>NC_081411.1:490128505-490443051 GCF_030272615.1 Cryptomeria japonica
TCTTCGTGGATCTGTGATTGTGAGGCTGTGGAAGATCAACTGAATTATTGCAATTGTGAAGGCTTCATTCAAGAGTCTTATTGTGCTTCAACAGAGATTCTTTTATCCAGATATTGCAGATTGTTTCAATAAGGAAAGGGCAAATCAGGTTAGACACCCCTTTTAGCAGCATACTTCATTTCAATAAGCAGCCGTACAATTTCTAGTTGCTGGCCGTACAATTCAGGCTTGGCACGTGGGGTCCAGGAAAGGGACGTTTTGTCCTGGAGGGCTGAAACGCCTTCCTTCTTGCATTTTGGTTGCACAATTTCCAACGCCTAGCACATGCAGGGTATTCCATCACTTTTCTGGCTTGAAGAAATAATTTCCTAGACTTGTACACCTATTTTGGTCAGTTTCCTAGTTCTGGCTGGCAAACTCAAAATTCTTTATTTAAAATAAGCTGAGGACCTACGGGTATGTTTTATGTATTAGTTTCATTTGCAACAGTTATCTAATTCATAATATAGATTCAATTGCCCTATATTTGGTATCTATTCAGTTTTATGAGCAATTCTTGCCCGGTGCACTTGTTATTTTTTGCTTAAAATTGTTCAAAACCCTTGAAAAATCCAAAAACAAATCAGCAATAGTATTTCATGAGAGTTAGAACCAACAGGGTTCTTATAGTGGTATCAAAGCTAGGTTCCTTGCCACCCTGTTGGGGTTTGATTTAAAAATTCATGGAGCTCACATAGTTGATTTTGAGAAACCAGCACTCATAAGTTCAAGTAATGGGTTACTATAGTATTGTAGGGAAATCTAGGGAAGAGATCGAACAGGATGCCATCAAGATGAGGAAAAGATGTGAACAGGAAGCTCCTCGACTCCTCAAGGACTATTAGAATATGCCAGAGGCTTTTAAAGCACAACACTCTCTTAATAAGTTTCTGGACTTTGTTGTTATCTTGAGGCTTGACAGGATTGGGTTGGTAAAGTACATTAGGAGGGTGTATAAGGAGGCAATTTCATCTAAAGGGAAAACATTCAGTTAGGGGCATAGTGTGAGCAAGTATGGTAGAGCTTCTAAATCAGATTATGAAGGTGGTTCTACTTCCAAGTTCAATGATCAAGTTACAAGAACTCCCATAATGAGCAGGAATGGAATGAGAAGACAAGGTCTATGCTTCACTTGCAAAGGTTTTTGGGAGCCTAACCACCAATGCACAGATAATTAGGTAAAGGAGCTTGATGAAGACCTTGGATGCATTGAAGAGGAAGCCATGAAGGAGGCAGATTTGGAGATGCACTTGTTGCATGAAGATGATGGGATTCATGAGTCGCATCATTTGGAAGGACAAAGAGGATCCCATGATGAAGCCATTAAGTTTAAGGAGACTTATACACGTGCTGATTTACATTGCAGCCAAACTATTGAGCTTAATCATGATGTAGATGTGTTAGTAAATGACGAAAATGTGGGCAAGCAAGTTGGAAGCGTCAAAGATGAGGAATGTGCAGAGGATACAAGCTCTAACAGTTCTGATTTTTGTAGCAGCAGTCAAAATTCTGTGCACTATCATGAGGTAACCTTCATTCCATGTGTGAAAGATGGACGTATGGAGTTCCCTAGTGTTGAGACTCAAGATTTGGGTCTTAGAAATGAATTTATGATGCAAATTCATGCCACAACAAGTCTGATTTTGTAAATCAGACCTTGGAAAATAAATCAGAAAATTCATGGGTTGGCAATGAATCCCAGGATCGTGACTTGGATGGACATGCAGTTACATTTGCGGTGGAAGCGTGTGCAGATACTATCATATCAGAATTTTTTACCTTACCAGTTGAGGCATCTTTTGAGGTACATAGCAGCAGTACTTTAGTTGTTGATGTGTGCATTGATGATAGCACACATGATGTTGCTTATCATGAGGTAGATACAACCTCATATCACAGTGGTATGAAATGGCTCCAAGACATTGGAGAATTTACCTTCAACGTACCTAGATTGGAAATGAAATTTGAGTTGAATAACAAGAAATATTTGTTGAGGGAAATTGCAGATGGGAGTTTGTGTACTATCTCTCTCGTTAGTAAAGGAAGCAGGAAGATAGAGCATGAGATTATTCAAGAGAAAGAGCGTGAGATGATCCAGGAGGAGTTTGCGTTCGCTCATGACTCCAGGGGTTCAGAGTTGCATGATTTAGATCAGCATGGAGGTATTGTTCAGTTTGTGAACAATCCCTTGTTTGAGGCAGATGCTGCATTGTCTTATGATAATCCCCTTTTTGAATTAGATGTTGATCACTCTCTTGACCCCAATCTTGAGATGAGTATTGATTGTAGCATTTGGGACCCTTCCAGTGCATCGAGATTTCTAACAGAGCTCATTGAGGAATTTTTCAGGTGTTTACACAGTGAGGAGTGCCTACAGTTTTACTTTTGATCCTTATGTGCATGACCCCTTCCAGATGCATAGTTCAGTTGTGCATGTGTTAGATAGTGTGTATGATAGTTCACCTTGCGCAGTTTTGGGAAGTAAACTTTGTCAACCCTCTGAGTTGCTTCCCTTTGAGTTGTCTCCTCTTGCGACACCAGTTGTTGGTATTGATTTGGTTTGGCAGGTAGTGTCAGTTATTTTGATGTTGGTGCTACAGGAGCTAGTTCGTTTCAGTAGGGACATTACACAGTTCTTCCCTTGGGACCCGGGTGGAATAGTGTGTTATTTTGTTTATGAGATTGCTTGGGGACAAGCAAATTTGGGGAGGGTGGATTGTAATGTCCCCACTCTAGTCAGTTTTAGTTGCTGATGGGTTAACCTATTATTTGGACTCTCGTAGGCTAACATGTTTGAATAGAGAGTCTCAGTGGCAGTTCCACTTCTTCACTTCAGTCTTGGGTTCAGTTCCAGGGCCTTTGCAGTCAGTGTGTGGACTTAGTTGAGGGACTTATTACTTATAGTAAGTCAATATGGCAGTAGTGCTAAGTAGGGTTCTTACAATTATTGTTGCTAGTGCCTATTTTAAGAGGGTCGGAGCCTCATTCTAATCAGCATGAAATATCAGAAATTGCCTTGAGTAGGTTTGCAGACTGCTTGGGACGAAATCCTTAGGTGGTATTCCCTAGGTAGGATGACACCCCTGCCTGGTTATCTCTTGCAATGTTAGTCTATTTCCTATCCGCCTCCAGGTTATATTGCATCTTCACAGTACCCAAGAAAGGAGAAGTGACGCAGCTGTAGCCCATTCATAACTACTGAGTCTTAATCACATTCTACAGAAGATCACAAGCGCTCAGGAATGTATATGGTGCCCCTCTAAGGCACCTTATCTATATTGAGTTCATCAGCTACTGGATCAATTCTGGCCTGTAGAATATAATAGCTGCTGTGACAATCTTTATATAAGGTTAGATTACTGTTATCGAGAAATTTATGTAATACTAGATTTTTGAGTGAAAATCAACCTCCTAGATCTATAATTTCAAGGTGCATTAGACTGTTGATATTCATTATGATTTGGTAATCTATGAATATTCTGAAGTTAATAGCACTCTATATTGTCTATTTCTAAATGTACACTTGGAAATCAGATTGTCTTTAAGTTAATAACTGTATAAGTATACAGTAGGAATAAGGAATTAGAATAATTGAGATTTCGGGTTCATTCAGCTCCTGCATTAAAGACATTAACTACAACAAGTTAAATTTACATTAGAGCGTGAGAGATCAATCAACATTTATATATAATAACGCTATGGTGCTAAACGTGATGAAATTCTTTATTGATGGAAAGGAGCTTGAGTGATTAGTTATGATAAAGTTTGGCACTCACTTCTCAGAGTTGTAGAATTTGTTGCCAAACATTGAATATGAAACATATATTTATTTCATTGGATTAGGTAGGGAGTAGCTCTGCGAATGGCATGGATGGTATCACTACTACATCACTTGTTTTTGATGAGTCATTCTTGGATTGATACATGTGAGATATACAAATTTTTGAGCACTTGGTTGGAGTGCTAATATTGGTTGATGGAGAAAAATCCCTTACAAGTTAGTTTAATAAGGAAATGAACAAGTAGATTGTTTGGTACAAAATGCAGAATGCTGAGAGCATGCAGATGGGATTACCAAATGCATTCTCACTTGCATGTTGTAGGATATTACTTGAGTCTATTATGCTTTTATATTGCACCATTAATGATGCAAAGGTTATGTAAGGGCTATTCAAGTGCATTGCAACATATTTTCTTTATGTGCATGAAAGATGGGCAATCATTGTGGAGTTTCCAATGTGTAAGCAAGCAACGCGCTTCTTCTCGGACATGTGTGTGTAATGTCCCCATTTTCAAGTTCTCTTGTAGTGCAACGGGTGTTGGCTTTCTCGGTTGGTGTTAGCAAGATTAGAGGAGTATTTTGATGTCATCAGTGTGTTTAGATGGATTAATGGAGATGAATGACACTTTCTGGAGCAATTTCAGACAACTTGTTCAAGACTTACTATTTTTAGCAAGTGTCAGATTGGGCATCAATTGGTTAGTTGGGAGTTTTAGCTGACTTACTATTTTTAACATTTGCTATTTATAGTAAACTCTATTTTTGGTAGAGCACGTAGTATCTTTAGTTTTAGGGTTTGGATAGTTTTGGCTATTTTTAGCATATTTCTATTTATAGTAAATGCTATTTTGGGTAACTGGTCTCAGTCTCAGTCTTTCCTCAGCTTTAGAGTGCAGAGGCTTCAATTTCGGGATTTGGTGAATTTCCAAAGGCTGGGAAATATCATTATGTTATTTCACTTAAATATATTAATAAAGTGACTATCGTTTTAGTGAAATAAAGTAAAAGTCAAAGTTAAGGAGGTGAAATAATACTTTGTGGCCTCTTAAAGTGAAAAGAAATTAAAAGATTTAAATGATATTTTAAAGAGCAAAAAAACACATTTCCAAAAAAGTAGTGAAAAGGCAAAAAAGTGCTTTTCCAAAAAATAGCAAAAAAGCAAAAAGTGTTTTTTTTTGGAAAAAAATAGTGAAAAAGCAAAAAGTGCCTTTTCGAAAAAGCAAAAAAAATGAAAAAAATGATTTTCAAAAAAGCAGTATTTTTGCTTTTTTCCTAAATTTTCTCTCAAAAGTTATAAAAGGAGGTTTGGGGCTTTCATTTGAAAATATGCTGAAGATAATTATTTTTGATATTTTCTCTGATGAGAAGAAAAATCTGTGTGGTTTCTAGAGTTGGTTCAACTTAGTCTTTCGGAGGACGAAATCCCTTCTGAAGAAGATTGGCTATGGTAGTGGAGGATCTTCTCTAGGTGATTGTTGGAAATATCAAAGGGCTATTTCACATGCGCATTCAGATTTGAGTCATCTTTTATGTGGTTTCTTCCAATTGCAGATTTTTAGGTTATTTGGATATTGTGATAGATATTGGTGGAGAAGAAATGGATGCCTGGTTGGTTTGATTATCTCTTCTGTATGAAATGAAGTATTGGTGTGCATTTTGGGCATAGTCTTTGTGAGTTGAGGGATTCAATTAGCTATTCTAGTTTGGCAAGGGTTTCCATTGTTTGGTGTGAGCTTCAATTTCTTGGGCATTTGGTGTCTTGGTTGGCCGTTTAGTTTGGAAGAGAGAAAAAGGGATGATTACCAAGCTTGCTGGTTGCTGGTCACATTAATATCTACAGGAACAGACCTAGCATTTAAGTGTGTGAAGATTGAATTTGCTGAAACTTCAGCAAGTTTGGACTTTAATCTCCACAGGCAAGTTGAGTTCTTTGTCAAAGAAAATATCAAGTATTGGAAGCCTCAAAGTGTTGCTGTGCAGTTCTTAGTGCATTAGATGTAATTTTCAGAGTGACATGCATTTTCAGATCAGTTTGTTTGCTGCTGTTCAACTCAGATTAATATCTGTACTTGAGAGATCAGAAAATTATATAACTTGTTCTTGTAAGCTTATCTGTTGATTCAAAATAAGGAGAGACTCTTGTTTCAGTTTATATGTGAAGAAAGACTAAATTCATTATTCTCAATCAATGGGTGTACTCTTACTTATATATAAACCTATCTACTCATCAGCATCAAACCCAAAATTATTTCACAAAATATGCATGCAAATTGTTTGTTATAATGCTATGGTACAGAATGCAACAAATAAGGGTGCCAACTGTTTGACAAAATACCTTCATAGCTAGGTGCGTGAAAGAAGTGCAAAAAAATTTGGTTGCAATTTGGGGTAGGACATCGCAGTGTGTAGTAGGGTCAAGGAAGATGATAATGAGGTATCAAATTTAAATGAATAATTTGCCATAAGGATTTATCTATAGCCTTTTTGCTGTCGACAAATTGGAATAAAATATGTTTTTACAACTAACCCAATGTCACTGCAATGGTGGGACTACTTTAGAAAAGAAACTAAATCACTTTGATAGATGGGATTGTGTATTCTAATCCGGCCATGTAGTTCTAATGCCTGTGAGTGTTCTTGGAGTGTATTAGGTATACACGCTAAAAAACACAATTGCTCAAATTGAATTATTTGGTCTTTGTCAACCACAACCTTAATCTTTGCTTCAAGAAAATTCAAGGTTAGAAACTTTAATTTCTCTAAAATACAATGAAGATTAATAATAATCAATCTGATTTTCCTATCTATAATTTTAAGTAGTTCAAGTTCAATCATTCAAATTTCTAGCATGCACTAAGTCAAGAACCTATGCGTTGCTATTTAGGTAGTGTTGAAACGATAAGTCAGTTGATCTTGAATCATTATGGATTGTAGCCAAGGAGGAGCCCTCATTGGATGAAAATGATTTGGCTATCCTTGTTAGTACCAATATAGGTATCCCTATGAAGCTTCGAATACAATCAGAATTTTAGTCAATTATCTTGTTATTCTTGTCACATTTCCAATGCCAGCTAAGTTGTCCTTCCTTGCAGATCTTAAAGGTTGTCAAGTCTTGGTCTATTTAGACTGTTAAAAGTGATTCCAGATCGCTCAATGGAGGAGAGATGATGTAGGAAGATCAAATTTTTGAAAATTGGATAGCTCGAGCACAAAATGAACAAGGATGTAGGGTTGAAGCTTCAAACTGATATGGCAAGGGAAGAACTTTCCAACACAAAGTTTGGGGGCAGTGTTAGCATAAAGTGGATGAATGAAGGCAAAGATGACAACTTCACAAAGCTGAGCACAGCTTTTTAGTGGGTCAAACCAGCTCAAAATAATGGCTAAGTGAGAAAATGGAAAAGACAATAAAAAATTCTTCTGACAAGTCATGAAATGCACAAATTGAGTGGTTAAGCCTGTGCAGAAGTGTGTCCTCAAGTGGCAAACATTTCAGCAAACTGCACCTTTATCAAAACCTGTTATAAAGTGCAATTTTATAGTGGCTTTGCCATATGAAAATGGCACAAAAGTACGGTAGATAAAGTAGTGATCTGTGACATGAAAGTGGCAGGAGCATGATAAAAACATGGCATGAACAAAGTGGTGTTACATGGAAACATGATTAGAAAGGAACCAGTAAAGTTGATGAAGACAAAGCAGTAAATTATTACATGCGAACAATAATCTCACCTGTTTCTAACAAAGATCAATCTTGAAGAGTTTATAATGTTATTGCCTATCATTGGAAAAGGGCCAATGCAAGATTTGATTATGGGGGTGATGGGGCACAGTTGGACAATTCTAGGAGGACATTGGGTAATCCCTCTCTAGATTCTCCCCTAATATACATGGTAAATTAGTCTTTGGTGGTAGGTAAAAACTAGTATTTGCGTCTGTCTTTGTGATTTTCCTTGTAGACACTGGAAACCTCTTAACATCAACATGAAGCAAATCCACTCCATCTAGACCAAGACTGGGATACTCTAATATTATGCGCAACGAGGAACCTTGTCTCATTGATATTTTCCTTTTTGTCTGTGAATTCAGTGTATCCAAGGGGTGCTTACAGTTTCCAATGATTGAAAGGGTTTGAAAGAAGCAAATAGGTCCCTTAATATGATTTATATATGAGAATGACAACATCCTAAAGGAAAAGGGTGAAACATTTCATTTGAGTGTTAGAAGAAAGAGAATAGAGAATTGCCTGAATATCGATACAAACAAATCTCTCCTTTGGATTTCATACTAGTCATGGTGCCTAAAATAAAATGCTGCCTGGTATCTATGTCCTAGAGGGGTAAAGATGGCAGATGATGTAGTCTTGTAAAATGTTGTAATTTATTTCAACTCATAATTTGTGAAATATTGTAATGAATTTCAACTTATAATTGGTGACATCATCTTATATGCAACTGGCTCTAAGGGGAATCCTCAAGTGGTGTGATCTATGATGTTGGAGATAGGTTGGATAGTGAAGCAATCTATGGTCCTTAAGAATTGTAAAACGTAGAAAGCCTACCTGGTGTTGAGAAACTATGGAGGAGATGTCCAAGTGGCCGAAATGTTCAATCTGAATATACTCTCCTTGACATCCATGTTTACAATCTTGTTCAAAGGAAGAAGGTCAGGAGGGACATCTAAGGCATACATGAATGGGGGAAGATGATCAACAGAGATGCCAATAGATTTGGGAAGCAGATTGATCTCATGATATTAGTAGTGTTGATGCCCAATTTGACATAAGAAGGTAATCATATCATAAGAACAAAGGGCCGAATATGAATAATTAGAAAGTAAGCCTGAAAATACACTCAATGCCAAAGTCTAGGTGGCAAATAAATCATTTGCTAAAGGATGAGAGGCTGAGCCTATGCAATACGAGTCCACTTGGTGGGTCCCAAAGTAGGACCCTAAAGTTTGAAGCATACAAAACTATAAATCTAATTACTGAATTGACCAGATTCATCTTTAAAGGGATATCCTAGAATGTATTTCACAACATTGACACTTTATTGAAGTGAGGCATGTCCCTTGTGAACATAAGATAGCAAAGAAACTTCAGACTAACTAAAAGACTATCCTAAAACTGGACATGTAAGTAAGTGTAATCTGTTGTAATCTCCACCTGTTCTTTTCTGTTCTAATCAATGGAACCTAGAAGGAGCATTTCTACCACTGTTGAGAGACCAATCTTAGTTTTACCAAGGTCTATGTTACTAGAAAAAGTTGAAAAAATAAGCAAGTGCATCAAGCTACATGATGTCTTCTTTGGTGTCTTCTTGACTGAAATGGAAGCTTTATATGTCATTTCTACTCTCGAGGTTTCCTCTATTTGTTTATAAGATCTTAGGTTGACATCATTAAGGAGGAATTCTTGCATGTATTTTAGTTTTGATTCTGATGTCAAATAGGCAAACATGGATTTTAGTTCTTCTAGATGTAGCATAATCAATGCACTGACCATCATATTCTTCATACATGTGTGTGGAATAAAACTTGTCTTCAAGAAAAGGAACATGATAAATTTGTTATACACACATGGTGTCTATTTAAATTTTATCATTTGATAATTATGTTTTTATAATTGGAATGCAGGTTCCACTTTTACAAGACATTAAAGCTTTAGAATGGCTTCAATCCCAACCACAAAGTTCTGCATTGCTTCCACGTTGTTACTTTTCCCCAAGACAATACCAGGGAAGTATTGGGGAATCACTGTCTAAGCATATATCTAAAAGACAGCTGGGCCAACCATACAAGAAAATTGTGAAAGGAGTGGCAGGAATCGGATCAGCTGTTCTTTTCAAAAGTTCCCATCCTTTCTCCTTAAATGATTGGAAGACCATAAGAAGGTAATTCAATTTGCATTTTGGATGGATTACAGTTGGTTATCTCGCTTATAGTGTTTCCTTATTACCATGGGATCAACATAAATATCCTGCAAATGTGCCCCTTTTCAATTTAATCTTTTATTTTTACATTGTTTGTGGATCATTTGGTTAAATACAACATTTCTAATGATGAAGATACCCATGCATTAAGCATTTTTTTGCAAAAAATAAGATAAATATGGTTCAAAAAGTAAAGTAGAGGACAATTTAGAGTCAAAACTTACTCAAATATTCTTGATATAAGTTTTCCATTAAGTGGGAACAAGTTCTTAGCTCTAGTTTTGTTTTTATTAAAGATTTTTAGAAGAAATAGATCAAGCTTTGTGGTGATGTTGTGTATATTGTTGATCACTACTGATAAAACACTATGAAGTTCAACAATGAACTAAGAAGTTGCAGTTTTGAGCTTTTTGTATGAAGAAGCTCCCAGATTTTGTGCACATATCATAACCTCCAAAGAATATTTGGTCTCACATTCAAATAGGAGATTAATTTATGATATTAACTTCATATCTCTCACTTGGATAATTAACTTAGATTTTATATATCACATTGCCATCAATGTGATATCATTGTGTATATTTGTAATAGCCACCCTAGTTTTTTTTTGTTTTTTTGAGAATAACTTCACCAACTAAAGTTAAGATGCAAAGCAACTTCCTTACCACTTTCTGATCACCTAGATCCTAGTATGGGCAAGGTGAGAGCATACGGTGTTTCAGATTACAAATCAATTGAAATGCAATGCTGAAAGGAAAGCACTAGGCGGCAAGCTAGCCAATACCACTTATTCAGTGGGGCGCATGTGCATTACAAGAAATGTAAATAAGCATCTTTCACTTAATTCAATGGTGAGTTTAGGGGCACATCTACTTATTCAACGGGAAAGCTTATGGGCTCATACACTTATCTAGTAGGAAAGCTTATGCAATATCGAAATGTAAAAACAAGTTTCTTCCACTCATCTTGTGGTGAGTGACTACAATAAACAACTTATTCAGTGGGGTAAGTACATCAACAAATATCAAAGAAACTCACTAGTGGTACTACAATTCAATGTTACAATAGAATGTATGAAATAACATCTTTCAGTGGTAAGACTAGGTGAAGCATACAAGATTAGTACATTGGCATCATAATCATCAAAATAAGAAGATTAACATGTTGATGACAAGTTTTGATGTAAATAAGAATTGCTCTAACACCCCACAATGGTGACAAATAACATGTACCCAACAACCCAGCTATGAAATGACAATGTGGTACCTTGATTGGATGAATAGAGAGGCTAGTGTAGGTCTGAAATTGCCCCAAAAACACGTTGCTACAGGTTTGGGCAGCAAGGTACCTGTAAATCTCACCAACACACACCTAACCCACACCCAAGCTGCAACTTCTCTTCTATCACTCCAAAATCACTTCAAAACTTGCCAAATATGAATACTAGAAAGATATATCAAACCATCATAACAAAATTGAACACATGCTGAAGGCTGCTGATTATTGAAATTTGTCTTAAGTCTAAAAACTTGTAAATTCCTCCAAAACTAGATTTTGTAGTTTGTACTGTAACTCCTAAAGATCTGAAACCCATCTCGAACATCTTGACAATATACATGAAATATAAGATTAAGTATAAGTTTGTGAAATACACAAACTTTTACTTAAATGTTTATTTCATGTATGGCCTTCTGTAATCATGATAATCCCACACAAACATTTTTCCACCCCAAAGAAGTATGAAACTCTCAAATGGAGATGGGGCAATCCCAAACAAGAAGAAAAAAGAACTGAAACTCAAGTGATCTACCTTAGGATCATTGTAATCATGTAACCCCACACACGAACATTTCTCCACCTTAATGAAGTATGAAACCCTCAAATGAAGATAGGGTGATCCCAAACAAGAAGAAAATAGCACCAAAACCAAAGCAATCTACCTTAGGATCCTCACGCTCAGCCCATGATGGCATGGACCAACAACACCTTGTTGTTTCTTTCTCAAATGTACGACTTGCAAGAGCATACATACTCATCTAAAAGGTTGAATTAAAATCATTGCAAAACACCATTATACCTGCGGTATGATATACAGCTAGATATGGGAAGTGTATGTCTTGCACAAGTCTCCAACTCTTCACTGAAATGTCATGAGATAACCACTCAGAAGATTGGCAAACAAAACTCATTAGAATACATAAAAAAGATCCATCTCTGGCACCAAAACTGAAACTTCGATTTGAAGCACAATCGTAATCCCTAGATGGAATTACCAAAACTAGCCAGAGGGGTTTTCGTCCCCAAAATCAATTACTCCAAGAGGGTTTTCATCCTTAAGAAGCTATGGAAGAACTCAGGTTCATTACAACAACATAACAATATCGTATTCTCAAGTCTATCATAAAATGAGCCTAAACACCTTATATAGCTTTTTTGGAGGGAATTATACAATTTAAAAATATAATAATTCACTTTTTCCCTTACAATGATCATTTTGAAATAATATTAACATTTCATGTGCAAAGGTCCCCTTATTTTAAAACACATAATCACCTTTGCAATGTGCTATTACACTAAACTGCCCTTTTTAATATTTCCCAACATTAGACAACTTTAGTGAATTAATTAAACAATAACTCAATAACTCACCCAAGTTGTGGACTGTGATCATACCAACGTATTTTGAAGACTTCGGATGATGATTGGAGTCAATCAGGTGACTTACTAAAATTGTGGCATGCCTTGCCTAGGGTTCATATTGATTGCAGCCATAGATGCAAAACTCGCTGAAAACACAACGATTTTAAAAAAAACTGACGAGTTCTTTTGGACTGCGAGTAATTGCGAGTTCCACAAAAAAAAGTCAGCCACAATTGCATAAAAGGCCCAAGACGTCAAAAAGTCAGTTTTAAATCATTTTTTTTCTTCTATTTGCTCCTTTAGCACTTGGGACGTGTTTGGGAAGTGTTTGTAGGGTTATTACAGCTAATTCGAGCTAAAAATTGGAGATTTGAAGAGAAAATTGGATTTCCAGGTAGGCTTTTTGATTTTTTTTTTTTTAAACATTTTGGTTTGTTTTGCTACTTCTAGGTTTAGCAAAAAACATCAATGCCATTAACACTATAAATCAGATTTAGATTGCAAACAAGAAGATTTTCCACCACTTTTTACAATGTTTTGCTAATTTTTTCTTTGTTTCTCACAAGTTTTCTAAGTTTCAAGCCCTACCAATTGTATTATAGTTTGAATCTTTTTTCTTTTAAGAAAATGTTTAGAATCTTAGACTAGAATAATTAGATTAAATTTTCACTGATTTCATCTAATCTATAATCATTTAAAATAATAAGTTTATTTGTTAATTTTTTTAATTAAATATTAGCAACTTGTGCTTGGTATTTGTATGTGTAGGTTAATATATAATGACAAACAGAGAAGCCAAAGCTTCAGTTTTAGGGTCGGCACCTCCATCATTTTAGGCACTCGTCCTAAAGGAGCTAAAGACCCCCCCTTGGAAGTATGCCCATCAAGGACCGAAACCTGGTTCAGTTTTTTGCATAAAATGTGAAGAATATTTCATGGAGGCATAAAACACCTCAAATACCACCTTGCAAGCATCTGTAAGCATGATGCTAGGGACTTCCCTAAGACCACTGAAGAAATAAAAAGAGAGATGAATGTCGTACTTTCATCCATAGAAGAGAGAAAATTGTAAAGGGAGAGGTCAAAGCTAGCCATGCAAGCAGCCACAATTGCTTATCAAGGTGCTTCAGTCGACCTTGAAGCAAATGAATAAGCACTTCAGAGCAAAGTGGGCTCTCTTCGTGGCCCACGTATCCGCAAATCCACCACCACCACGGGCTCTACTTCAGATATTTCTAGTATAGAATCAACACCTAGTAGAGCATCGATGTTAGTAGCACCATGACAGTGAAGGTGAACTCCTGCAGCAGGAGTAACCACCTACTCACCCTCCCTTGGATGATTGGTTTGTTTACTAGGTACATTAGCGCCTGGTGATCTACGTAGAAGGTGAACGGTGTCGCCAACAAGTAGTGTTGAAACTTCTGCACATAACATACCATGCCCAATGCCTCCCTCTCCATTGTGCTATAGTTTCGTTTGGCCTTGGAGAGTAGGTGGCTGGTGAAAAAAATGGGGTGGTCTAGCCCTTCCGTACTTGCTTGTGCCTATGTGGCGCCAATGGCGCAGTTGGAAGCATCTACATGCACGTGAAACTCCTTGTCCCAGTCGGGGTACGCTAAGATAGGTGCGCTTACCAACCTCGACTTAAGTTCCCTGAACGCCTCCTCTTGCTCCGTTCTCCACATGAACGGTTCACCCTTCCTTGTTAGTGTGTCCAATAGATATGAAATCTGTGCGAAGCCCTTGATGAACCTCCAATAATAGCCCACGTGTCCGAGGAAGGATTTGACTCATGTCACATCCTTCGGACTTTTTATCTCAACAATGACCCCCACCTTGTCAGGGTTGGTCTTCAATCCCTCCTTATTGACTATGTGACCAAGCAATTTGCCTTATGATACCATGAACCAACATTTCTTCGGGTTGAGAGCTAACCGTGCCCTCCTACACCTCTCCATACATTCCCTCAATGTAGTGAGGTGGGTCTCCTGTCCATTGTAAATAAACCAGACATCTAAAAAAGCCTTGAAGTTGCCCACAAACGTTTTGTCAAGGATGTGCAATATTATCATCTAGAAGGTGGCTGGGGCATTGCACATCCTGAACGACATTCAACTGTATGCCTACGCTCCATCCTCCAGCAAGAATGTGGTCTTCAGTTTGTCTTCCTCAGCAATGTTGATCAAGTTGTACCCAAAAACCCATCCATGAATGAGTACATCTTGTGGCCTACCACCTCCTCTAATATGTTATCCGTCAATGGGATCGGAAATGGGTGTTCGATTGTGACCGCGTTAAGACATCGAAAGTCCACACAGATCTGGATTTGATTTGCTTCCTTCTTTAGGGATATCATGATCGATGAGACCCACTCACTTGTTTCTACTTTGAAAATGATCCCAGCTTCCAACATCTTCTCAATCTCTTCCTACATTTTTGCCGCATAATTTTTGTTCATTCTTACGGTCTCTTCCATATAGGTTGTGCACCTAGTACGAGAGGTATCCTATGTACGCACAACTTCAAAGGTACCCCTTTAAGGTCCTTGCATGTCCATCCGAAGACATCCTTGTATTCCATGAAGATTCTGAATACTGTTGCCTTGAGTACGGGTTTCCAGTCGTCCCCTACTAGTATCACCTTTGGGTTGTCTTGTTCCCTTAGGTCGACCTTCTTTATGTTTGGGTCCTCATACTTTATCATTTTATCCCTCTCGAATCAATGAGCAGGTGTATCATCTACTCTCGCCACTGCCTCCTTATACTCTTCGTATTTTGGAGGGAAGGTGACCTTCTTCGTACCAACTTTTTCAATCTCCTTAGCATTCTCCATACCAACTTCTTCAATCTCCCCAATCTGCAACATGTTACACTCAAGGTGGATGATTTTGTAGTCCTCCATCTGCCAGTGAAACAACCCGTTGAGGGAGTTTGTCTCATCCTCCAAGTAGCTTCCAAGTTCCAACACCTTTTCATCATTGGGTTCCAATGTCCTTCCTTCCTCCATCTCGAACTCTCCATTCTTGGACTTTGAGTCCGATGCCAACTCCTAGCTTATTGCCTGGCTCCGTAGGTCAATGACATACTTCCTTCCGTCACTCTCGATGGAGAGTGTATTCTTCTTCCAATTGGGGTTTGCCTTCGTCTTGATTAGACAACCTCTTTCGAGGAGGGCGTTGTATGCCTTCTTCTTTAGCGGGATGACGACAAAGTCCAGAAAGAAATGCTGAGTGCCAATGGTGACTTTCTGTGCCATGAATGTCCCGAGTGGTTTGCTGCCGTGCTGGTCAGCACCTACTAGATGGAAGGTTGGTGGCCAGAGTGTTGGCTTGCCAACCCTCTTCCATGTCTCCTCTGATAGTATGTTCACACCAGAGCCTTTGTCGACGATGGTGTTTGTCAACTTGCATCCCATTATCTCCATTTTGACTACCACCGACTTCCTTCCAATGCCCATCGTCAGCAACATCGGGTCAATGACTAGGTTGCTTGTTGGCTTCTCCACTGGCTTGTTATGCTCTTGGCCGACTATGTCGTCAGCGACTACGTTGGTAACAGCCATCTTCAGTTGTGGTATGGTTTGCAGAAGATCGGATACCTGTACAGGTACGGTGGTTTGCAACATTTGTCTCATGATGGTTTTCTCCAACTCTGATCGCAGTGGTGTACTAGCGACCTCATTCGAAACCCTTCTCTCCTTTGCCATCGCCCGTTCAACACGTCAACCTTAGCTTCCTGAAGTCTTTCCTTCTCAATACGAGGGTCAGGATATACTGCCTTCTTAGTCTAGAGTCTGGTGATTGCCGGTACTTCCTCATCTGGCTCCTTCACGTCCAACATGTTCACCCCTTTTTGTTTTGAGTAGTCGGTGTCTTTGTGGTTTTCGGGCCCACACCATTTAAATAACAACCCTGCATTGTTACTTTGGCCACTTTGATAATCCGTGCGAAGTGACCCCATTCATTGCAACTCTGACTTTGGATTATGGGTCTACCCTTAGCGTCATACTGCATTCTCCTTTGTGGGGTGTTGTTATTGCTATTATTATTCCCTCGCCTGGAGGTGTGACTGGAGGGGTTGTCTTGGAAGAAGAGCACTTGTGTGCTTCTTTTTTTCAGATTGTATGAGCATTCCTCAATGGAATGTCCCAATACCTGATAGATGTCGTAGAATGACGTCTTTGGGCAAGTAGCCTTTGTATGACCTTCTGCCTTGTAGTCGGTGCACCACAACTCTTTATTGTCCTTACCGCCGTCTTTCTTTACCTTTAGCTCCTTCATCATCCCCAACATATCCCTCCATCCCTTCATCATCCCTTCATCATACTATCATCATCACTAGATTTCTTCTTTCCCTGTGATGTCTTATTTTCGCTTTCTATGGCCATCACCCGATTGTAAGCATCGGTGTATGAGGATGGGGGTACCACCATCATTTTTTTCCTAAAGAAGGGAATAAATCCCTCAATGAACCATTGCTTATTCAATCCATCTGCTGGTTCGTTTTCCATCTTGTTCAATAGTTCCGTGAGCCTACGGTTGTATGCTCGTACGTTGTTCTTTCCTTGTTTGGTGTTGTAAATTTCTGCAACAATCTCATTGTCATCTCTCAATAGTTTGAATTCTTCTTGAAATGCCTTCTTTAGTTCAGTCCATACCGCCTTGTTCTTAGCCTCTAGGTCTATATACTAGTCGATGGCAATTCCCCGTAGGTGACGAGAAATGCCTTGAGCTAGTAATCCTAGTCATCCTGACCATTCTCCTATATTGTTATAGAAGTCTTGCAATGGCGTACAGGATCTTTCGATCCATCCCCTGTGAATTTCGGGATTTTTTGCCTCTCCTGGGTGTTCAACATTGTCTTCACTTGGAAGGTACCGTGTGTATTCGACCACTCTCGGCCATGCACGAGCTCTCTATGCACCCACCTTTTCCGTCTTCTATACTATGGTCAGCTTCTTTGTTTCTATACTCTCTCCTCCCCGAAGTCTTCGTCTTAGACCTCCCTATTCTCGACTCTTCTGTGAGGGACATGTTCCTGATATGGTGCAAGTTTGTTTCAAGAAGTTTGACAACTTTAGTCAGGAGGTTCCTTTCTTCCCCTTCATCACGTATTGACTGTACGAACGAGCTGCTGGTATTGGTACTGTGTGTCGATTCCCAACCTTCGCTTGAAGCAGAGTGTACGGTTTGGTTACTTGCCTGATCAACGAGATCTTTACTTACTTCGTTGTCCGGGAGTGGCAGGTTTCTTGCAACCTCTTCCAACTCACTCCAGGTACACAGTCTCTCTTTCTCGATTACAACTTCAGCTGGCACTTCGTCTCCTACTCCTCGTTGGACTCTCAGAGTTTTTGATGATTCTAATTGCTGTCTTCTTTCACTTTGCTCTCTTAGGCAGAGAGATCTTAGTAATCCCTCCTCTCGAGTGTTTTTGGCACGTCAGTCCTTATTTGGTTGTAGGGGCATTAATTGCCGGGGGTAAGACGTTTGCTAGTATCCCGCTCTTCTTCCTCCCTACAGGTTCTTTCTTTGTACCATTGCAGTATTTGTTGCTGACGTTGCTCTTGATTTCTTTCCTCCTGCTGGTCTTGTAGTTCAATTAGATTTTGTGTCAACAACCTTGGAATTCTCCTAGATGGAAGACCGTGTGGTTTACTGAGAGTTTGTCCTAGAACGTTCTCTCAGGAACTGCTCTCTCTCGAGCTTTCCTCTGCATGTACTGATCAACCGAAACCTCCCATAGGTTCACCAAGTCCCGTGTCAATTGATCTTGTGGTGTTTCTTCCTCGGTGTCACTTTCCGTTCCTAGTACTTGCTATTCAAACGATTGGCTCATTACACCGCCGTGCTTGTCGCCACTCTCAGGGTACTCTCAGATCTCCAGGTTTGGATTGACAATGATGCCAAAATGTTTACTCCCGAATGGAATAGATTTAACTTACAGGAAACAATAAAACATAGAACATAACATAACTGATAGTAAAAGATATTCAACACATAATATGGCCAAATGATGTTCCTTTATTCTCCGGTGTAATGTTTGTACATCATCACTATCTCCTTGTTACCGATACAACAATATAAATAGTATCGGATGGTTGGTTAAGACTGCCAACCGTTAGCAACCGGCATGACTCTTAGGAACTAATTACACTGCCATTATTAGCAAAACATAAACAAAGTATTATTTATTACTAGCGGCATATTTGCCATCTACAATGGTTGACTTCCATGCCATGCATTTTATGTTTGGATATTATGAGATTCTTAGGATGTTTTATTTTGTATGTTGTGCACTTTAGTTTACATGTTCCATCAAATTCTTGTCAGGTTTTGTTTTTTTAGGACTAATTATTATTATTTTATTGGAAACTCTTCCAAATATATCATATTGGCCATAGTTTTTGTAATGGTATTTCAACTTAAAGTTCATATGTATTGAATTTGTTTTTTAGTCTGTGATGTGTATAGAATGTTATTTTTGATCTATAATAGTTTTTAGTCAGTTTGCCAAGTTTTTGAAGAATATTTTTATAAATTTATATTTTTTTTTAATGTTGAAAGCCAAGTTTTCCCATCAGTTTTTGCTGAGTCCCAAGTTTTTAAACCTTTTTGGTTAGCCATGTTATTGTTGAGTCCAAGTTTTTCTAGTATTATAAAACTTGCTTCACATGTAAGAAAACTATTTTTAGGGTAGACATTGTAGTTAGTTTTTTTATCATTTTTCATGTAATAGTTTTGTAAACATTATAAAGAAGTACTTTGGGCCCTCAGTTTAATTGTTCAATATCATACATTTAATAGAATCTAACTATGTTACTGGATTATTCTAAACTCCCCGCCCCCTGTACCAGTGTGGGTAGAATTCTGGTTCTGGTCCTTTATTGATTCCTCACTAGGTTCTCCTAGGTTTAGGAAACATAGGGAACTTGGGTTCCCGGGAGGGACCCTAGGTGAACCTTCCGAACCTAGGTGAACCCAAGAGGACCCAAGGGCTGCCCCAAAAAAATAGGGAAAAAGTTATTTTTTTAAAACATTTTTACAAACAAAAAAAATACCTGCATACATAATTTCTCCTTTAAGTGATAAAATTGTGAACATGTCATGTGTTGTTAAGGTTTGTCACATAAGCAAGGTTACTGGGAGATGAGGGTACTTGGAGACAGGTACCGGTATTGTTACGACTAATTTTAAAAAATAGGAGACGGGGGTACTTGGAGACGCCAATTTTTTAAATAAATAATATTTAATAATTTCCAAAACATATCATGACAGAGAACTTTGAAAACAAGAACAATGGTAAAGTTGGAAGTGACTAATCTCCACATAAAATGGCATTGCGTATGATTTTCAAAATGTGCAAAACACAACGGATTTGGACGAAATTTTCAGCCTGAAATCTTCATGATCTTCATCCTCATTGCTTTAAAAACGCAAAAAAAAAATTGCACAAAAAATCGTTGTGTTTTGCACATCTGGGGTTTTTAAAATTTTTTTTTTTGAGTGCCATTTTATGTGGAGATTAGCCTGTTCCAATTGAAATTGCTTATATTGCTGATACCATAGCCAGTCTAAATTGTTTAGTGAAAGTAAGGTAATATAGATGTTGAGCACACTAAATATTGTCGACTAAATAGTAAAGGCAATTTCTCTTTAGACTATTACAATGATAAGAAATCAATCCTCTCAAAAAGTCTACACTGTCAATACATCTGATCACTATAACTTTGCATGGATTTTTGTCTTCCTGTGAAACAGTTTCCTTATTAGTCATTTCCCTACGACTTTGCTTTGTTGCAAACTTATCTTATTTGTTTGCTTTAATCTTTTTACCTTTTTATTGCATTTTTCCCTAAGTTTTGTTGTAGGAGACGTCAATTTTTATTCAAGAGACTTCGTAGACGACAGGAGATGGCAGCCAAAAGCACCTTATGCGTCAAGAAGTTTCCGGAGAAGTATCCAGTACCGGAGACACGTCTCCGGTACATCTCCGGTACCGGTACGGGTCTCCAAGGGTAGGAGACGGGTCTCTTGGTAACTATGCATATAAGAAATTTGATTACAATGAGGGGATGACAAGGAATTGAGATCTAACTAGGATGGTGTTGACGTGTATTTTGTACACCATCATACACAGAATAAAATACCTAAAGGCATCTTATCCTCTCTTGAGAAAATAGTCTCTAACTGCTGAAGATTCGCGTAAAGGATCAGTTAGGTAGACTCCAAGGTTCTTTTATGTAGGGTCTCTACGTGTGGACAAGCTCCAGTGGTATGATGTGATTTGCTGGGATCACAAGGGGACTTACATGTGATGATTGAACTTCCGATCTGCTTTGCTGGACACAGGCTCTTACTAACTTAGATTAAAAAATGGAAAAAGGATGGGGGTGAAGAGAGGATCTAATCCTAATACTAAGAATGTAGGAGCAATGATTTGATTTTTGATGAAACTCTAACTAGATCTTGTTTTGACATCAATGGAACATCTACACAAGGCTAGTGCGATCTTCTAGGGAAGCTTTATGATGTTCAAATCATCACCGCAGGCATAGATACCATCCAAGTTGATGCATATCAATGAAGAGGCAACAAATTGAAATTGAGCTTAAGCTGAATGATTCCAGTTGACTACACAAGGCAAGTTTGCAATCAACAAACTGCTAGTAGTATGGATGTACGAATTCCACCATCAATCAATCACATTCCCTCCATTCATTTAATCATTTACCATCTAAGATTGAAGACTCAACAAGAAACCATGCAAATTGCAAGAAAACGACATATTTCACCATTACTTCAATGAAAATGGAGTTTGTTTACAATCAATGGCAACAATTTCTTGCCTTGTCCTCCTATTCTACTCTCTATCTACTAACTACTTCCAACTATTTACAACTCTCTCTCTAATTATTGCTAATTATTAGCCTTTACAAATGAAATGCCTGGGCTTATATAGTGCCCACAATACAATTTGATGGCTTAGATCAATTCAAGATCAATGGCCAAGATTTTACAATGAAAACCCTAATTAGGGTTTGTTACAACCATTACATAACATTTAATGCTCGACCAATGAAATAATTGTAGTGCCTGGACACATGTCCTCTCTAGAAAAATCGACCAATGGATAGCCGGGGTAGGTACATCGGAGTTTGTGCCACCTTCCATGAGTTAAGTACATTGAATCTGGACATGCTGAGATGGACTTCACTGACTGGAGGAGTGATGACTGGGATGCCACCTCATCTGACACTTGTAGCTTGCTAGATATTCAATTTGATGTCGTTGAGAGGCTTGCTTTAATTAATTCATCTGGAACTATTTTGCTTCTTCAACGAGCCCTTGTTCTAACTCCTTGCGTCCTTGATGTGCAAGATGATGATGTACCTCGCCTTGGAACACTGGATTGAAAGAGTTCGCCCTTGTCCCGGCGAAGACCGTCCTGGCGAAGATCGTCCTTGATTCGGCTTGATTTTCCTTGATGAGATCTCCATTTGATGCCTACACAACATTTCAAAATTAGTAACATGATTTTGCAATACATAACATAAATTAGAGAGCAAATTTTAGGAAACTTAATGATAAGTCCTTTATTAATCATTTCCTAAAAACGATTGAGCTAAGGCAAAACAAAATTTCAAAATTCAAAAATTAAGGCAATGACGATCAACGTTCAAAATCAAAACAATAAATTCATATCGCCAGCTCTCTCTTGAGAGCTTAACTCTAACATGCAAAACAAAGAATTTGCTTAGGCAAAATTGACGTTAGATGGCCTTCAACATGATCTCTTCCTCAAGTTAGCAACTTCGCCACCTTTGATATGCCCTTGACGTCCTTGGCAAATTCGCCCAAGTGAAACTAAGTTCGCACCTCCTTGCTTGAAATGAAAGTTCGCACCATCTTTGGATACAAATTTGCACCCTTCTCCCTCAAGATCGCATGTGAGATGATAAAATGATAATGTGAAAATAAAAGTCTTTCATCTCCCTTTATAGCGCTCACCTCATACTTACCTTAAGGCCGACTTGGTAATAATAAAGCAATTATAAATGATTTTTAATAAATAACAAAGGCCGACCTTCATAAAATAAACTCAAGCGCTCCATTTTTATTGCAAACAACAATTAATTAATTAAATTTCCTTGTTTATTAATTAATAAATTCGATTTTTTTTTTTTTTTTTACAAGGCAAAAATAATTAATTAATGTTTTGCGCAAATTTTAAATGCCATTTTAATTGAATTTTCAAAGATTATCGATTTTTAGCATTTAAAATAAATTCAAAAATGTTTGTTTGAATGCCAAATTGTGAAGGTGAAAGATACGTACCTCATCGCCCTGGTCCCTTGGAGAGGGACAGGAGCGATCCATCAATTTTGTCCTGGTTCTTGCAATTTTGACGTTCAAAGTTCTCATCTCCACGTTGATTTTGCGATGTTTGTTGGGTCCTTCAAGCTTGAATGTCTTTCTTGTGCGAACAAGTGCATCTCATGACCATTATCGCCCTGGTCCCTTGGAGAGGGACAGGAGCGATCTCCATTCTTTTACGTGAGATTCTTCGTTCTTGATATCAATTCCTTGTCCATTATCCTTTAAACAACGTTTTGAACCTTCTTCAAGTTTGTTTTGCCATGATCTTCGAAGGAAAATGAGTGCTTTGGCAAATATCGCCCTGGTCCCTTCCTGAGGGACAGGAGCGATCCTAGTGTCCTGGCTCAAATTTGCAAACTTTTGATCTTCGTTCTTCGTTCATTGCCTTCCAAAGGACGTCCTTGATCTTGCGTGAACTTGCCTTGGCATGCATTTGAAGGAAAATGAAGGATCCTATGCAAATCGCTCTGGTCCCTCCCTGAGGGACAGGAGCGAACCTAGGAATTTTGGTCCCTTGTTGGCATTTGGTAATCTTCAATTTGTCTTAAACGCGTTCATTTCGCCTCTTTCCTTGCCTTTGATGTCTCGATTCGTCCAAACAAGGTCAGGAATGGCTCAACTAAGCATTTTCGCTCTGGTCCCTTGGTGAGGGACACGAGCGACTCGCCTTGGTCCCTTGGAGAGGGACAGGAGCGCTTTTCGCTCTGGACCCTTGGAGAAGGACACGAGCGAAATTTGACTTTTCGCACTCTCTATCAGGATAATTTTTATGGAATATAACATTTAAGTATAAGTGACATAGAAGGAAATGTCACTTATACTTTAAGTTATATTCCATATATACTTTCAGGATGTTTGAGAGTGGTTTCAGACCTCCAGGAGTTATATTGCAAAATCTAGTTTTTGGAGGTTTTTTCAGTTTCCAGACTTAGTCAAATTTCAGGGTCAGGACATTCCAGACTTAGCCAAATTTCAGGATCAGGACCTCACTCAAGCCGGACTTGCCACCCTATTGATCTCCCCGACAGCGCTTCAAGTTATATTCATATGATAAAATGCACCTCTTTGGACCTTTTCACATCGTCAAGACGTTAAAATCCTGCAAGGACAAAGCAGAATTGGATTTGTAGCTCCGGTCCTTCACTGAGGGACAGGAGCGATTTTTCCCCTGGAGGCATTTCTGTGCTCATGAAAATCTTCAATTTATATTCAATGTAAAGATCTCGCCTTTCTCCATCACTTCCAATTCGTAATTCATCTTGACCCTGCAGGAATAGTAAAATATTTGAAAACGAGCTCCCGTCCTTCACTGAGGGACAGGAGCGATTTTGCTCCTACAGGCCAAAATAACATGATTTTACACATTTTAACACTTCACAAGGCGAAAACAAATCATTTGAGATGCCTAGGATCAAAAATCAAAAATGTCAAAATTTGGTCAAAAATATTCAATTGGACAAAAATTCACATTTCATCTTCAACACTTAGACAAATTTAAGCTCTGCATCAACATTCCAATTGAAAATTAGACCATTCTGGCGAATTCATTGCATTCAAAATTTGCATTCTAGAAAAGGAAATTCAAAAAGCTCCCAAAACCGACTGGATTCAAACCAAAACCCTAAAAAGCAAAGCGAAAACGAGCAAAAAACATGGGTCCCCATTTGCAATGGGGCGATGTGTGAAAACGTCACAACAGATGGGTACCCTTCCATGGTTTTAATCTTTATGTTTTTATTATTTTTTTTTTAATTTGGACTTTGAAATAATCAAACATTTAGCATTGTACTTGTCATTATCTTACACAATTTAAATCACACAACTTCAACACTAGACAAAGACTTCTCTCACATAAACATTACATCCTAACAGAAGCAAAGACATGGATAAAAACAATCAACAATGGAATGTCAACCACAGACCTAAGTCATAAGGTTCGAATTCGAATTCAAATTCGATAGCCATGAAATTTGGATGAAATTCGACAAGGGAAAAATTCGAAAAAAAAAATCGGATAAAATTCGCCTTATATAATTTTGTTTATTTTTAAATATATGTATACTTCTAATAAATTATCAAAATAGCTTAACATTGCTAAATAGATTTGAAGTCATTATAAAAAGATGCCACATTTATAAAATATAAACCATAAGAAAAATGTGAAATCACGATTGCGAAGATGTTTTCTTTTAAAAAATTACAATAAAAAGTTAAGACTTTAGAACTTCAAAAAAGCTCTAAGTCATCAAGAGCACTTGGCTCAGATGGTGTAGCATTATCACCTGTATCACTATCCAATTCCTCATCAAGAAAGTCAGGTTCATCTGCAATTGGCACTTCTATGTCTTGTGGAATGCGTTGTTGTGAAGAAGATGTGGAGTTGCTTTTTGATTTGTTCATGAACAATTTCAAATTGCTGCGAATGTAGACAAGATCTCCCAACTTTCCAGACAACAATTTGTTCCTCTTCTTGGAATGGATGTGGTCAAAGCAACTCCAATTCCTTTCAGAAGCTGATGAACTTGCTCCGTGACTCAGTATTCTAATGGCAAAGCGTTGAAGTTCAGGAGTTTGTGCTCCATAGCTCATCCACCATCTATAACCAGGTACCACATCTCGTGTCATATCATATTTTGCTCCTGCTATTCCAAACAACCCTTCTGCCCTCCTGTATACCCAAACTTGGTCTCTGATTAGAGTTGCAATTGTTGGATCTGGTTCAAATTTGCTAATACCTTCATGAAACCCTGCCATAATTTCAGAATCAGCTTGTCTATCAATATGAAATAGCTTAGGCTCCAAATAGCAAGCTGCTGCATGTAAAGGTGTGTGCATCATTTTCCATTTGGAATCAACTGCTGCCCATATCTCCATGTACTCTACATCTATATTATTTAGTGCTCTTTGAATAGCTTCCTTACAACGATCCATGCTTTCATAAAGCATGCCAAGGCAAGGTTTGTCACCATCAACCATACGAAGCACATCAACAATTGGCCTACATATACTCAAAACCAAAGTTCCACTTTCCCAAAAGCTGCTATTTAAAACAATTTTCTCTATGTTCTTGCCCTTAGCACTTTTAGAAAGCGTTGAATTTTCCCACTCATTGGAACAAACAACAGATCTCAAAGCTGCTTTCTCTTCAACAACTCTTTTCAAAGTGATATAGTATGAAGCAAATCTTGTGTCACAAGGCCTCAACAACTCCCTAGATACATACTGCCTGTAAAGACTCAATGTGAGACGATGATTTTTTAATGAAGTTTGCAATTGCTCTCCCTCTATGAATTGCTTCATGTATCCATTGAAACTTAGCCAAATCATGAAGCAACAAATCCAAACAATGTGCTGCACATGGACTCCAATATAATTGTGGGTATTTCTCAACAATCAGTTTTCTAGCTCCCACACAATTTTCTGCACTATCAGTTGCCACTTGAACCACATTTTTCACCCCTACTTCAAGAATGGCTTCCTCTAATATTTGAAATATGTATTCAAAAGTTTTCTTGTAGGTCCTGGTGTCAATCACTTTCAAGAATGCAACACCTTCAGGACAAGCCACCGGAACATTGATCAATGGCCTTTGACATATATTTGACCATCCATCACTCAATATGGTGCAACCTGTTGCCTTCCAAGAGGCTTTGACCTCAGCTAGTTTCTCAGCCACTCTTTCTTTTGACCTCTCCAAAAGACTTGTCCTGAAAGCCTCAGAAGTGGGAGGTGTGTACCCTTTGCCAAACTCTGCAACTTTTTGAATTGCATTGCGAAAATGTGGATTTCTAGCTACATTGAATGGAATAGCACTTGTGTAAAACAAATCTGCTAGTGCATCATCCACTTGTTGTTTCTCTATTGGTTTCCAAAGACTCTTCAAAGTTCCACTCTCTTTGGATGCCCCTGTGGCCTTGGGTAGACTCGAAGAGGAAGACATAATAGATGTGAATCTAGACACATCCTCTTCAATTCTCTGTTTCTTTTGTGTCGCTTGCATCTTTCCTGCAATCGAAGAGGCTTGCTCTTTCTCTAAAATAACTCTAATTTCTTTGGACACATTTGGACATGCAGTAACACCTCCACCTTTACCCCTTGAAATACCAAGCAAGTGGTCCTTTATCCTTGTTAAAGTTCCGGTATAAACTTTCGGGCACAAGTTACAATGAAGATAAGTACCATTGCGGGTCACATGTTTCCATCCCTCTGAAGTTGATTTGTTGGGAGCCATTACAATCTGTACAATTTAGAAGGAAAATGATTTTCAATATTTAAAACATGGATTAAGTTTTAGCTTAAAATGAAAAAATAAAATAAAATAATATTAAAACTAATTATAATAAATGTTTCATTTTCTAATAACTAAATAAAATAAAAAACTGCAAATAATAATTTTATAAACATCTATTTTTAAAATAAAAATACATCAAATAACAAATAAAATATTTAAAAATCATCAAATAACAAATAACAAATTATATTTCTAAATTCAAAACACAGTATATATTGAAAAAAAATTACTACAGTTAAAAATAAAACTAAAATGCATTCTGGGAAAAAAAAATATTAAAATAAAAAATAAAGCTATATTAATATGGTAAAAAATAAAACTATATAACTATAAAACTATATAAGCAAACAACTACAGTCAAATGCACACGATAAAATAAGGGCAAACCGAAAAAAATGAAATGGGGAGGTGCCTAAAAATTTAAAACTATGTCGAATGCAAAGAAAAATTAATGGTGAAAAAAATGGATCTCGGCACCTACCTGAACAATAGCGATGGCAACTACGGGGAGGGCAAAGCTGTCCACCCGCGACTTCTGCAATGTAGTCCACCCGCAACGGCAACACAGTCGGCAGTCCACCTGCGACGGCAATGCAGTCGGCAGAAAATAGAAGGAATAAATTTGGAGTTGTGTTTACAGAGGCGGAGAGCGGCGCATTATAGATAAAATCCGCCAAAATTCTAAAAAAAACCCTAAACAATGTTAAAAACCCTAAAATAAAATCGCTTTTTAAATTTTTAAACAATAAAAGAAACTGACATTGTGGCCATACGGTTTTCAAACTGAATTTAAACGATTTTTTAATAAAAATTTCAGATTCGAAAAAAATCGAACTTCATCCATGAAGTTCGCCGTATCTTGTGACTTAGCCATAGACTAATCATATGGCATGCCAAGTGAGAGTTTCAGTTCCTTGTCATTCTCAACGAGAGCAACACAATATCCATACAAAATGATTTCAGATTCCTGGACCTGCACAAGAACCAATTTCTATCAGCAGCATCAGTTCATGGAAAAGTTAAACAAAACCAATAACATAATCATAAATTGCTAGATCAGAAAAAGTCCATCACAAATAACAAATATTCAACAATACTAATCAATGCTTAGTTCAGCAGAACTAAGAATAGTCCAGAATTGGGGATCACTCCATTTATTCTTCTTCTCTAGGTGATTTAGTACATCCCAAGACTGCTTGCTACTTGGCATTACTGTATCTCTTTGGCATTCCTATCTAAGCATCAAATGATACTATTAATGGTAATCTAGATTCATAGGAGAGCTGCTGTCTGTTTGAACTTGGCACTTTGTTGTACTTTTCCTTCCCCCTCGTGGCTGCTTGCTCTTGCTTTTGACATTATTTTGGTGAAGCTAGAGATGGCTTCCAACACTTGCAATCCCAATCTCCTCCAACCTTGCAATGTTATCAATAGTTATTAGCTTTTCACATACAAAATTCAATTTTTTTGTTACCTTATTTGAGAGTGGCTGCTTCTTTTTCCATCCTTGCTATGGAACATATACTCCCTAATATTGTTTACATTTCCTACTATTTTTACTTCTTCCACAACTAGTGCAAGGAACAAGAAATCTACATTTTTGTGCAATATGTCTTCTCTTGCAAATGAAACAAAAGATGGATTCTTTACCATGTTTTTCCACATGCTCTTTGACATCCTTTTTGGGTTTCGCTATTGGTGAAATAGATGGAAATCTCCCCATTTCTTCTTTCCTTATTGTAGAGTGTCATTCTTTGCACCTCCTTTCTTTGAAGGTTCATTTTTGTCCTCTTGACGTAGAGTTTTGCTACTTTTTTCTTTCTTAGATTGCTGCTCATGTTTTGGGTACAACATATAATCATTTGAAAGCTTTTCAAAAATAATGGTTGAAGAATTTTTACCACCCATGATCTGTTCTTGATTTGTGCATAATGTAGACCCGTCTTTTGAGAATTTATGAATTTCCATGCTTCCATTGTCTTTCCTTCACTATGATTGATTAAAGTATTCCTTTGTCTATAAGAACCCCTACCATATCTTTTGAATAAACTCACAAATTTCTTAAAGGGAGCACTCATAACATTTTTCCAAACAGTTGATAGACAATTAAATTTCATGTTTGAATTAATAAGCATTTGATATAATGACCAGTGATCAATGTACTTAAAAGACCACAGATCAATTTGATTTGCAAATATATAATGAACTGCCTCTAATGTGAAAGTGAAGTAAAGTCACAAGCTCAGCACATGCAAATTTTAACGCCTTAACATTATTATTTTTGTGACAGATGCATACAAGTTGTTTCTTCTTCCATAGGAACACTAAAATCATATAGATGCTTATCTTACACAAATCAGAAACGTGTAACAGATGCAAATGTATGTGCTGACCTTTCATGACAGACAAGTCATTATTTGTGAGTGTGCAAATTTCCTTGCTCTCTTCATGTGCAATCCCAATTTTATCTGCATTTCCACATAAAGTTTGGAAACTCAAATGACACTTCAACAATGCCTAGCCAAATCCACAATTTCCTTAAACTTCATGCCTACTACCCATCCCGCGAATTACAAGGTACGAATGTACATATCAACAAGCAATGCTATTTTTAGAAAGTTTTCCCTATTTTTTAGGGATGCCTGCTTTGTGCTTTTTCGGAGTGGGGACCTAAGGTTTGCATTGGTACCACTGACTTGCTTCGATCGTGATCGAAATTTTTCAAGTTTTGACCTAAAAAGCTAAGTTCCTACATTTTAGGGGGTCATGACACTTCAGATGGTTTGCCTGAGTATGGATTTCAAATTTTAAGTCAATCTGGTTAAAATTGAAGAATTTGTGAAATTTTGAAGCTTTCCAAATATTTTCTCTATCTGGCTAATCATGGATTGATGGTGAGTGTTATGGCAGGAAGTTGAAAAGTCCGCCCTATGGAGAGAGTTAAAAAGTCCACCATGAAGAATTGAGGTGATACCTATGTCAAAGAAGTTCTAAAAAGTCCACCCTATGGGATGATGGTGAATAGTTATGGCCAGCTCAAAACTCCGCCCTATCCATGGTGACATCAAAGCAAGTCTAAGGCAAGCAAAAGTCTGCCTTCTTGAACCAGCTCAAACTCCGCCCTCCAAGCTTCCTAAGAGGTGAAAAGTCCGCCCAAGTGGATAAAGGAAGATGCCTGTTGCCAGGAATAATCATTATGTCATGTTGTCATATTATGTTATGTTGTCGTCGGTAATTATGAGTTACGGCAGTCAGTTAGTCGTCTCGAAGGGCAGTTGGACGCGACGGTTGGTCGCACCCCTTTGGGTATTATATATTGCATACCTTCCCTTCGTAGTGGCATCATCATAGTCGTATCTGGGTGTAATGTTGTAAGCACTTGATGTACATGGACTGTTGAATTAATACAGAAACTGGCTCTTTAAAATATTTCCATTATGTTTTGTGCATTTACTTTTTGCATTTAATCGTTTACCTGTATGTGGCAAACATTTGGCGCCGTTGCCGAGACATACTCGGGAAAGGAAGGAGTGGATGGCGCACGGACACGATGGGCCCCACCGTCGGTGAGATTAACCGAGAGGCCGACGACGCACAAACGAAACTCTACGACGCCGACGACGCACAAACGAAACTCTACGACGGAGAGGACACTGCAACGAGGGAATTCTCAATCCTGCTTCAGGCGGCCATCGAGACCTACGTCCGAAGAGAGGCCATGGAGGTTGAAGTCCCAACAAGTGCCGTGTGGATTGCACTGGAAGTTAGCCCCGCAATGAATCGGTTGATAAACCACCTCCCTTGGTTGCTTGCACAGGCATCACTGGCACAGGGAACCCGCCTGAAGGAGATTGCCCGTGAGGAGCGACACCAATAGGTCCTCCGACAGTACGATGAAAACAATCGTTGTTGGGACGCAGAGCGTGATGGCAAGAGGCGAAGGGGAAATTGAACCCTGTAATAATCCCGACACAATGTTGACATAAATTGTGGCTGAAAGGGAAAATAATAAAAGATGTTTTTTTGTGTGTACATGGCATGTGCTTGCTATGTACGGAAGTGATTTATGCTCAATATACTAAATAAGGACAAAAGTAACAAGATACGAAGTGATGAATGGGAAGTGGCACAAAGAGCGTTGAATCTCAGACACCAAATAGAACGAAGGCGTAGGCTAAGGCAACTTGCCGAGGGACGACTGGCCGAGGGGTTGCTCGAAGGGAACCTAGGAGGTGTCACGGAGGTTGTGGAGGCAGAGATAGACGGAAAGAATTACACTCTCTACATTGTCGTAGGGTTGCCCGAAGGGAACCTAGGAGTCACGGAGGGTGCCGAAGGAGAACTCTACAATTTGCTAGAATACCACCGTAGGGTAAGAAGTCGCGAAGAGTTTGTGGAACAAACAAGGCGAAGTCTAAACCTGATCGACGCTACCAGAGACCTACTAAAGAACTTGTCCATTTCGGAGGACAACTGGAGGGAGACGACCGAAGGTGACGGTACGGCCGACGGTGCCGAGGGAGCACAAGGGTACCGTACGGGAGGCAATTTGTTCGGTTCGGGGTCAACAACCTTCTCTGAAGGACCCACGAGTGGAGGGTCAGGTGCAGGAGGCGGAGGATCACCAGGTACAAGCACACAAGGTACTAGAGGAGCGAGGCCCAGCGGTGGGATGGCAAGTAAGCAGAAGCTGCGGAAGTTCAACGGCGACGGGAAGGAAGATCCCGTCCGCCATTGCCGCACTTGCGAAACCATATGGTCAGCGAACGATGTTACCGACCAGGACGAATGGGTAACACAATTTCTAGCAACCTTAAGGGGAGTGGTCATCGACTGGTACTCCGATACGGATAAGACCAAAGTCGGCACATGGCCCAACTTGAAGAAGGAGTTCAAGATAGAGTTTCGCCTCCTCAGAGACGACAATGAAATAGTAGCCGAAATCTATGGCACAAAGCAGAACAAGAACGAGACTGTCCAAGCCTATAGTCGGCGGCTCAAGGAACTGTTGGGGAAAATGGAGAGTCAACCAGTAGATGGGTTGAAAAAGAGATGGTTCGTGGAGGGACTGAAACACTCCATCCGGAAGAAGATGAAAATTGTTCCACCAACCTCGTACGAAGATGCATATAATAGAGCGATGGATCTCGAGAGCGAGACCAAGACGTCCAAGAAGAAAAAGAAGAAGGATAGCTCGTCCGAGGATGATGACTCTTCCGAGGGAAGCAACAGCGACGGCGAGTCTGGCAAAAAGGTGCAAGCCCTGCAGAAGGAGATGCTGAGGATGATGAAAGAGCCGAAGGTTATGAAGGGAGGTCCGAGCAAGACTGACGAAGGGGAGCTTTGGTGCACGGAATGTAAGACGGACGGCCACACGAAAGGCTCCTGCCCAAAGAAATCCTATTGTGATATATGCCAGTTGATGGGGCATCCCACCAGGGAATGCCCTTACAACATGAAAACACGAAACCAACAAGTATTGCTTACGCAGGAACAACCAACTACATCGGGCGGTACCAACAGCTCCTAGGCGAACAACAATGCAACATCGAGATAACCGGTGGGGAGGACGAAACAACAATAACAACAATAACAATACAATGAGCCGGATCCAATATGACTCCAAAGGTCGACCGATGATACAATGCAGAGCGTGCAGCCAGTGGGGGCACTTTGTCTCAGATTGCCCGAAGGGAGAGGTCACACAATATTTGTGCAAATGGTGCGGACCGGGAGACCATGAAGATGCCACCTGCCCGAAGTCCGGCGTCAACTTGCTCAATATCGAGGAAACCAAAGAAGAGGAAGTGCTGGCCGTAACTCGCGCCCAAGTCAGACAAGCAACGTGCCCGGACCCAGAGACAGAGAAGCGAAGGGTACGGGAAGCACGGGAAAAAATTGAGAAAGAGATACGAGAAAGGGCGAAGGCGAAGGGTACGATGGGTACTTCCAGCCGATTGGAGGCGGAGGAGGCTATACTAAATCAAATTTTAAAACTGGAGGTGCCTGTGAAGGTACACGACCTCCTCCAAACGATGCCTCAATTACAAACGGCGTTGTTGAATAATCTCTCCCAACCACGCACCAATACCAACCACCGCACAGATGTTCTTGGGGGGTCTGCAATAGACCCCATGCTGCTGGCAGTTAACATTGGAACGAACCCGACCATCGTGGAGATGGGTATCCTTGGCACCATTCTAATCGATACCATTGTCGATGGTGGATCAGGAGTGAATGTTCTTCCAGAAGAAACCTGGCGGAAGCCAACACTATGGCCATCTACATTCAATCTGCTGGGAGTAGATCAACATGGAATCAAACCCATCGAGACGCTGATGGGCCAGCAAGTTACCATTGGGACGCAACCCTTCATACTGGACTTCGTGGTAATCCCACTAAAGAAAAAAGGGTATGATGCGATCTTAGGGAGAGGGTAGCTGGTGGCAACCAAGGCCACCCATAACTGGAAGAAGAACACTTTGTCTATGGAGAATGGAGGAAGGAAGTTTATCATAGACCTTGGGACATAGTTGGTTAGTGAGGAACTGACATCATCTTCGGAATCGGAGGGTGAAGGAGAAGGCGACCTGAGGGACGAAGGACGGGGTTGCAGGGATCCCAACAACGAAGGGATTCTCAAACTAGGAGAGTGCTCCGAGGATGAGACAGGGTCATTGAACGGGCTCTTCCATTGGTAGATGGAGGATTACGAAATGTTCCAGAGCTACAGGCTCGAAGTAGAGGAACCAGAGCAAGTAACAGAGGAGGTGTACCTGCCAGAATACAGAGAATATTGGAAGGGAGACGCCCAAAACCTCAGTGACGTAGATAATCCCAAGATCATTTGTGTTGGCAACGATTGGAACCCTGTGTGGAAAGCCGCAGCCTTCAAAATCTTTATTATTCTTCTTCTTCTTATGTACGGGAAGGAGACCGTGGTTCTTGTAGAATTTATGGTTCCAGGTCTTCGGATGGCCATTGGAAATAGACTTGCCATCAACGGGTCCAAATGGAAACCCTACCACGAGAAGCACATAGGGGACCCGAGTGGCCGGAAGGACACCCGAGAGTCCGAAGGGGGGCCCGAGAGGATGGAAGGGGACTCGAGAGGCCGGGCAGGCGACTCGAGAGGCACAGGACCAAAGCGGGAGACTCTCGAGCGAGGCAAACCAAGAAGGATGAAGGGCGATCCCAAAGGCATGGGACCCGAGCCGAAGACTCTCGACAATTAGATTAGGAAAAAAAAAAAAATTGAAAATTTAAAAGAAAAAAAAAAAAAGTGGTGGTGGGACCACCGTGCGGTGGGCCACCGTCGACAGAGGTTACCGGCCTCAGAGGGTGTTCATCTACCGTATGGCCACTAGCGTACACCTGTACGACCAAACAACATCCAGCGTATGACCTTCCCAGACACCGTACGACACCAAGCTTCGGGTGACCCCAGTCACCGCACGGCTCAGCCACCGTACGACAGACCACTCCATTGTACGACAGATAACCTCTGTACGGGCTCGAGACATTACAGTCCGTGGCGGTTTAAAAGAGGGTGACAGGAAAAATACCACAGCACGGCAGGGATAAAGGTGGTGATGGCACGTGAAAAAAAATAAAAATAAAATCGACGACTAGATTTAAAATCATTCGATGGAGTCTGGAGCCAGGACACTAAAAAATTAGAGTGGAAAAGCAGGTTTTTGGCATCTTAAAATATCACAAAAATGATGTGCGCCATGGACTTCCGTGTGGTTCTGAAGGTGTTAAATTGGTTGGGCGAAGGCATCAGAGAAGTCACGGTAAGTGTTGGGGTTGTTCCGTACTGTGAGAAAGAAGCCTGAAGCTAAGCATTGGCGGGGAAGCCATAAGCCGTAGAGGGAGACGAATTTGGAGGTTGCGAACAAACAGAGTTTGAGGGAAGGCATTGCAGGAACGCGAAGTCGTATGGCACCAGGGAGTTATTCAGTTCAGTTATCAGCCTTTGGGGAGTGTGATGAAGGATTTGAGGCGTCTCCTAGCCTTTGTGCCAGAAGGTTGTGGCCACTTCCAGGCATGAATGGTATGCTTTGAGGAACTCGGAGTATGTCTCGACTGGACGTGAGGCTGCTTGGTGGATGCACCGAGGGCTCGGGAGGAGCTGACCACCAGGTTGGAGGCCGTAGAAGCGTGAGACTTGGCTCAGCGTACCCAGGAGTTGGATGTTGAGAGGACAGCACGGGTGGCTATCGAGGACAAATTGGCTAGGGAGACAGTATCATTTGAGTAGCAGTTGGTGGAGGCTGAGACTGAAAAGCGTGTTTTGCAGACAAGTTTGGTTTAGGCACAGAAGGACTGTGATGTCAACGAAAAAAAAGACCTCCTTGCGGAAACACTAATGGTGAAATCCGCACTTGAGCATCGACTGGTAGCAAAAACGGGTTTTCAAGTGAAGACGCAACAGGTGTATGAGTTCCGGGCTCGACTGGCTTTAGCAGTTCCTGCAGTTCTATACCTTGATTCTGTTTAATGTATGAACATCATCTCTATTTTGTATTAAGTCGTCCAGAGACTTCTTTTCTTGGGGGGGATGATGTTGTCGGGAATAATCATTATGTCATGTTGTCATATTATGTTATGTTGTCGTCGGTAATTATGAGTCACGGCAATCAGTTAGTCGTCCCGAAGGGCAGTTGGACGCGACGGTTGGTTGCATCCCTTCGGGTATTATATATTGCATACCTTCCCTTCGTAGTGGCATCATCATAGTCGTATCTGGGTGTAATGTTGTAAGCACTTGATGTACATGGACTGTTGAATTAATACAGAAACTGGCTCTTTAAAATATTTCCATTATGTTTTGTGCATTTACTTTCTGCATTTAATCATTTAACTGTATGTGGCAAACAATGCCTACCTCTAAAATTCCGCCATGTGGGAAGGGAAAGAAGTCCGCCCTGTTGTCCTCATTTTTGTTTTAAAAAATGAAGGACCATTACATGAAATTTTTGTGAAAAAATGAAAACTTTACTCTATGGAATGCTTCCCGAGGCAGAATTTCGACTAATCCTTGGACTGGCTTAATCCTTAGTCCATCCTCGAACCTTGTTTCGAATTTCCTTGCATTCTGGATTCGTTTGCTATGTCTTTCCTTCAATTTCAGGTTTTTTCTCCCTGACTGTAGGTGGGAAATTTCTCTTGAATTGCAAGTTTTAATGATTTCCATTGTTTTGGTCTTTGTAGGGAAATTTTTTACTAATTACAAGTGCACTTTATTGAAAATAAGAACTTGTAATTTGCTTTTTATTTCCCCCTTGATGTTTTTTGCCTTTTTAAATTAAAATAGGGATTTTTTGGATAAGTTACAAGTAAACTTGTAATTCTTTTCTAAAACCCCTACTTTAATGTCTTTTGCTTGTAATAGGGATTTTAAACCCCTATTACATATGTGCAAGTTTTTAAAACTTGTAGGGATTTTATTTTCCCTTTACAAGTAATTTTAAACTTGCACATCTCTCTCCAAAACCCGATTTTGCCTAGAAATGAAATAAAGTGACATTTAAAACTTGCTATTTTGCCTAAAAAAACCCGATTTTCTCTATAAAGTGCATTTTGGTGTATTTAAAACTTATAATTTCATTTTTAAAAGTCGATTTTGCCTTATTGATGAAAAAGTGCAATTTTAAACTTGCTATTTCATCCAAAAAACCCGATTTTCTCCAATACATGCAAAATCGAACTTGTTCATCTTTCTAAAAAACTCGACCAGCCAAGAAAAACGGATTTGTTGAAGATTTCAAAGCAAATTTCATGGAGATTTTTTTAGGAAGGAGAGGCGTTTGGGATTCCATCCTATTTTCATGCATTTGGAAACACTTTTCACGCCATTTGGGGTTTACATTTACTGGTTTTTTGGTCTAAATCAGCAAGCATGTGGTTCCTTGGATCCACATTTTAAGCGATTTTTTCTCCATAAATCTGCAAACTCCTAAGGCGTTTTTGCCTTTCATGCCTAGGCGTTGAAGTTGGGAGAAGTTTTAGTCATTCCTTGGGCCATTTTATTTGCATTTGCTGCCACGTTTTTCAGTTTATGATGTTTTTGTAAAAACGTGGCTAGGGTTTGGGATTGTGGTTTGTCTCTATTTAAGAGCTATTCTTCTACCTTCCAAAGATTGATCATCTTTTAAGGGGCATTTTCAGATTGAAACAAGGTATGATTTCTTTTCTTTTCTTGTTTCATTTTCTTATTTTCTTGTTTTCTTATTTTCCTTTCTAGTTGTAAATTTGTAAATATGTTGTTCTTGCCCCAAAAATCGGTTTTGTGAGAGAGATTTTCCCCCTTGATAAGCAATTTTTGAATTGCATTGATCTTCCCCATTTTCCCTCTTTACTTGTATTCGGGATTTTAAATCCCGATTACAAGTTGGATGAAAATCTTTGTTCTTCCCTTACGGTTTAAAGAATTTAACCATTTTTGGTTAAAATTCCAAGTTGCAAAAATGAGAAATACCCATCCTTTCAAAATCGGGTTTTAAGAATCGGATTACATGTTGAAAGTACTTCCCATTTTCTTGAAAATGACATTCCTAAATCTTCCCATTTTTATCCATTCATGTCACCCATATCCGTACTTTCCATTTTCGTCATTTTCCGCAAGTCTAATTCTCATTTTCCACCCATTTCTCCATTTGCAAATTTACAAGTGTACTTGCATTCGGGTTTTAAAAATCCGATTGCATGTATGCTCTTTCCAACTTGTATACTTGCAAAAATTTCTCCAAGATCCGAAATTGGTCAAAGTCAAGATTCCCCCATTCCCATTTATTTCCCATTTTTCTCTCACAAAAATCGTGAAGTGCAAGAGTTGAGGTTCTTCCCATTTGAAGAAGGAAAAATGTTAATTGTAGCTAATTATGATGTTGCCTTAACACTTTTAAGTCTTCATCACAGTATTCCAGATTGTCCTTCAATGTCAGATTTGCCGTCATCTCCAATTCCAAAAAAGATGAAATATAAATATGACAAGTACCAAAACGAAGTTGCACCTTCCCAAGTTTCCTCTCCTTTGGATCACATAAGAGATACAGAGATAGGGCATGTGGACATGTCGGAATTTATCAAGAGGGTTGAGGATCCGCAAGATAGCAATATGCAGCGGCTGTTGGAGATATATCCATCACACATCTTCTTTTCCAGTGGCTGCCCTAGAACCTGAATTTGTTCTCGCTTGCGCCCATCACTTTGACAAGGAGACAAGAATCATTAAAATTGATGATGGGGAAGCAATAATCCGCCTTGATGCAGACACAATTGAGAAAGTCTTCAGAATACCTCCTGCACCTGTTTACATGGAAATCTCCAAAGATAGTGCAGCTGAATATTATGTGAAAAGGGAGAAAGAGTGCAAACGTCATATCAACAGGTGGATCCATGAGCCACGAGCCGCCTTCTCAAGGTGGGCTAAGTTGTACCACTGTGACTTCAAATGGGAAATTGGAGACATCATAACCCTCCTTAGCAGGATAATGGGCCTTGAACATTTTAATGTTTTTGAGCCCTGGATGTACCAATTCATCATGTTCATAAGACAGTCCCATCATATATCATGGGGAGAAGTCATCAGCGATGCCTTGTGTGAACAACTTTCAGCAGTCTCTTCCACCATGACTTTCTACATGAACTCATATTTGGTGTATTTGGCAGCATCACTTAGACATTTTCCAGGTCTTTCTAGCAGGGGTGATCGCTCGTTTATACCAGTATGGGAATATTATGATCAGCTGCCTTTGAGACCCAGCAAATTGCATTTCAGAACGATTCAAGATGCATTCTTCGGTTATTTTATGTGCCAGTTTGACAAGAATCTGAAGAACAGAAGAGTATCCGATGATGCATGGAAAAGGGTGAATGAGTATGGATGCTTGTTTCTTCAATTTCCGACCTTTACCTATATGAGAGTTGGATGCTATAGTGGGCAGCCATACATGCTCCCTAGATACCCAACTGATAAGATCATTCTTATGGAGTTGGGAAGACAGATCATGGCTGTCCACGATCATCAGTCCGTTAGACATAAGGTTGGAATGGGGATCTCTACAACAAACCCATTAAAAATTGGCCGGTATTCTCTTGTCACATCCGTGAAAGCCAAGGCTATGGAGACCGAAATGCAGGAAATTAAGCTCAAAAGGTTTAAGTCCAGAGCTGATTTTGATTATTGGGTTTATGAAGGAGAAGATCCAAAAATCCTTCGTGCAAGTGCATCGCATTGAGGATATTTGGGTAGATCTCCGTACAGAGGTCGAAGTTCTGAAGATGGATTACTGCAGGCTCACTGTTGAGCAAGTTGTTGATTTGAACTTAGTGGATATTCCACAAGGGATGATTGATGATGGGCATGTACTTGATCCTAAATACATTTCACGAAGGGTTGAGGAAGCTCCACTTCCTTTAATCCAATGGTTACACAAGGAGTGCATATCCATTCTTGAGAGATTTCAGCTTATCTTGGCTAATACCAACGCTTGGCTGAAAAGTAATGCTGTTAGACTCATTAAAATCAAGATTGGAAAAAAAGATAATTCTACGGGGCCTCTTGGACATAAGTTTGAGATTCAGGTGGACAACAAGGAAGGCGCATCATCTTCTGGCACCAGGATCAAATTGCGAGTTAGTCGGGCAATAGTACTTCCCCTTGAGGAGGCGACAGTTCGTGGGAAGGAAAAGTCACGTTTCCATGTTCAGGTGATTGATCTTGATAATCCAGAAGAAGGGCAACAATCTGATGATGCTCCTAAGTCTCCAGCTTCGGACTCGCCTCATGAGATCCCTTCCTCAGTTTCCATTGAGACGCCCCTTTCTCCTCCTGACTTAATGGTGGAAGAGTCTCCTCAGAATGCCGTTCCTATTTCAGCATACGAGCGGCCTCCTGATCATCAACAAGAGAGTGTGCTAGAAGTTCCTGAAGATACTCCTGCATGTATCCAGCTATCAGAGGTTGATACCTCCACTTCTGGCTTTGAAGAATTTATGAGGCAATGTTCATGCCCATTGGTTACTGAGCAAACCATGGTCGCCATCCAAACAGATACTCCTAGGATGACCACAGTTGCTCAAATAGAAACTGCTTCTCCTTTGCCTACAACTGCTACTGAAGGAGAGTTGATGGCTTTACCTCCATGGCTTAGTTCTTTTACTCCAAAAAGGAAGAAGCAAGAAATCTCACCTGATGCCTTTGATTATCAACAACTTAAACAGTCTAGACCCTAGGTTGCTAAATTGGCCAAGACTATCTCCAGAGTAACTATTGACAGCAACAAGATGAAGGTAGCTGAAATTGTTGAACCCATTGCAGATAAGCCACTTGAAGAAATGTCAGCTGCTGATTACAAAGTTACAAAGATAGAATTGGGTAAGCAAACACATGAGGTGATTAAACATGATGCTCAGTTTTTTGTAGCTTCACTGGTACAGCGGTGTGATGAACTTCTAGCAAAGAAAGACAAGCTAGAAGAGGAAAACCGACAACTTATGACAGTTGTTCATAAAATTACAAAACCTGCTGCTGAAGGGAGTAATCCCACAGGTTTTTCCAGTTCCCAAGAATCAATTCGTGGAGTTGAAAGGGCTGCTCAAAAGGTACAAGCATTGGATTCCTGGGTTGATTAGCTTCATGATCTATGTGCACAAGTGATGAAAGACATTTTTCAGATGATGTCTAAGTTGGAAACCGTTGAAGAGAAACTGGATCAGACTTCCGATACTTTCAAAAAGAATCTGGAAAGTGTTGAAGATAGTTTGACAATCTGGCATACCATGCCCCAACAACAGTTGAGTGTTCTACACGAGCATGCCATCATCTCTTCCAGGGTCATGTACTTGGAATTTGAAGAGCTTCTGGAAAATAAGGCCCTTGTTCTTAAATCCCTTATTGAGGAGATTGGTGATGCAATCAGATTAGGGGGTGAAGTTTTCCAAGATATTGTCTCTCATTGTGAAAAGGCCTCTTGCAACATAATAAGTCAGGATGGAGAGCTAATACCAGAAGAAGAAGTTCTTGCAGATTTGCAGATAAGGATTCATAATGAATGGAGGAGCGATCAATTCTCAGCTGCTTCAATTCAAATATTGATGAAACACCAAATCTTTTTGCATGAAATTCAGTCCATCTTGGAGAAGAACAACTCTACACTCCTCCGATGCCATGATACTATTGTGAAGACCATGGTTGTTGCCAAGAACACCCATGAACTGGATCCTGATGAACTACAAATGATCATCCAAAAGTTGGAAGGATTTATCTCTTCACGTGCTGCAACTTAAGTGATTTTCAACACTTAGTTGTATTTTTCCAGATTTGAAATCTTTTAGTTGTAGTTTTTCTTTTGACAAGTTACATGTAAAGGCCTTTTTGTAAAATGCAAGTTAACTCATTACTTGCACTTTTGTAATTACATGTAAGGCAACTACAAGTTGTGTTCAGTTAGGACTGTAGTTGGAATAAGTCTTAGTTAGTTATTGAATAAGTCTTGGTGGTTGAGAGAATCTCTCAAGTTAGTTAGGATCCTCCCACCTTTTTCTCAAGGGTCCTCTTCTATAAATACTTGAGGGGTCTATTGTAATTTTTATCTTTTTGGAAAGCAAGCAAAAACTCTGCCAAATTTACAGCAAAGAAGTCTTTGAGCTTTCATGTGTAAATTCAAGAATTGAAAGGAATAGAAGGAAATTGCTCAAGCCTTGGGTCTTTGTGTTACATTCTTGAGTTAGTGTTCTATATTATCTTTCTTGTAAGTGTTTCTTAAAGAGCTTAATCGAATTTGATTTGCAGTCTTTGTGCTGCAAGTATTTGAGGCTAATATAGATTAAAATAAGTATTCTGTTGAGAAAAGTTGTAAGTCTTTGTGCTTTCACTTGTTCTTAAGAGAATTTAGGAGCAAATTTTGTGAGAAATAGCTGAGAGTCTTTGAGCTTATACTACTTCCCATTGTTTTAAGTAGAAAATAATAAGATATTCCAGTCTTTGAGCTGTTATAATTTGTTCTTGATAGCATGAGTATAGAAAAGGGTAGATAGGACTTCACATAATCAAGTCTTTGAGCTTGATATTGTTGTCCTGTCCCGAAGGAAGTGACGGAAGTCTTTGAGCTTCCAGGAAACTTCATTTCCTTTCTCTCATTTCATTTCGAAAGTTGTTACTGCTGTTTTATATCAAATCGCTATCACTTTTCTGTGAAGAGAAAAGGATATTGTCTTTCTTGAAAGAACAAGAAAGATTGCTGCCCCATCCTATTTTATTTTCAAAGTTGTAGTTAGATAGGGGGAGCCTTCCCTTAATTAGGAGAGTTTTACTCACACGCTGTGGTTGAAACCAAAATTTTGTATATTCCCCCAAGTGTACAAAATTTTCAACCAACACGCCCTCCTAAGATTATAACCAACTCAAAGTCTGCTTTACAAAGGAAGGTCAAGATAAGACTCCAAAAAGTCCGCCCTATGGAGATGCCTGAAAAGTCCACCCTATGGAGATGCCTAAAAAGTCCACCCAAGTTGTGGTCTTCAAAAGTCCGCGCTATGGATGAAGTGAAAGGTGCTCAAGATCAGAAAAGTCCGCCTTAGGATGAACATATGCAATTTAAGGAGTGGTTTGAAGTCCGCCTTCTTGAGGATTGTTCCAAATTCTGATCCACCTATGCCTAAAAGTCCGCCCTTGTATTGATTGCAAGGTTTTGAGTGCGCAAAATCCAACCCCTCCAAAGTCCGCCTTGAGGGAGATCTAATTAAAATGCAAGGTGCACATGTTTCATGAAGTCCGCCTTGTGGTGGCAAGGCAAATTTCAAGTGTAAGAAGAACTCCACCCTTAAGATGAAGACGATGATGACATCAAAGCATATCTATCAAACTCCGCCTTGAAGGTGTTAAGGGTAGTAAGAGGTAAGTCTAAGGCAAGCAAAAGTACTCCTTGGAAGACATGAAAGATGATTTCGAAGTAAAGAAAGTCCACTCTACTTGGAGGTTGAAAGATGATGCCTATGTCAAGAAAGTTCGCCCAACCTTGCAACAAGTTAGAAATATGACCAACAAAGTCCACCTTGAGAGAGATGTGGTTAAGTTAAAACATGAAGTGCACATAAACATAAGGAAAGTTCCCACTTTGAAAAAGGTCCGACTTGCCTTGCAGTAAGATGAGAAGCAAAACCTCATAAAAGTTCGCCTAAGTCAAAATGAAGTCAAAGGATTAACGAGAAGGGAATATTCCTTGGTGATGTCATCCAAACCTTCATGAAATTCAAACTAAGTTCCAAATTAGAAAGGGATATTTGAAGATCAAGTTCGAATATGAGCTGGAAAATCAAAATAGAAACTTGAGATTGAGGAGAGATTCGAACTTGCAACTTAATTAGAAAGTTTTAGAATAAAGATATTTGGAGATCAAGTTCGAGTTTAGGACTCAGTCTCAAATTAGAAACTTGCACTTATGAAAGTTCGAACTAGATGAAGATGATTGTGCAACTCAAATAAAAACTAGAAACTTTCTCCATGAATATTCAGGACTGAAGCTGATTTAGAAACATGAATTGGAAGGATATTTGCGTGTTTCTAATTGTGAAAATCAACTCTAATACAAATAAGACATTTCTCCTTTCATTATTACACAACAAAAGTTCGAACCATCTGAGCAAGTTAAGAGCAAATTTCAGAGTTATCTTGTAGGTTGAAGGAGGTTCAAAGAAGATTTTCACAGGTTGAACGTATTTTTGGAGGTTTTGAAGGCATTAATCATCATTTCCAGCTTTGTTCTTCATAAACGCTGACAAATTTTTGGAGTATAACCAGCTAATAGGAGGCAGATCATTCGAATTTTCTGAGTTTTCTAAAGATCTTTCTGTCTTCTTGTCTTTTTCTTCTCTCCCCATCGAAGGTGAAGTTGGTTAAATGCAGATTTATTACATTTTCTGAGTTTTCCAAGTTCGTTGGGGGTGATTTTTGTGGATTTATCCAAATTTTCAGTAAGAAAGATCTTGTTGGACTGAATGGGATGAGGGTTTTCAAGATTATAAGACCTGGTTTTTGGATTGAAATCGTAAAAGTGTGGATTTTACATGTGAAAAGTCCATCTTTTTGTGACTATGTGTCAAGAATAGACTGAAATACCAACCACTTAGTCATCAAGGTCCTAAATTTTAAGTTAAATTTCTGGTTTCTAACTTAAGTTTCATCTTTATTCGCAGATTTCAAGCACGATGAAGTTCCAAGTAGACAAGGATGGTCCTCTTGAATCAAGAATGAACTCAAAATGGAAGAGTGTCAGTGATACCAACCTCGGGCATATCAATTTGAGGGAGTTTAAGAAGCGGATGTTCGGCTTAGATAACCTTGTGCCTACCGTGACCGCACAAAAAATGATGAAGAGTGGTATCGTGCATGCTGCTGGCTTTCTCCCTACCATGCAGTGCACAGAGTTGGTAGTTGAGTGCACTAGGCACTATAACCCTGTCAGTAGAGATATTGTGGCATCAGGTGGAAGAGTGTTGGCCAATATCAGTGATGAGGCCATAAGGGAAGCTTTCAGAATTCTGGAATATCATAATGCTGTATATGTGACCAAGGATGAGGTTGATTGAATGTATCAAGACCATATGGAGGAGTATGATGCCACCATCAATCATTCATGGCTAGACAAACCAAGAAAAGGTGCCTCCAAGCTGTCAAGGAAGAGCTTGGTAAGGGCGTATTTTAAAGAGAATATTGGAGATATGATTGTCCTGTTGAACAGAATAATGGGTAATCCCCAAGGCGCTCCATTTGAGCCTTGGATGTATTACTTCATAAACGAGATAACGAGTGGAGTCAAGATGATTGATTGGGCTCAGATGATAATCAATAACTTGGACAACCAGTTGAGAAATCTGGAGGCAGATAGTTACTTTTACATGAGCTCATACTTGTTCTATTCCCTTGCTAGAACCTATAGATACAGAGGCCTCACCTGTAGAGGGGAAGTGGGAAATAAAGAGAATCAATTTCCTGTCTACAATTGTTACCCTTAGCTGCACATGGAAGAAAAGTTACATTTCAAGAGGGTAAATGATACATTTTTTATGCATATCACACAAACACTGCAAAGTGGATTACATCAGAGACTCTCTCAAGAGTCTATGGACTTCATAAGCAGATTCGGGTATTGGTATATTTAATACCCGAAATTCACCTATATGAGAATTTAGGGATTTTTGGATCTCCCTATAAGTTCCCACTCTACCCTACCAACCGAGTTGTGCTACTGGAAGTTGTGAGGCAACTAGAGGGCTATATGACAGTTCAGAAAGATAAGCAAAAGAAGGAAAGAACATCCTCTCTCACGATTGGAAATGGACTAAAGACATGCCCGTCATCACAAGCCGCTGCCACTGCAAAGAAAGAGCTGGCTTGGTACCCTTTCTACCAATATAAGGCAAGAGGGAACTTTGATCCATTCCAAAAGATGAAAAAAGTAGAAGGAATGGTATTCGAGCACAAAACTGATTTGGAAGATTATTGGGCTAATGCAGCCGATAGTTTTGAAATCAGAAGAAGATTTTGGTCAAGGATTCCCCTGAGTATGGTGAGAGCAACAAAATTATTTAGAGTTGCTGATCAAATAGAAGACAGTTCTGAGCTTCAGCAACCGGGCTTTGAGAAGATGAGAAATGAGCCACTGGCCTTGGTTGATTGGTCAAGAGGAGAAAAGTCAGATTTGGCAGACCTTATGCGATCAGTGGTCGAATACTCCAAGTGGTGGACATTTGAGAAGACAAAGCAACTGAAGTCCAAAGGTGTTGCCCTGACTTATGATTTAATGGGAATGGATGACTCTATGTCTTCCAACCCTTAAATCTCTACAGGCAATGCTCAAAATCCAGAAAGTGGTGGGTCCCGGAAAAGAAAGGAACTGGTTGGAAGCTCTGGAAAGGCCAAGGGAAAGAAAGTTGTTGGGGAGAGACGTGAATCCAACGAAGGTCATTCCATTCTGAGTGCCACATCTGCTGTGCTTGACCAGAATGTAGTTGAAGAACATGAGATGGACACATATATGGGGAATAATGAAGTAAGAGTGCCTTCTCCTTCGATTGAAGAAATAATGAGAGAGGTTGTCCAAAACCCGGACAAGGAACAAGTTCTTAATAAAGCCACAGAAGTTGAAGAGTCTGAGCCCCCAGTAGTTTTCCTTGATGGTATAGTTACTGGACCAGGAGGGACAGATGGTGGATTTGATCAAAATACCATGGAGCAGTCAACCATTCCTGATTAGTTGAGAGAAAGGATAAGGGCTAAGGTTCCTAATGAAACCCATTCTGAAGAGAATACAACAACATTTGTGGCAAAGGTGAATGAACCAGTCGTAATTAAACCACCTAAGCCAGCTAGAAAATTCTCTTTGATTCGGAGGGATAGTGCAGGGTTTAGAACGGTTCAGATAGCTGTGCCGAAAGAAGGTAAAACTCGGGACGATATTGCCCCGGAAGATTATAAGATTACTACTGTAGAGTTGGGTAAGCCTACTCAGGACTAAGAAGTCCAATACTTTGACGACCCTTGCAACGCCTTCAAGGCAAGGCTAGCCAAGGAGAAGGAAAAAAGAAAGAAGGTTGAGGAAGAGAATCAGTAGTGGAGGAAATATGTTCTCCATCTAACCAAGCCACTTAACCATGAGATACCAGTCACCCCTCCGCAGCCTCTTCAGCAAGAGCTGATGAAAGATTACGAGGACATGAAGGGCACGTTCACGCAAGCTAAGGAATGGATCTCAGATGCTTTGGCACGTGCTGACATACTTGTGGAAAATTTGGTATCAGCACATGAGTCGACTTCTTCATTGGTTAGTAGAATTCGGGACTTAGTTGCAAATTCGGAAGATATTGAAGAAATCCAAGATGAAATACTTCCACAATTGAGGGTTATCCGAGGTCTGTCAAAGCGAAGCTTGGTAGATGCAGGTGTCATCCACGCTGGGGATACGTATGATTTTTACACTTGGTATTATGCTTTGGTCACCAGGATTGAAGTCCTGAAGAAATCTGAAACTAGGTGTTTTGAGACGGAGGAAAGTGTCAGAGAGATTTTAAGTAAGGTGTTTCGTGTGGCATCAGAAATTTGGCAAAAAGAGGGTATACGAGAAAAACACCTGCAGGCAGAGAACTTGAGAGCCAGAATTCAATCGAGCTTTTTCAAAGACTCGGGGATGATTGATAAGGGCGATCTCTCAAGGATCGTGAATTTTCTCCTCATTGACGAGAACTTTCTTGTCCAGGCAGTTGAGTGGGAAGGCATCCTCGCCACGTGTACTGATGATGTGGACATCGTCGACTTCCAATTTAGTAACCTGCCAAATGTCACTATGGAAGAGGTTCGGCTCATCATGTCCAGATACATTGAATCTGCAAAAAAGGGAAATTGGACACTCACCTCAGTGACAATAGCAACTATGCCACATGTCACTCTTTTGTCTGTTTTGACTGATAGAGTTTTGAGAAACCCTAATTAGTGTTTATAACTTTCAATCTGGGCCCTTGATCACTGTTCGATCTCGGTCGTTCATTATTTTTTGAAAACTATATAAGGCTACCTCCTCTCATTTGGAGAGTGTGAGGTTTTTGATATATTGTTGTGTGAAGGTCATTTTTTCAAATAATATATTGCATGTCCTCTTCCTCTTAAGGCTTTGTAATCTCTGTTGTTTGAGTGATTAGCATGGTTTCAATTTCCTCAACACATTAGTTAAAGTTAATTTAGATTTGCTTTCATGTTGCTAGAATTGAATGAAGGATTTGATAAGTATTAATTAATGGTGTATCTTTGCTCATACTTTTGGTGAATGGATGATTTCCATTTCACTGTGCAAAGTTAGTTTGAGCCTATCCCCTGTGTATGCCAACATTTCGATCATAAGCACAACCCGTTGAAGATTGCACCCACTTTGTGTAGTTGTCCTCAGTGTGGCGAAGCAAAGTGCGGTTTCCCGAGAACACTTAGTTAATACCATCTCCAGAATTCGTAGGTTTAGATCAGCTTTCTTAAACCCTTTCCCTTTTCCCCTTTTTGAAATTCTAAATTCCGGAAAATCCAAAAAAAGGAGAGAGCCTGAAACTGATAAATCTATCTAATTCCAGAAGCTTAAAAGACATTCATAAACGTAAGTCCCCCTTGAGATTTTCAGCATACACTACTGTTGACGTGTATTTTGTACACAATCATACACAGAATAAAATACCGACAGGCATCTTATCCTCTCTTGAGAAAATAGTCTCTAACTGCTGAAGATCTGCAAAAAGGATCAGTTAGGTGGACTCCAAGGTTCTTTTAGTGGGGTCTCCACGTGTGGACAAGCTTTTAGTGGTATGATGTGATTTGCTGTTTCCTTCAAGGCTTCTTACGGATTCAATAGTTCGAAGGTTTTACTAATCTAAAAGGAACTTTCAAAAAAAAAGGAAAAAGGGACAGGGTTTGAGTAAATCTAATCTAGTCTAATCCTATGAACGACTTAGCATGAATGAGATTTTGGCAAGACTCAACCAATTTCAATTTTGCCATAAGATAACAACTCAACTGAAATTAGTGCGATCTTCTAAGGTAATAATGGTGTTCAATGCATCAAAGACCAAGGACACTACTACGAAGGTACATATCCTAGATGCGAAAATGCTTGAAGGTTAAGGACTCAAAACGTTTTCCAGTCGACCACGCAAGGCGTTCCTACAATCAGCAAGAAGCTAGTGGTTTGGATTACGAATCCTACCAAATATCAAATCTCACACTTAGTCTTTCAAATTAACAAACTACTTTGATTGAGCGTGATTCAAGTACATCCAACAACCATGAAGATAACTCAAGAAACTTGCAACAAAACACCATAACTTCAATATTTTATTGATTTCCAAGTCATCATATACAACAATTGCTTGAACTTCTCTCTTCAAGACTCAATCTTGCTACAACATAAAAATTGCTTACAACTCTATTCTCTATTTCTCTATTGACTATTCTGTTATAAATGAAATGAAAAATGGGGGTATAAATAGCATCCCCAGTTACAATGAAAGGTCCAGATTAAAAGTAAATCAATGGACAAGATCATGACACCTAAACCCTAATTAGGGTTTGTTACAAATGACCTCCTTTTTACTGAACAACATTAAATACATAGCCAAATATTAAATTTGGCACAAAAATCTAGGAGGTATCAGCCAATGAGAATTAAGATGTCATGTCATCTGTAACAACCTTTCATCTAGAATCTTATTCCCCTTCCAATTCTCTTTCTTAGCATATGCAATGAATTTTGTCACAATTCCTTCGATTTCTGTGCTTGGAATCTCGGGAAGATTCTTGATACTCTCTTCTAAGTGGATAACCTGATCAAATGCATCTAGAAGAGCTGTGTCCCAAGTAGGTTCAAGTTCCTTAGTTCTATCAATTAGGAGCATGGTGGCATACATCTGATCATACTGCTCATCTGTAACATCTGCGTCCTTGCGAAAGATGATCTTGATTCTATCTTCAAATTCTTGTAAATCCACATCTGTCTCGACCTCGATCCTTCTGCCAAGAATGGTACGAAGTACCTCAAATACTCTGTCCTGGATCGGATTGATCACCTCCTCAACTTGACCACATCTAATACTGATGTCCTCAAAGAGAACACTCTTTATATGGAGTAAGGTTGACCACTGAAACAAACTGTGAGAATCGCCCTCCAAGATCTTCTCTTGTGCTAAAATTCTTCTGGATGTATGTCTTATAACTTTCAAGACAGGAATGACAACGTCCTTGGTATGGGCAAATGCATCTACTGTTGCCATCAGTCTGTGGATTATCTCAAGGACTTGGTTAGCCTGATGGGTGATCTTCGACATCCTTGTAATAAACTCAATGGCCACCGTGTGAGATCTATCCATCCAATTACATGTACGCTGGACCATATTCCTAAATCTCTCTGCTTCATTGATTGATTGAAGGGGCAATGCCTGCAATGGTGATCTAACTGGATCCTGACGTCCCAAAGGTTCATTGATGTGACTGAAATATGTTCTCCATGCACCGACCTCTTTCTCAAGCTTTCTATTCTTCTCTACTTCTTCTCTAAATTTATCCTTCAATGCCTCAAATGTGTCGGTGGCATCATCTAAAGTCTGCTCTGCTGTGGATGGTCCTAACTCAATAGTCTGTATATGATAGTCTTCTGCTAGGATCTCACCCTCATATTTGTCTGCCGCCGGTGTAGCTATCTGCAGTTTTCTAGATCCAGTCTCATCTCGAATCATCTTGGACATCTTTGTAGCCTTCTTCTTCTCTGTTGTCATATGTGAGCGTCCAACAAGGCTCTCTAGATCGATTGCACTGTCCTCGTCCTCAATTACGATCACCTTAGTCAATCTTTCCTTCAACCAATCTGGGATATTTGATCTTGTCTCTTGAACTTGAATTTCTTTGTGTACTACTTCTTCTTGTCTGGGAGGAGATGTTACTTCATTATTTTCTTCTAAATCATAGTCTTGGAGAGATCCATCGGATGAAACATGCTGTGCCTGTTCTTCCTCCTGCCTGTCATTCTGTACCATCGATTCCATGGATTCTTCCACTCGAACTGTTCTATCTTCTGGCCTGGAAGAAGTACCTGGTGTTTGATCTTTGTTAGCACCTTGCTTTTTCTTGGAAGGCTCTTTCTTTTCTGATCTTTCCTTTCTCTTTGAACCTCTCGAATGGAGATTGCCCTCACTGGCACATCGAAGGTTACCTTCACCTGAATTCCTAGGATTAGGATTGCCTTCACTAACACTGGCTCCTCCTTCGGCTGGCTTTTCTTCCAAAGTAAAAGACATGGCTATGCCTTGTTCTCTCAACTTCTGATGTTGAATATCTACCCATCTGCGAGTACAAGACAAGACTGGTGCCATCAATTCATCTAAATCCACGGCCTCGGGCTCATTCCAATTCAAACTTATTGTTTTGCTTTCTCTATCATATGAAGATTGGATGTGCCTGCCGTTGTCCTGAGCTTGGTCGGCTACTCTGTAAATCTTACATTTCCTGATGAAATCCAGAGGCAATCTAGAATGTATCTTTCGTTTCACTTCGAGATCATCTAGGAGATTCATCATAAAATCTTCAATCTGGTACTCATGTCTAAATCTTCTACCGACTGTCTCCTCTAAATATCTATGAGGATCAAAACTATTCCTCCAAGCAAAAGATGAAAAAGGATACAAGGCTAACTCCCTCTCTGCATCATCCATGGCTGAGACATTGGGACATACCTCAACTGAATTACCCAAAATAATAGGTACCTGAACTCCATTCTGATGTCTGTGTCTGAATGCCTTCACATATGCTGCCAACTGCCTTGTTACTTCAAGTAACACAATCCTGTCTGTCGGGTACCTCGGCAACATGTATGGAGGTAAAGGACATCCATACACTCTAATGTAAGTGAACTTGGGAAACTGAATGAACCAAGCACCGTACCTCTTGATTAGCTCCTGGGCATCCTGAGATAATCTGTTGTGAATCCCTCCTTGCAACGTCCTGGTGATGTTCATCGTGAAAGTATCATTGATTAACTTGTAGTTCTTCCCTGGTGGATGATGCAAGTGAGTATAGGATTCACAAACTCTGACCTCGCCGGGTCCTCTTCCAATCACTCCTCTGTGAGGTAGTCCTGCGTACTCAACGCTCCTGATTAAGGTATAGATGACATATGAACTCATGTGGAAGGACTTAGTAGCCCTGAGTCTTCTCAACTGTACGTCTAAGCAATGGCTAATTATCCTAGCCCAATGTATTGTACCCTTCCCTTGAACAATCACCTGGATGAAATAAAACATCCATTTCTCAAAATAGAAGGCATGAGGTGCTCCTGTAACTCTGTTGAGCATGGTAATCAAATCTCTGTACTCCTCTTGGAAATCGATCCGGTGTGGTGTGTTCGGTACTTTGCTCAGACGGGGACGACTCTTAAGTAGCCAGTTCTTGTTGATTATGCTTAGGCAAGCATCTGGATCATCATCGTACACTGATCTGGCTCCTTCAATGCTCTTGTATATCATGTCCCTGTGCTCTGGAAGATGGAAGGCTTCACTTATGGCCTCCTCTGAAAGGTACGCCAAAATATTTCCCTCATTGGACACAATGGTCCTGGACTGTGGATTGTAATGACGGGCACACTCGATCATCAACTCGTGACACTGAATGGCTGGAGGAAAACCGGCCGCCTTAATGATGCCACTTTCTATTATTCTCCGGGCGACAGGTGATGGCTTGCCGATGTAAGGGACCTCTCGGAACTTCTTCGTGCTAAAGTTCCCCAAGTTTGTATCTCCAATGTTGCTCCACTTGGACACGATCTTGGTCTCCACTTCTTCAGTCTTCTGATCTTCTTTCATGAGAGCCGAGCGACTGGTGGATGCTCCCGCCTTTGGGGTCGCCATACCTACACAACATTTCATTATAAGAAATAGATTTTGCAATAAATAACGTAGATAAGAGAGATAGATTTTAGGAAACCTCATGATAAGTCCCTAGAGTTATCATTTCCTAAAATACAACGATTGAGCTAAGAGATTTTCAAGGATCAAAATTTGAAATATGACGAGGATGAATAAAACAATAATAATTAAATCGCCATACCTCGACAGAGAGCTAACTCTAGAATGCAAAAACAAAATTCGCCTAGGCAAAATTTGAGGTATAAGATAATCTTCAATATGATTCCCTCAAAATATACTTCGCCACCTCTGGATAGAATGTGATCTTCACTTATCGCCTTGGACGTGGTCTCAAATGGATCTTCAAATTCGCACAAATAAATCTCCAAGTTTTTAGCAAATTCGCCTTAGGCGTGATCTTCAAATTCGCACCACCTTTGGTTTGGAATCGCACCACCTTTGATAGCTAAGCGCGCCACCCTTGGATGAATGAAACTCGCACCACCTTGGATAATATTCGCACTATCTTTAAACACACTTAACACTTTCCTTTGTCTTCCTTGATTCGCATGTAGAGAGGTAAAATAATGATGTGAAAATAATAGTTTTCACCCCCCTATATATATAGCGCTCTCATCGATTTATCTCTTTGGCCGACTTGATGAAATATAACAATTTCAAACGATTTTTAAATGATTTGCAATGACATAACAAGGCCGACTTCCATATATGAGCGCTCAAATCGATTTTTTTTTATTAATTAATTAATTAATTACTAATGCCTTGCGTTTTTAAATTGCAAATTTCGGTTTTTTAAATAAGGCAAAAATAATTAATAAGTGTCAACGCCATATTAAATGCCAATAAAAATGGATTTTCAATTTTTTAAATTGATTTAGCATTTAAAGTAAATTCAAATTATTTAATTTGGCGCCAAAAAATATGTAAATAGAGGGACGTACCTCATCGCTCTGGTCCCTTGGAGAGGGACAGGAGCGATTCACCATCTTTGGCACGATTCTTGCATTTCTTACGTCCAACTCCTTCATCTCCACGTTAAAAATCGATCACCTTGATGGTCCTTCGAATTTGATCGCCTTGTGTGCGCATATAGGTGTCCTTTAAGTGCATATCGCCCTGGTCCTTGTCCAAAGGACAGGAGCGATCTTCTTGTTTTCATGTCCATCTCGCATCTTTGACCTTCGAAATATCATTGCTTGTGTCCTTTGCGCTTATTTCCATTTGCTTTTGCAAGGTACCTTCGATGTTATAAGGATCATCGCCCTTGTCCCTTGAAGAGGGACAGGAGCGATCCACATGTTTTCCTTGGCCTTGTCAACTTTGTACTTCGATCTTCATGGTAATGTCCTTCAAACGTCGTCCTTTACCTTACCTAACCTTGCTTCGCTTTGATCTTTGAAGGGACGGGAGTGTTTTAATAGCATCGCCTTGGTCCTTGTCCAAAGGACAGGAGCGATCTTGATTTTTTCACGTTCAATATGCATTTTTGACCTTCGATCCTTCATTGTGATGTTTTCCAAACGCCGTCCTTTGTCTTGCTTAACCTCGCCTTGTTTCGATTTTGGAGGAATATGAGCGTTTTTGATAGGATCGCCCTGGTCCTTGTCCAAAGGACAGGAGCGATGTGAGGCTTTTACATTATTTGGCAATGTTTGGACGTTCAAAACCCTTGCAAATTATCTTCAAACGATGCCTTGGACCATATGCTATCTTAGGACATCTTGACTTAGCTTGAACTTGAAACAAACAAGGAATCCAAAGCAAATCGCCCTGGTCCCTTGGAGAGGGACAGGAGCGATATGGTTCCTAGATCCATTTTGGTGATTATTTAACGTTCAAAACTCTTGTTTATCATCTTGTTGTCGTACCATGGACCCTCTAAAATATTGCAATGTCTTGTCCTTACGTAAATTTTGCATGAAATGGTCAATGCATCTAACATCGCCCTGGTCCCTTCCTGAGGGACAGGAGCGAAGTTCATCATTATATGCTTGTTCTTGTTTGTACCAACTTGCAATCAACTTCATTGCGTGAAATGACGTCCTTTCGACCTTCTTGGTTGCTCGAAACTTGTTCGCCTTTTGAAATCTACGCCATTATGTAGATATCGCTCTGGTCCCTTGCCAAAGGACAGGAGCGATCTAGGTCTTTAGAGTACAAATCCTTCCATGTGATGACCTTTGTAACGTTGCGCTTGATGTAAATGCCTTGAAATGTCCTCGCCACCTTTTGTCCTGGCTTGGATCGGTCTTGAACCTTGGAGGGACGACCTTGAACTTGAGAGGGACGTATCTTTACCATTGTATCGCCCTGGTCCCTTGGAGAGGGACAGGAGCGATCCTTCCCTTGTGGCTTTCATCTTACTTTGCCAAGTTCCAAGTTTATATTCAACGGAATCGTCCTTCTTCACTCTATCCACCCATGCCTTGACATTGTTTGTAATTTTGCAACAAAGGCAATTATATCAAAAATCGCTCTGGTCCCTTGGAGAGGGACAGGAGCGAACTAGGCATTTAACACTGGTATGGATGTCCCAAAAATCTTCAATTTATATTCAATGCGTTCATCTCATGTTCTCCTTCGTTTTTGAACGTAAACTTGCCTTGACCCTTGTCTGGTTTTTGCAAAATGGAGGGAATCGCTCTGGTCCCTGGGAGAGGGACGAGAGCTACAAGGTACCTCGCCCTGGTCCCTTGGAGAGGGACAGGAGCGATTTAGTCAATATAGGTCATTTTTCTCCATTTTTTGCATCTCAAATTATATTCATTTGGCAAAGTATCTTCCTTCGGACGTCCTCCAATTGCTGAGCTATCAAAATCTTGCATGGACATGGCGAAATTTGAATTGTAGCTCCGGTCCTTCACTGAGGGACAGGAGCGATTTTCCTTCTGGAGACCTTTCCGTGCTCATGAAAATCTTCAATTTATATTCAATGAAAAGATCTCGTCGTTCTTCATCACTTCAAACGTAAAATTTGTCTGGGCTCTGCAAGGACAATGAGATATTTGAAATTGAGCTCCCGTCCTTCACTGAGGGACAGGAGCGATTTTGCTCCTACAGGCCAAAATAACAAGATTTTTCACATTTTAACACTTCACGAGGCGAAAACAAATCAATTCCAATGCCCAGGATCAAACTTCAAAAAAGTCAAAATTTGGTCAAAATATTCAATCAGACAAAAATTCACATTGACGGTCATCATTTAGACAAGTTTAAGCTCTGCATGAACATTCCAATTGAAAATTAGACCATTTTGGCGAATTCATTGCATTCAAAAATTTTGCTTCTAGGAAAGAAGCTCAAAAAAGCTCTCAAAAGCGACTGGATTTTGGCTTGAAAAGGCAAAATTTAAAACCCTAAGGCTTGGCCCTAAATCCAGACAACTAACTAACTAACAAAACCCTAAAAGCGAAAGCGAAAACGAACAAAAACAAGCAAAAAGAGGGGGTCCCCATTTGCGATGGGGCGATGTGTGAAATGGTCACAACATCTGGCGACACCACTGAGAAATGTTGCAAGACATTTGGGAATCAATCTTTCTAAAAGAAGACCCAGAAAACCTCCCTCAACAAAACCAGGAGTTAAGAAACACTTACAAGAAGAGACCATCATATTGAGACAAAGTATCAAGTCCACAGTTACCCATGTGTGTGCAAATGCGTTAATTCCCCTCAACAAGACAATCATGATCTTCAGGTTCCCCTGTGATAAGCTACATGGTTCGTCTAAACTCCAAAAGCATCCTGGATAGAGCCTCGCTGCCAGTCAGACGTCTATAGTCCCGACGAGGTTATCGCCACAAGCTCACGAATATTGCTCCATTGCCAGTCAGGCGTCTATAGCCCCGATGGAGTTATTCGTAAATTCCCTTTAGCCAATTTGATATTTCCTTTTAGCTCATTTCTTTTCTTTTGATTTTTCTCATTTTTCATCTTTTCTTTTGATACTGCCTTTTAGTTCTGTCAATTCTTTGGCTCGTGAGTAGTGAAACTCACTAGGGTTTGAGGATTGCGGTGGCGCTGAAGCTAGACTTTAGATTTTTCACTGATCACAGCTTCGTCTGTAAACCATAATGACTCGGAGATTATAAGTGTGTGAAATATAATAACTGGAGGACAAAAATACGTGAGTTCAATAAGCTAATCTACTTCAATGCAAATATGTCCTGACTCAAAGCTTCATTAAAAGAAACACCCTCAGTAATTCCAAAAGACCTCATGATTTTCCAAATGCATCCAACAATCCAGCAGGAAGTCAGAGCGTTATATAACAAAATCACCCAATGTCAAATGGATACCCCTCAGGACAAAACAAACTAACCTAAAAGCAAAAGCACCTAAACTACAACAAAACGAGAACAAAACAAAACAAACAAAAAAAAAAAAAAAAAAAAAAAAAAAAAAAAACGAAAGCGAACTAAACTAACTATGTACAAGGGAAGGCCTTGGCATTTTAGGACTGAAAATAATGTTTGAGATATCTCCCATTGACAGGCAACGGGATGTCCTCTCCAGTTAAAGTCTGCAATCTAAATGCGTTTTCTCCCAATATCTCTGAAATTTGATAAGGACCTTTCCAAAGCTTATCAAACTTATCATGTTCTCCTCTTTTCTCATGAGCTTTGTCCCAATACAGGACGAGATCCGAAATTCGGAACGCCTTGACTCTTGCTTGTCGATCAAACCATCTCTTCACCACTCCTTGGTGTTTAGCAAAGTTATCCAGTGCTTGATCTCTTTTCTCTTCTAGGTTCATCAACTGTGTCAACCTGGCCTGCACTGCATCAGTGTCTTCCATGTACTCCTGAATGAATCTCAAGGTTGGAATCCTGAGTTGCATGGGGAAGACTGGGTCCTGACCATAGACTAGAAAATAAGGCGAAATGCCTAATGCGTTCTTTGTTCTGATTCTGTCTGCCCATAAAGCAAATCTCAGCTGGGTATGCCATTCTCTTGGACTTCTCTCTAATAATTTCTTGATTACGCTGAGCAAATTTTTGTTTGTAGATTCTGCTAATCCATTACCCTGAGGATAATAATTTGATGAAAACTTGAGGGTTATCCCGTACTCAAAAGCCCAATTTGAGAATCTCAATGATGTGAATGCCGATCCATTGTCGCAAACCAACGCATAGGGACATCCAAACCTTGTGATTATGTTCTCCTCTAGAAACTTGATTACAACTTCAGTAGAACAAACCTTAAGTGCCTGTGCCTCTGACCATCTGGTACAATAATCAGTAGCTGTAATGATGTACTTGTGTTGTGCTGAGGATGCGGGGTTGATGACACCAATAAAGTCCATTCCCCATTTCGCAAATGGTCTGGCTTCAATCACGGGATTTAGTGGCATGGCAGGATTTCTCTCTCTTATAGCTGCGACTTGACATGTGTGGCAAGTCTTAATGTGATTGAACGTATCTTTAAAAAGCGTAGGCCAGTAATATCCTGCTCTTAGGATCTGGTGAGCTGTGGCGAGGTTGGCTCCATGTCCGGTTCCAAACTTGGAATGGAAATGTTCAATTATCTGCTTTGCTTCGTCTTTGCCAACACACCTCAGGTATACCCCTTCATAATTTTTCCGGTATAGAACAGATCCTTGAAGCACGTAATGTTGACACTTTAACCTTAATGCTCTCTTTTGTGTAGGTGTCATATGAGCAGGACATCTGTGATTAAGCAAATATGTCACAATGTCTTTGTACCATTCATCAGGTGTGACATCTTCTAATTCATAAATTTGTTGAACTAATCCTGGCCCATCTATCGCTAATGTCTGTGCCAAAGCTTGTCCTCGGACAAGTTTCATGGGCTGTATCTCAATATCAAATTCTTGGATAATGGCGACCCACTTTCCTCTTCTCTCTCCTAATTCATTTTGCATGAGAAGAGTCTTGACTGCCGCATCAGGCACTATTGCATAAATCTTGGCTCTCAGGAGGTAATGTCTGAATTTTTTAACTGCCTTTACTAATGCGTATGCTTGCTTTTCAACATTTGGATACCTCAATTCTGCGTCTTTCAACGGGGTGCTCATGAAAGCAATGGGATTTTCATCCCTCTCTTCACTTCTTTGGGTGAGAATGGCGGCACAAGTATATTCGGAAGCGAAGGAATATAAATAAAATGGTTTGAGATAATCAGGACTAATCAAAACTGGCGCTTCCATGATTGCGGTCTTTATTTCTTCAAATGCTCTTCTGGCTTGTGGAGTCCACTCAACCTTTGCATCTTTCTTTAACATTTCATTCAATGGCCTGACAATCTCGGCAAATCCGGTAATGAATTTTCGGACGAAGTTGATTTTGCCGAAAAATGATTTGAGCTCTTTCTTGCTTGCTGGCAAATTGATAGTAGATATGGCCTTCACCCTTTCAGGATCAATAGATATTCCTTTCTCTGAAATGACATGTCCTAAAAGCTTTCCTTCTGTGACTCCAAATATGCATTTCTTCGGATTAAGGGAGACACCGTATCTTCTACATCTTTGGAAGACTCTTCTCAAATCGTCCACATGATCTTCTCTCTGTCTAGAGAAAACTGTGATATCATCCATATATATAATAATGCTTTTACCAATTAAATCTCTGAAAGCGATATCCATAGCTCTCTGGAATGTGGCCCCGGCGTTTATGAGTCCAAAAGGCATTCTCTTATAGGCAAATGTTCCCCATTTGGTGGTGAAAGCAGTCTTTATTCGATCTTCAGGTTCGACTAGGACTTGATTGTATCCTGAATATCCGTCTAGGAAGGACATCATCTGCGATCCATTGACGATCTGTAGTACTTCATCCAATGATGGGAGCGGATAGTTATCTTTCTCTGACGCTCTATTAAGATTTCTGAAATCCACACACAATCTGATCTCTCCATTTTTCTTTCTGACCGGCACCAAGTTGGCGACCCACGTCGAGTGTCTCACTGGGAAGATGATTTTAGCTGTGAGTAACTTCTTTACTTCTTGGTATATCAGTGGTTCTAACAAGGGATTGACGGGTCTTTGTCTTTGCCTGAATGGCTTGCTTCCTGGTTTCAACGGGATTGTGTGAGTGATAATCGCAGTGTCGTAGGTCTTGAGATCTTCATAGCTCCATGCAATGACATCTGGGAAGTCCCTCATGTTTTTTAGGATTCCATCCTTTTCAATTGCTGTGCAAGACTTTCCAATGAAAACATTCTTAACTTGTGTCTCGTCACCTAGATTGATCGCGTCGCACATATTGCCTTCTACACTGTGATTCTTCTTTTCTTTCAACTTGTCAGGATCAAAAATCCTTTCTAATTCGACCATTCCTTTCGGAATAGTGTTTGTTTTTAAGTTCAGGACTCCTTCGGCATCGAACTCAGCTTCACCCACTTCGTCTTCATCTATGATCTGTGTTAAGAAGATGTCCGTGCTGGTTAGGAAGTCTAGAATGTGCTTGTCATCTTCGAAAACTTGGAAATTGGTGATGTTATCTGGGACTGAAGGAACTGATATCAACTCGATGGTAAACTTCTTTAATCCTTCCATTGCTAATGGAATCAATGAGCTCGCGGCCTGTGCAAGTGAATTGGCCACTTGATTCTGATGTCTATAAATTGAATTGATATTGAAAGCATCAAAACTTTCAATTAGATCCCAGACTCGATTTCTATACTTGGTTAGCCTTTTGTCATGGCAGACATATTGCTTCCTGATTTGTCTTATTGCGATTTCTGAGTCTCCGTATACTTGCAGTATTTTTGCCCCCTTTTGGATGGCTAACAGTAATCCATGAACCAAAGATTCATATTCTGCTACGTTGTTGGTGCAAGGGAACTGTAATCTGTGAGCGGCAAGGTATGTTTCTCCTTTAGGACTAATTAATTCATATCCGGCTCCGGATCCTTGTTTGGACTTAGATCCGTCGAACCTTAGTGTCCATATCTGATTTTCTTGATTGTCTGTTTCTGGACTTTCATGACTTTCATCTGTTGTATCGGACGAAACTTCGTCTTCTACAGAACTCTCGGTGTCTGTAGAGCTTTCATTCTCTGAATCTTGAATTTCCTCTACAATTAGTGTCTGCGGGATTCTTTTGTTCACTTGCTCCAATGCGGTCTGGCATAAAGCACAAGATAATTCTGAGTGGACGGCATTGTGAATTCTACACCAATTCGGAAGAAGCAGATCTCGGACGGATGCTATATTGCCAAGTTGTACACTTTGCTGAATGTTTCTTTGTACAAACCTTCTGAAGTTTTCAAACATCCCTTCGTCTTCTTGGTCGGATCCTTGATCGCTTTCAATGACGATCTCAGTTGACTCTATGACCTCTTGTTGGGTATTTTCATCTTGTATATCTTGTATCATCAAGATCTCCTCTACTTTTGGTTTATATGTTCCTAGGTCAGATTCTAAAAATAGAACTTCGTTGTCTTCTCCATATTCAGTTATCATCAATCTCAACCTTGGGGTGCTATCAATCTTAATCTGGTTCGGGACTCCTCTCCATGGTAGCCACATGTGTGCGAAGTCGGTCGATACATATCCATTCAACTTTCGGGACCAATCTCGACTCAGGAGCATTCCATATGAATCTGGAATATCCACTACTGATATATCTATAAAATTCTGGACCCTTGGGTCTGCGGCCAATTGCATGTGAATATTGTTCAATTCTCCCATGACTGGAACTTCTGTCTTGTCAAGCTGAGTGACTTTTCTCTTGGTAGGTGCAGGAGTTATTCCAAGTCTTTGACAAACGGCTAAAGGCATGACATTGCTTGAGGCTCCGGAATCATAAAGGCAATTGTGTAATAGCTTTCCAAATATTCTGACTGATAACAGGAACGGGGCCGGTTCGTCCTTTCCTTGAGAAGGCACTGAATTTTCTTCACTTGGTTCTTGATGTTTAATTTGATTGATCTTTGAGTGATTTTCCTTCGCTGGGCTCTCCTCTTTTGACTGACTGGCTTGGCTTGCAGATTTTCCTTTTTTAACCACATCTTTCTTGATTGTAACTTCCTTCTCGGGTAGAACCAAGCTAGCGGTGAGGTTCTCTTTGACTGTAGGCTGAGCTTTCTTGGTTTCGCCTCTTTTGAGTAATACTTTTCCTTCCAACATATCTTCCTTTTTAGCTGGGAAGGTTATAGTTTGAACCATGCACTCATTTTGCTCGGGTTGTTCTTGAGAATCGGCTTCCTCTTGAGTCACATTGATAGTGGCTTGAATATTTGACCTCGTTGCACTAGGTTCATTCAAACTATTGATCACTGTCTCTTTAATTTCAGACACTTTGAGCAACTCATAGAGTGGTAAACTTACCTTGACTTTCTTGAGTTCATCTAACACCAAGGCGGCCAATCTTTTCGTTTCATTTCCCGCGGGAGGTGAAATATTTCTTCTTTGTCTGTATTCTTGAGTGTTTTGTGGATATTCAGGGACGTTGCTGGCTTGGGGATCTGGCGGAGTTGAAAAATTGTTTGGAGGAATCGATGTTGTTAATGGTTCGGGATTTCTCTGATTCCTGTGATAAACTCTTTGGTTTGCACCTCCTGACGCTTGGTGGAATACTTCCTTGATTCCTTCTACTAAAACACTGTCGTTCAATGGTGGGAAATAGTATTCTGAATCCTCTACAGGTCCATTGGCAGATGCTGGCGGAAACTGAGATCCTGGTGGTACCATCGGTCCATTGGCCGATTCTGGAGGAAATCTCCCATTTTGTTCTTGACTAATTTCTTCTTGTGAATATCTGCAGGTTTCAACGATCATGGCTTGACCATACTGCGTGGTTGGAACAATTTCGTACCCTGTGGTGGGAGGATTTTCAGGCGGATTGGTAGTACGCATCTCTTGTTGGAAAATGTCGGCCGCAATCTTGAACTCAGGACACTGCAACTCGGAATGTTGGTTCGTGTTGTGGAGTCTGCACCAACTAGACAAGGCTGCTTCGGCTAAAAACACTTTGCCCGAAGAGGGGTTCTCTTGACTTTGCGCATTTGGTGGATTGTCCAAGGGCGTCACCACATTTCCATTGTTGGGAGCTGTATTCCATGGTCTTCTTTGGAAACCTTGATTGTTATTTCCTTGATAATTGTTTCTGAATCCTTGATTATTATTGCCTTGGAAATTCTGGTTGTTCGCGTGTTGGCCGTGGTTGGCCCTCTGCATGTTCTGGAGTTGATTATTCTGGTTCCTCAAATGGGTGACCTCAGTTGATAACTTCTTGACTTGCTCAATCAACTCTTTCATTTCATCTTTCTCTTCTTGTGTCCTTGACGAATTTGTAGCATTTTGCAGGTACACAGGTTGAGCGGGTGGGGCTTGAGAAATTGGAGCTCCTGGGTGAAGGACCAACTGATTCGCCGGCTGTACGTTGGGATATGTCGCTTGCGGAATTGGATTCATGACTGGAGTTTGGTTGGCTAAAGCCGTGCCAACTGCTTGCATCTGGTTAGGTGCTGCGACGGATCCCATGTGTAGTAGTGGTCCAGTGATGTTTTGTCCCATGTGCTTACTTACTTCAATGGCTCTTGTATATGCCGCATTTAGATCATTCGGAGTTGGATGTGTCCTTACGAACATAGCTGTGAGATGATCTAAGGCTCCATAGTAAATTTCCCTTGGATCTGCAATAAGATAAGGAGGACGTAGCATCGTGTATGCTCGGTGAAATCTGTCATTGAAGGAAGTAATAGGTTCATGCTCTCTCCTTCGAACCTCAACAAACTGTCTATATAACTCTGCTGGTGTAGTTGGGATGCCAAATTTGGCAATGAATGCGTCTTTCATCGCGTCCCAAGTCCTGATGGACCCTGTAGGCAAATGAATAAACCAAAAGTATGCCTCTTCTCCCAATGAGTAGGGAAAAAGCCTACATGCCACATCTCCATATTCAATTTGTCTGTTACGAAGAAGGTCCTCGAACATCTTGATGTGATCTTCTGCTGTGCGATGGAAATCACTAACATTGAACTTGGAACAAAAGTGTTCTGGATTCTTCGGCATATCATGATAAACTGCAAATTCCAACGGTGATGGATTGTTGACTAGCCATGTCGCACCATTAAGTACATGAGGAGGAGGAGGTGGAGGTGGAGCACGATGAGCCATTGTATTCCTTGAAACTGAACTTGATGAACTAGCTTGGCTTTTTGTTTGTGAAATTGCTCGGATACTAGATTGGATCGCTGCTTGGACTTGTTCTTGAAGAACTTGTGATGACTCAGGAGATCCTTCCAATCTTAGTTCGAACTCTTTGGGGGTGTCCTCTCTCTTAACTCGCTTTGCTTTGGAAGTGAACTGAAGTTCACTTAGATCTTTGATGCCTGGTGTGGACCTCAACAACCTTTGATGTTTCTCGGGCGAGAATGAACCAATGCGATCCAGCGTGAAGTCTTGCAAGGATTATTGTACGTTCCTTTGATTGCGAAGATTCCTAGCTATGACCCTTTGATGTTCTTCGGCTATGTCTTCCTCTTGCTCTAAGATGATTCTGACTCTGTTATATTCGACTTGACTTCTCCTTGCGTTCCAAGCTACTTGATTCAATTGGGAAATGATGTCTTCTTGGGTATCGCCTACTTGCAAATTGGGTTGCACCACTTGATTCCGTCCTTCATCTGGCAACACCATCGTACTTCATGATCATGTTTGCAATATTTTTCTCTTTTCAAAATCTTCGGACTTCGAACTTTGAAACTAAAGAAAGCCCTCCTTCTAGCGCCAATTCTGTTGACGTGTATTTTGTACACAATCATACACAGAATAAAATACCGACAGGCATCTTATCCTCTCTTGAGAAAATAGTCTCTAACTGCTGAAGATCTGCAAAAAGGATCAGTTAGGTGGACTCCAAGGTTCTTTTAGTGGGGTCTCCACGTGTGGACAAGCTTTTAGTGGTATGATGTGATTTGCTGTTTCCTTCAAGGCTTCTTACGGATTCAATAGTTCGAAGGTTTTACTAATCTAAAAGGAACTTTCAAAAAAAAAGGAAAAAGGGACAGGGTTTGAGTAAATCTAATCTAGTCTAATCCTATGAACGACTTAGCATGAATGAGATTTTGGCAAGACTCAACCAATTTCAATTTTGCCATAAGATAACAACTCAACTGAAATTAGTGCGATCTTCTAAGGTAATAATGGTGTTCAATGCATCAAAGACCAAGGACACTACTACGAAGGTACATATCCTAGATGCGAAAATGCTTGAAGGTTAAGGACTCAAAACGTTTTCCAGTCGACCACGCAAGGCGTTCCTACAATCAGCAAGAAGCTAGTGGTTTGGATTACGAATCCTACCAAATATCAAATCTCACACTTAGTCTTTCAAATTAACAAACTACTTTGATTGAGCGTGATTCAAGTACATCCAACAACCATGAAGATAACTCAAGAAACTTGCAACAAAACACCATAACTTCAATATTTTATTGATTTCCAAGTCATCATATACAACAATTGCTTGAACTTCTCTCTTCAAGACTCAATCTTGCTACAACATAAAAATTGCTTACAACTCTATTCTCTATTTCTCTATTGACTATTCTGTTATAAATGAAATGAAAAATGGGGGTATAAATAGCATCCCCAGTTACAATGAAAGGTCCAGATTGAAAGTAAATCAATGGACAAGATCATGACACCTAAACCCTAATTAGGGTTTGTTACAAATGACCTCCTTTTTACTGAACAACATTAAATACATAGCCAAATATTAAATTTGGCACAAAAATCTAGGAGGTATCAGCCAATGAGAATTAAGATGTCATGTCATCTGTAACAACCTTTCATCTAGAATCTTATTCCCCTTCCAATTCTCTTTCTTAGCATATGCAATGAATTTTGTCACAATTCCTTCGATTTCTGTGCTTGGAATCTCGGGAAGATTCTTGATACTCTCTTCTAAGTGGATAACCTGATCAAATGCATCTAGAAGAGCTGTGTCCCAAGTAGGTTCAAGTTCCTTAGTTCTATCAATTAGGAGCATGGTGGCATACATCTGATCATACTGCTCATCTGTAACATCTGCGTCCTTGCGAAAGATGATCTTGATTCTATCTTCAAATTCTTGTAAATCCACATCTGTCTCGACCTCGATCCTTCTGCCAAGAATGGTACGAAGTACCTCAAATACTCTGTCCTGGATCGGATTGATCACCTCCTCAACTTGACCACATCTAATACTGATGTCCTCAAAGAGAACACTCTTTATATGGAGTAAGGTTGACCACTGAAACAAACTGTGAGAATCGCCCTCCAAGATCTTCTCTTGTGCTAAAATTCTTCTGGATGTATGTCTTATAACTTTCAAGACAGGAATGACAACGTCCTTGGTATGGGCAAATGCATCTACTGTTGCCATCAGTCTGTGGATTATCTCAAGGACTTGGTTAGCCTGATGGGTGATCTTCGACATCCTTGTAATAAACTCAATGGCCACCGTGTGAGATCTATCCATCCAATTACATGTACGCTGGACCATATTCCTAAATCTCTCTGCTTCATTGATTGATTGAAGGGGCAATGCCTGCAATGGTGATCTAACTGGATCCTGACGTCCCAAAGGTTCATTGATGTGACTGAAATATGTTCTCCATGCACCGACCTCTTTCTCAAGCTTTCTATTCTTCTCTACTTCTTCTCTAAATTTATCCTTCAATGCCTCAAATGTGTCGGTGGCATCATCTAAAGTCTGCTCTGCTGTGGATGGTCCTAACTCAATAGTCTGTATATGATAGTCTTCTGCTAGGATCTCACCCTCATATTTGTCTGCCGCCGGTGTAGCTATCTGCAGTTTTCTAGATCCAGTCTCATCTCGAATCATCTTGGACATCTTTGTAGCCTTCTTCTTCTCTGTTGTCATATGTGAGCGTCCAACAAGGCTCTCTAGATCGATTGCACTGTCCTCGTCCTCAATTACGATCACCTTAGTCAATCTTTCCTTCAACCAATCTGGGATATTTGATCTTGTCTCTTGAACTTGAATTTCTTTGTGTACTACTTCTTCTTGTCTGGGAGGAGATGTTACTTCATTATTTTCTTCTAAATCATAGTCTTGGAGAGATCCATCGGATGAAACATGCTGTGCCTGTTCTTCCTCCTGCCTGTCATTCTGTACCATCGATTCCATGGATTCTTCCACTCGAACTGTTCTATCTTCTGGCCTGGAAGAAGTACCTGGTGTTTGATCTTTGTTAGCACCTTGCTTTTTCTTGGAAGGCTCTTTCTTTTCTGATCTTTCCTTTCTCTTTGAACCTCTCGAATGGAGATTGCCCTCACTGGCACATCGAAGGTTACCTTCACCTGAATTCCTAGGATTAGGATTGCCTTCACTAACACTGGCTCCTCCTTCGGCTGGCTTTTCTTCCAAAGTAAAAGACATGGCTATGCCTTGTTCTCTCAACTTCTGATGTTGAATATCTACCCATCTGCGAGTACAAGACAAGACTGGTGCCATCAATTCATCTAAATCCACGGCCTCGGGCTCATTCCAATTCAAACTTATTGTTTTGCTTTCTCTATCATATGAAGATTGGATGTGCCTGCCGTTGTCCTGAGCTTGGTCGGCTACTCTGTAAATCTTACATTTCCTGATGAAATCCAGAGGCAATCTAGAATGTATCTTTCGTTTCACTTCGAGATCATCTAGGAGATTCATCATAAAATCTTCAATCTGGTACTCATGTCTAAATCTTCTACCGACTGTCTCCTCTAAATATCTATGAGGATCAAAACTATTCCTCCAAGCAAAAGATGAAAAAGGATACAAGGCTAACTCCCTCTCTGCATCATCCATGGCTGAGACATTGGGACATACCTCAACTGAATTACCCAAAATAATAGGTACCTGAACTCCATTCTGATGTCTGTGTCTGAATGCCTTCACATATGCTGCCAACTGCCTTGTTACTTCAAGTAACACAATCCTGTCTGTCGGGTACCTCGGCAACATGTATGGAGGTAAAGGACATCCATACACTCTAATGTAAGTGAACTTGGGAAACTGAATGAACCAAGCACCGTACCTCTTGATTAGCTCCTGGGCATCCTGAGATAATCTGTTGTGAATCCCTCCTTGCAACGTCCTGGTGATGTTCATCGTGAAAGTATCATTGATTAACTTGTAGTTCTTCCCTGGTGGATGATGCAAGTGAGTATAGGATTCACAAACTCTGACCTCGCCGGGTCCTCTTCCAATCACTCCTCTGTGAGGTAGTCCTGCGTACTCAACGCTCCTGATTAAGGTATAGATGACATATGAACTCATGTGGAAGGACTTAGTAGCCCTGAGTCTTCTCAACTGTACGTCTAAGCAATGGCTAATTATCCTAGCCCAATGTATTGTACCCTTCCCTTGAACAATCACCTGGATGAAATAAAACATCCATTTCTCAAAATAGAAGGCATGAGGTGCTCCTGTAACTCTGTTGAGCATGGTAATCAAATCTCTGTACTCCTCTTGGAAATCGATCCGGTGTGGTGTGTTCGGTACTTTGCTCAGACGGGGACGACTCTTAAGTAGCCAGTTCTTGTTGATTATGCTTAGGCAAGCATCTGGATCATCATCGTACACTGATCTGGCTCCTTCAATGCTCTTGTATATCATGTCCCTGTGCTCTGGAAGATGGAAGGCTTCACTTATGGCCTCCTCTGAAAGGTACGCCAAAATATTTCCCTCATTGGACACAATGGTCCTGGACTGTGGATTGTAATGACGGGCACACTCGATCATCAACTCGTGACACTGAATGGCTGGAGGAAAACCGGCCGCCTTAATGATGCCACTTTCTATTATTCTCCGGGCGACAGGTGATGGCTTGCCGATGTAAGGGACCTCTCGGAACTTCTTCGTGCTAAAGTTCCCCAAGTTTGTATCTCCAATGTTGCTCCACTTGGACACGATCTTGGTCTCCACTTCTTCAGTCTTCTGATCTTCTTTCATGAGAGCCGAGCGACTGGTGGATGCTCCCGCCTTTGGGGTCGCCATACCTACACAACATTTCATTATAAGAAATAGATTTTGCAATAAATAACGTAGATAAGAGAGATAGATTTTAGGAAACCTCATGATAAGTCCCTAGAGTTATCATTTCCTAAAATACAACGATTGAGCTAAGAGATTTTCAAGGATCAAAATTTGAAATATGACGAGGATGAATAAAACAATAATAATTAAATCGCCATACCTCGACAGAGAGCTAACTCTAGAATGCAAAAACAAAATTCGCCTAGGCAAAATTTGAGGTATAAGATAATCTTCAATATGATTCCCTCAAAATATACTTCGCCACCTCTGGATAGAATGTGATCTTCACTTATCGCCTTGGACGTGGTCTCAAATGGATCTTCAAATTCGCACAAATAAATCTCCAAGTTTTTAGCAAATTCGCCTTAGGCGTGATCTTCAAATTCGCACCACCTTTGGTTTGGAATCGCACCACCTTTGATAGCTAAGCGCGCCACCCTTGGATGAATGAAACTCGCACCACCTTGGATAATATTCGCACTATCTTTAAACACACTTAACACTTTCCTTTGTCTTCCTTGATTCGCATGTAGAGAGGTAAAATAATGATGTGAAAATAATAGTTTTCACCCCCCTATATATATAGCGCTCTCATCGATTTATCTCTTTGGCCGACTTGATGAAATATAACAATTTCAAACGATTTTTAAATGATTTGCAATGACATAACAAGGCCGACTTCCATATATGAGCGCTCAAATCGATTTTTTTTTATTAATTAATTAATTAATTACTAATGCCTTGCGTTTTTAAATTGCAAATTTCGGTTTTTTAAATAAGGCAAAAATAATTAATAAGTGTCAACGCCATATTAAATGCCAATAAAAATGGATTTTCAATTTTTTAAATTGATTTAGCATTTAAAGTAAATTCAAATTATTTAATTTGGCGCCAAAAAATATGTAAATAGAGGGACGTACCTCATCGCTCTGGTCCCTTGGAGAGGGACAGGAGCGATTCACCATCTTTGGCACGATTCTTGCATTTCTTACGTCCAACTCCTTCATCTCCACGTTAAAAATCGATCACCTTGATGGTCCTTCGAATTTGATCGCCTTGTGTGCGCATATAGGTGTCCTTTAAGTGCATATCGCCCTGGTCCTTGTCCAAAGGACAGGAGCGATCTTCTTGTTTTCATGTCCATCTCGCATCTTTGACCTTCGAAATATCATTGCTTGTGTCCTTTGCGCTTATTTCCATTTGCTTTTGCAAGGTACCTTCGATGTTATAAGGATCATCGCCCTTGTCCCTTGAAGAGGGACAGGAGCGATCCACATGTTTTCCTTGGCCTTGTCAACTTTGTACTTCGATCTTCATGGTAATGTCCTTCAAACGTCGTCCTTTACCTTACCTAACCTTGCTTCGCTTTGATCTTTGAAGGGACGGGAGTGTTTTAATAGCATCGCCTTGGTCCTTGTCCAAAGGACAGGAGCGATCTTGATTTTTTCACGTTCAATATGCATTTTTGACCTTCGATCCTTCATTGTGATGTTTTCCAAACGCCGTCCTTTGTCTTGCTTAACCTCGCCTTGTTTCGATTTTGGAGGAATATGAGCGTTTTTGATAGGATCGCCCTGGTCCTTGTCCAAAGGACAGGAGCGATGTGAGGCTTTTACATTATTTGGCAATGTTTGGACGTTCAAAACCCTTGCAAATTATCTTCAAACGATGCCTTGGACCATATGCTATCTTAGGACATCTTGACTTAGCTTGAACTTGAAACAAACAAGGAATCCAAAGCAAATCGCCCTGGTCCCTTGGAGAGGGACAGGAGCGATATGGTTCCTAGATCCATTTTGGTGATTATTTAACGTTCAAAACTCTTGTTTATCATCTTGTTGTCGTACCATGGACCCTCTAAAATATTGCAATGTCTTGTCCTTACGTAAATTTTGCATGAAATGGTCAATGCATCTAACATCGCCCTGGTCCCTTCCTGAGGGACAGGAGCGAAGTTCATCATTATATGCTTGTTCTTGTTTGTACCAACTTGCAATCAACTTCATTGCGTGAAATGACGTCCTTTCGACCTTCTTGGTTGCTCGAAACTTGTTCGCCTTTTGAAATCTACGCCATTATGTAGATATCGCTCTGGTCCCTTGCCAAAGGACAGGAGCGATCTAGGTCTTTAGAGTACAAATCCTTCCATGTGATGACCTTTGTAACGTTGCGCTTGATGTAAATGCCTTGAAATGTCCTCGCCACCTTTTGTCCTGGCTTGGATCGGTCTTGAACCTTGGAGGGACGACCTTGAACTTGAGAGGGACGTATCTTTACCATTGTATCGCCCTGGTCCCTTGGAGAGGGACAGGAGCGATCCTTCCCTTGTGGCTTTCATCTTACTTTGCCAAGTTCCAAGTTTATATTCAACGGAATCGTCCTTCTTCACTCTATCCACCCATGCCTTGACATTGTTTGTAATTTTGCAACAAAGGCAATTATATCAAAAATCGCTCTGGTCCCTTGGAGAGGGACAGGAGCGAACTAGGCATTTAACACTGGTATGGATGTCCCAAAAATCTTCAATTTATATTCAATGCGTTCATCTCATGTTCTCCTTCGTTTTTGAACGTAAACTTGCCTTGACCCTTGTCTGGTTTTTGCAAAATGGAGGGAATCGCTCTGGTCCCTGGGAGAGGGACGAGAGCTACAAGGTACCTCGCCCTGGTCCCTTGGAGAGGGACAGGAGCGATTTAGTCAATATAGGTCATTTTTCTCCATTTTTTGCATCTCAAATTATATTCATTTGGCAAAGTATCTTCCTTCGGACGTCCTCCAATTGCTGAGCTATCAAAATCTTGCATGGACATGGCGAAATTTGAATTGTAGCTCCGGTCCTTCACTGAGGGACAGGAGCGATTTTCCTTCTGGAGACCTTTCCGTGCTCATGAAAATCTTCAATTTATATTCAATGAAAAGATCTCGTCGTTCTTCATCACTTCAAACGTAAAATTTGTCTGGGCTCTGCAAGGACAATGAGATATTTGAAATTGAGCTCCCGTCCTTCACTGAGGGACAGGAGCGATTTTGCTCCTACAGGCCAAAATAACAAGATTTTTCACATTTTAACACTTCACGAGGCGAAAACAAATCAATTCCAATGCCCAGGATCAAACTTCAAAAAAGTCAAAATTTGGTCAAAATATTCAATCAGACAAAAATTCACATTGACGGTCATCATTTAGACAAGTTTAAGCTCTGCATGAACATTCCAATTGAAAATTAGACCATTTTGGCGAATTCATTGCATTCAAAAATTTTGCTTCTAGGAAAGAAGCTCAAAAAAGCTCTCAAAAGCGACTGGATTTTGGCTTGAAAAGGCAAAATTTAAAACCCTAAGGCTTGGCCCTAAATCCAGACAACTAACTAACTAACAAAACCCTAAAAGCGAAAGCGAAAACGAACAAAAACAAGCAAAAAGAGGGGGTCCCCATTTGCGATGGGGCGATGTGTGAAATGGTCACAACAACTACCCAAGTAGCTATCCCACTAAAGTCGCTTGTTCACACATGTAGACCTTGAAATCAGCAGTGATTTTTCAGGAGAGGATAGGATACCTTGGGTATCTTATTCTAATGTTTGGTAGATGATAAAACAGACACCAACACTTCCTTACACCGAGAAGGCTCTTTTAGAATGCAGGGAGTCATAGCAGGGTAGCGGGTCATCACCCTTTTTAATACAAGTGCAACGCATAACTTCATTGATGAGAAGTTGGTAGCAAGCCGTGGAATTCAGACACAAGAGTTTGAGGGAGTGCGAGGTAGAGTAGCCGATGGTTTTGCACTCACTTGTAACAAAATGATTACCGATCTCCCCATGCGCTTGAGTGATTATGAATTTAAGGGTGGCTTCTCTGTAGTCAATATGGGAGACATGGATGTAGTGTTTGGTATGACATGGATTCATTCTATTGAGGAGCTTACACTCAATGTGAAACATATGGAGCTTCGATTTGAGGCAAATGGGAAGAAACATGTGCTGAAGGCAATAACAGACACAAGCTTGCAGATGATCTCCTTTAGGAGGATGGAGAGATTAATTCGCCATGATCAGCTAGAGCGGGCAGCAGAATATAGAATAATGCCTACACAGCTAGAGCAACAGAAGGTTGATTATGCACCCGATATACAAGACTTGTTTGTTGTTTTGTAACTAGTTTGGAAAATATTTATAATGGATTCGAATTGCCAAAGGCAACATTCGAATCCATTAGGATTAAATATGGTTGGGCCCTATCTCAATCTAATATGTAAAACAAATAGGGCTGGGCCCTATTCCAATGTTGTTCGGATCATTATAGGGCTGGGCCCTACTTCCCTTATATTCCTAACATATAATGTTCAAAACGCATGGACCTATTTACCAAACGTGTGGGCTAACGTGTGGACCCATCCTCATTATGTGGCGTGTGAATTAAAGTGAGTTTAGGTGCCAAAATGTATTGGGCCGACCCTATATGCATTCTCTCTACCTTGTATAAATACAGATTCATTTTGGAAGGAAACTATTCAAGCAAGTTCACAAAATACCTCTGCTCCAAAAGTGCGATTAAGATCTTCTCTAGGTGCAAAACTTCCACCTGTGCAAATTATCCTTGAAGGTTTGCAAACTTAGTTAGGAGTCAGCGAATTGGCATTGTATGGTGCGAATTACATCTGCTGGGTGAAATCCATTTGCTGTGCATCTATTGTATGAAGACAGTGAACATGATTGATGGGCAGCGCAACATATCATCATAGAGGCACAGTGAACCATCATCGAAGGAAAGCGAATTCATTGTCTTGTGATTTCCTTGCATCCGAAGGACTGAGATAAGTCGGTTTCTATCTACTGTCATCTGCTGCTATTGTGCCTTAGCTGGGTTAGACTTGTAACTATAATTTCTGTCTATTATAATCAGATCTGAAGATCTGTTGTTGCTGGGTTTTTCCTCCAAGGGGGAGGTTTTCCCAGGGTAGTCTTGTGTTGTGTGCATCTCTATTTATGTGCTTTATTTCTGTTACTGTACATTATCTACTTCTACACCTATATGTTAAACGATTGCAAATCTGATTACTAAAATCTAACATGGTATTAGAGCCTAGGTTTGCATGTGTAGTGATCAGATTTACAGCCTGGACTTCTGTGTGATAACTAGGGTTTTCAGATGATTACATGCACAGTCAAGGTCCTTCATCTGCATCAATGGATTCCTCATCCTCTTAGTATCTTAGAACCTTCAAAGGTGATGAATCTCAATTTATTTCAAGGGAGATAGGTAAGTGAAGTTGTAAGGTGATTTGAAGCTACCTTAAAACTTACCTTATTTTGATACTTGTTGTCATCCTTATATATTTCTGCTATCATATACCTGCTATCACTTATATATTCAATGTATTCATGGCTGAATAGTGATAGTGTATATATATGGATGTGTATTAGGATCCGAGTATAGGTAAATGTCTTCTATCTATATGTCTGAATCTGTGTGTTGAGGGTTTGTAAGGGTTGGTAAGGGTTGGTGTTTTGTTTTACTATATCATGTCCCTAAGGCAACCTAATGTCTACTCTTGAAGATAATGTTTTCAGATTATGTCTCTCTGAAGAAAGCATTCACGCATGACCTGAGAAGCCCTACCTCAATCAGATCTTGTCATCGGACTAATTATGAAAGTCTACCTTTCATCTCTCTCTTTTAAGATGCTATGGATCCACTTCGTAAGTAAGAATGAATCATTAAGTCTATGAATTCTTTATTTAAATAGGGTTTTAGAGGGAGTCTTGATATCTTTTAATATCTCATTTCATTCTTGGGTTTTAATCATTATGGTTTAATAGAGGAATTGATAATATATATCTAATGTATATTCCTTGTCTATTGTTTATTTATGATGATGCTAACCATGATACACTGGGTGTATCATCCACCCTCTGCGGAGTGCAAGGTGGTAGTGCTCGCTCACCCTCTGCGGAGTGCAAGGTGGCAGTTCTCTCTCATCCTCTGCAGAGTGCAAGGTGAGTCCACCCTCTGCGGAGTGCAAGGTGGCAGTTCCCTCCACCCTCTGCGGAGTGCAAGGTGGCGGTTATTTCTCACCCTCTGCGGAGTGCAAGGTGGCGATTATTTCTCACCCTCTGCAAAGTGCAAGGTGAGTTCACCCTCTGCAGTGTACAAGGTGATAGGTTGTTCTTCTTAGTAAAGAAGCTTATGTATCCTCTGCGGTTGTGCATGATTTATGATTATATATATCTTTGAGTATTAATTATTGCGGGTGTGCATATGGAAAGGTCTCTATCATCCTCTGCGGATGTGCATGATGAAAGATCATAGTGTTACATGCAGGTCCCCAGGAAAGTGTAAAGTTATTAAGCGTTGGCTTCATCCTTTGCAAGCATTGCAAGAGAAGATCATGTAAAGGTTCATTGTAATTGCATATTGATTGTACTATTAGGGCTGAGCCCTAATCTTAAACATTGTAATTATTCATGTCATGGTAATGTCCATGAAAATCAGATTATGTAATTATTTTCCTCCCTAGTTAAGAGGGAGTGTTGTTTTGTAACTAGTTTGGAAAATATTTATAATGGATTCGAATTGCCAAAGGCAACATTCGAATCCATTAGGATTAAATAGGGTTGGGCCCTATCTCAATCTAATATGTAAAACAAATAGGGCTGGGCCCTATTCCAATGTTGTTCGGATCATTATAGGGCTGGGCCCTACTTCCCTTATATTCCTAACATATAATGTTCAAAACGCATGGACCTATTTACCAAATGTGTGGGCTAACGTGTGGACCCATCCTCATTATGTGGCGTGTGAATTAAATTGAGTTTAGGTGCCAAAATGTATTGGGACGACCCTATATGCATTCCCTCTACCTTGTATAAATACAGATTCATTTTGGAAGGAAACTATTCAAGCAAGTTCACAAAATACCTCTACTCCAAAAGTGCGATTCAGATCTGCTCTAGGTGCGAAATCTCCAGCTGTGCAAATTATCCTTGAAGGTCTGCAAACTCAGTTAGGAGTCAGCGAATTGTCATTGTATGGTGCGAATTACATCTGCTGGGTGAAATCCATCTGCTGTGCATCTATTGTATGAAGACAGTGAACATCATTGATGGGCAATGCAACATATCATCATAGAAGCACAGTGAACCATCATCGAAGGAAAGCGAATTCATTGTCTTGTGATTTCCTTGCATCCGAAGGACTGAGATAAGTCGGTTTCTATCTATTGTCATCTGCTGCTATTGTGCTTTAGCTGGGTTAGACTTGTAACTATAATTCCTGTCTATTATAATCAGATCTGAAGATCTGTTGTTGCTGGGTTTTTCCTCCAAGGGGGAGGTTTTCCTAGGGTAGTCTTGTGTTGTGTGCATCTCTATTTATGTGCTTTATTTCTGCTACTGTACATTATCTACTTCTGCACCTATATGTTAAGCGATTGCAAATCTGATTACTAAATCTAACATTGTTGACTAAACACCCCAAGGTGTTTAGTGCTATTCCACCAAGTACACCTCCCAATAGGGGTATTGAGCATATTATTGAGGTCGAGGAGGGTGCCAAACCCATCATGATTATTTTCAGACCATCCATATTTATCAAATTTGGGCATCGATTCCTTTTGGAAAGATAAGCGATTTTACTTGAAGATCAATTGAAGGTGGAATTGGGAGATAGCTGGCTGTGTTGCAGGTCTGAGACAAATCGGGTTCCATCCTTCATAACCCACAATTTTGCTATTATCTACTTGCTGAAGCATCATAACCTTAATGGGAAGACAGCGCTTGGATTGGGAACATAAGGTGATTTCCTTAAGGCCAATTGGGAGAAGTAATAAGAAGATTCAGAGATCAAATCAGGTTTGAGAACCAATCGAACCAAGCTTCTATTTCCTATAAATTTGCTCTTAGCTACCCCACTTTGCATCGAACTTAGCAATTGGGAATAGCGCTTTGCCTGAAGGAAGACAGAGATTATTTTTAGGAGTTGAGAGAAGAGTTGGAGCTGGAAATCAATCATTATCAGACCTTATAACAGCAGCAGGGGCGATTTGAAGAGAAGATCGAATTTGCTCAAGGGAGGCTCCAAAATTTGTGATATTGCTTGCTTCTTCAATTGCAAGACTAGGCAACACTTATCAGGTTCTCTTGGCATCATTTCTTTGTACTTTTCAGATAGATGTTAATGTCCATGGCTGTCATGTGTTCTCAAATTTTCTGAGTAAATCATTGAACATTGCTAGGTGTTTTGGGCATGGGTTTGGCTATTGTAAAGATCATATTTGACTCTTATAGAAAGGAGTAATTAGTTTGCACATCATTGTTCATTGTTTGAGGTTTCATGCCAACTGTTTGATTAAATTACAGTCAGCTGTTAAAGTGTGATTTTATTTCCAATTGGTGTAATTTCATTACAACTAGTTGCACATTCATCCTAGGGGATTATGCTATCATTAAGAAGTTGTTTGCAAGTCATTCATTGATGAGAACTTGTGGTTGATACCTCCAAAACAAGTCTAAAACTCTGTGACAGATATATAGCATAACACACAAGTTATAAAATCCGCATAACACGCAGATTGACAGCCAACATCTTGAAGGAATTTGGAAAATATCATTATGCATACAAATTCTTTATTGTGTTCCCCAAATCTATCTACAAGACTCAATGAACTTCTTGTTTTAGAGACCAATTGATCTGTAATTTCTACCAAAACTAGTTAGAAAGTAGGGAATCAAACAACTTTATCTACTATTCTACTTGGATTTCCATATGATAGTGAAAGTGTTATGCTATCAAAGAAATGAATTACTAAAATGGAAAAGATCCAACACAAACACAAGGATTTTATCCTAGGAATATCTTGTGATGGGTGCAAAAGCTGGTTAGTATGGGAGTGTTGCTCAAATAGAGTCTAGACAAGTTGAAATATCCCCTTACTTTTTTTTTCAATTTTTCCAGTTTTCAAACATCACAAGCACCCGTTAGGGTTAGAAAAATGATAATGAAAATGCTTCTGAAAGGTAACCCTTCCACTTTCTGATCACCAAGAGCCCAATGTGGGAAGGTGAGAGCATACTGTGATAAGGGGATCATTAGCTTTCAGGAAATTACAATTCTGGGCGGCAAGCGAGCCCCTTCTGCTTGTCCAGCGGGTAGTAGAAATTTTAACAACAATTTGGCGGTATGACCAGCCAATCACAATGCTAATGAAACTGAAGTAAATAACAATCACTCAACCACTTATTCAGTAGGAGGACTGAAAATGATAAATACAATCTACTCAATCGCTTATCCAATGGGAGGACAACATTACAATAAGAAAGATAGGCGGCAAGGCCAGCCTCTTCCACTTATTCAGTGGGTCTTGTGTTACACTTACAATTCCAGAAAGAAATAGCTGTTAGTACCATACTTGCAAAACTCGGCGAGCAATTCAAAAACTCGCGAGTAATCGCGATCCAAAATGCTGCGCGAGTTAATCGCGGAAATACTCGGGCCGATTTTTTTATATACTCGCCGCGATTTTTTTGGCAAATAATCGCCGTTAATGGCCAAAACCCGCCCGAAACGCGGCACAAAATGCGAGAAAAACGCGACTTAAGTCGCAGGCAAAAAAAAAACCGAAGTCTTTATTCCATTTCGCGGCTCGCGCGACTCCGGAAGGCAAAAAACGCCACGCGATTTGCATAGGGTTTGCATTTGCACGCACGACCAGGTATCTTTTTGTATTGTTTTATTTCGAATACACAGTCATTTTGACTGTGTAATACACAGTCATTTGAAATGACTGTGTATTACACAGTCAAAATGACTGTATTGTTTGCATTTGCACGCACGACCAGGTATCTTTTTGTATTGTTTTATTTCGAATACACAGTCATTTTGACTGTGTAATACACAGTCATTTGAAATGACTGTGTATTACACAGTCAAAATGACTGTATTGTTTGCATTTGCACGCACGACCAGGTATCTTTTTGTATTGTTTTATTTCGAATACACAGTCATTTTGACTGTGTAATACACAGTCATTTGAAATGACTGTGTATTACACAGTCAAAATGACTGTATTGTTTGCATTTGCACGGACGACCAGGTATCTTTTTGTATTGTTTTATTTCGAATGACTAAGACTGTGTAATACACAGTCATTTGAAAATGACTGTGTATTACACAGTCTTAGTCATTTCAAATGACTGTGTATTACACAGTCACAGTCATTTCGAATGACTGTGTAATACACAATCATTAGTAATTACAATTTACAGTCATTTCAAATGACTGTGTATTACACAGTCATCAGTCATTTGAAATGATTGTGTAATACACAGTCATTTGAAAATGACTGTGTATTACACAGTCACAGTCATTTCAAATGACTGTGTAATACACAGTCATTTCAAAATGACTGTGTAATACACAGTCATTTCAAAATGACTGTGTAATACACAGTCATTTCAAAATGACTGTGTATTACACAGTCACAGTCATTTCAAATGACTGTGTAATACACAGTCATTACAAATTTTCAAATGACTGTGTATTACACAGTCATCATTACACAATCACAGTCATTTCAATTTTCAAATGACTGTGTAATACACAGTCATTTCAAATTTTCAAATGACTGTGTATTACACAGTCATCATTACACAGTCACAGTCATTTCAAAGGACTGTGTATTACACAGTCACAGTCATTTCAATTTTCAAATGACTGTGTAATACACAGTCATTTCAAATTTTCAAATGACTGTGTATTACACAGTCATCATTACACAGTCACAGTCATTTCAAATGACTGTGTATTACACAGTCATCATTACACAGTCACAGTCATTTCAAATTCAAATGACTGTGTAATACACATTCATTTTCAAATGACTGTGTATTACACAGTCATCAGTCATTTGAAATGACTGTGTAATACACAGTCATTACAGTCATTTCAAATGAGAAATGACTGTGTATTACACAGTCATTTTCAAATGACTGTGTAATACACAGTCATTTTCAAATGACTGTGTAATACACAGTCATTACAGTCATTTCAAAATTTCAAATGACTGATGACTGTGTAATACACAGTCATTTTCAAATGACTGATGACTGTGTAATACACAGTCATTTTCAAATTTTGAAATGACTGTGTAATACATAGTCATTTTCAAATGACTGATGACTGTGTAATACATTAATCATTAATGTACATTGTAATTAATGACTGTGTATTACACAGTCAATTGTGAAATACTCATAGTCATTTGAAAATTGAAATGACTGTCAACTGTGTAATGTCAATGTGTATTAAAGTATTTCATTTAAATTTAAATTTGAAGTTAAAAACTTAAAAAAATACACAACCAATTAAAAATTTTAATTTTAGAGAGTCATCTATTAATAGATGACTGTAAATAAAATACAGTTATACAGTCATTGTAATTTTTGGATGTTTGTGATTTTTTTTGGTAACAATGTTATTTATCTCTAAATGTTGCCTCTCTTTTGCTAGGTTCTTTTCCACATCTTTTTGAAAGAAAATGGATTCAGCTTCTACAGTTAAAGTTGGTGGCAAAAAGAGAGACCCTTGTTGGAAACATGGGAGACCAGGTCCAAAACGAGGAGATGTTTTTTGCAACCATTGCAAAAAAATTGTAAAAGGTGGCATTAATAGGTTCAAATATCACCTTGCAAAAATTCAATGCCGAGATACCACAAGCTGTACGGAATGTACTGAAGAGGCTACGAGAGATGCAATAGCAACGCTTGAAGCATATGATCAAAGGAAGGCAACAAAAAAGAGAACAGCAGAGGCAATGGTAGCCCCAAGGGCAGATTTGAGTTCCATGGGGTCACATACAGATGTGGGGACATCTGGTTCTTCCCTTGGGCCACGGATACGAGCAAAGGGAACTTTGGACAGCAACATGGAAAACTTCTTTATTCCACGTAACACTCCTAGTGCACAACTTGGATTGCTTGGCACTGCATGGAATAAAGAGGCTCACCAACAAGCCAAGGTGGCGTGTGCTAGATTTTTTATCTACAACGATGTTCCGTTCAATGCTATTTCTAGTCCATCTTGGGACCAATTGGTCACCGCGTTGACTGTGGCAGGTAAGGGGTTCAAATCCCCAAGCCGTTACGAGGTAAGTGGACCGTTATTGCAGGATGAGGTCCAAAACACTCATGCATTAGTGGAAGAGCAAAGGACTATTTGGGAAAAGAATGGCTGCACCATTCTTTCTGATGGATGGACAGATGGTAGGAACAGGACACTCATCAACTTTCTAGTTGCTTCAGGAGTACAGTTAGTATTTTTAAAATCAATTGATGCCTCCAATGAAGTGAAGAATGCAGAGACCTTGTGCAACATGTTGGATGAAGTGGTGATGGATGTGGGAGTGCAGAATGTCATCCAAGTTGTGACTGATAATGCAGCTGCATATGTCGCAGCCGGCAAACTTCTAATGGCTAGACATCCGACATTATTTTGGAGCCCTTGTGCTGCCCATTGTCTTGACTTGCTCCTTGAGGACATAGGGAAACTAAGTTGGGTAAAGAAAGTGGTTGAAGATGGAAGGAATATCACCAAATACATCTACAATCACACATGGGTCCTGAATCTTATGAGAGAGCACACTGAAGGTAAGGATCTTGTGCGGTCGGGGGTCACACGCTTTGCTACCAATTTCCTCACCTTGCAGAGCATACTTGCTACATTGCCCAACCTGAAGCGGATGTTCGTGAGTGAAAGATGGTTGGGGAGTCCTTATGCTACAAAGCCTGAAGCAGAGAAGGTTGTGATTGCCATTTTTGATACTAATTTTGCCAAGATAGTGGAGGAGATCATCAATGTAAGTTTTGAAACTTTAATTGATGATTTATTATTTAATTTTCTAATATTTCAATCTGCTGATTTTGTTAGATTTTTTATATCTAGGTGTCGGAACCGTTGGTGAGGGTGCTACGAATGGTGGATGGGGATCATAACTCCATGGGGTATCTATATGAGGCCATGGATAAGGCCAAAGAGGCGATTCAACACTTGTATGGGTCAAACAAGACCAAGTATGAACCCATATGGCGCATAATTGATCGGAGGTGGAACCATCAACTCCACCAACATATTCATGCTGCTGCCTACTTCTTGAATCCCAAGTTTTTTTACTCTCCGAGTTTCAGAGCAGATGCAGAGGTTAGAATTGGCCTTGACACATGCATTCGGAGATTAGTTGATGATGAGATCCTTCGAGACCTGATACTTGATGAGTTGCAGAGTTATAAGAAGGCCTTAGGGGAATTGTTTTCTTCACCTGATTGCAAACGTAGGAGAGCCACCTTACGACCAGGTAAAAAAAAACATATGTTTAATTTTTACCATTTATTTCTCTCTTTAAGATTATTGAAATCTTTACAAGTTATAAATCACATTTTGTATCCTTGCAGATTTGTGGTGGGAAGATTATGGTGCCACAACGCCTAATCTTCAAAAGCTTGCCATCCGCATATTATCACAGCCTTGTAGTGCTTCTGGTTGTGAGCGCAACTGGAGTGTTTTTGAGAACATCCACACAAAAAAGCGCAATAGGTTGACTCAACAACGCTTGAATGATCTTGTCTATGTGCAGTACAACATTCGATTACATGAGAAGAAGGTGCTAGGGCAAGATTCACATGAAGCACTTGACTTGGATGACATTGATCCATATGCAGCAGAATGGGTTGCTTCTCCTGATGATGTTGATAATGATTTGGATCCATTCCTTACTAATGAGCAGCTGAGTGAGTTGGAGAGGGCAGGAGAGGAATGGGATGCGGAAGTGGCAGCATGTGAGGAGGAGCAGGAGGTTGATCATGCAGCAGAGGCACCTGTTAGTGTTGAGGATGTTGCCACTACTTCAGCACCACCCACCCAGCGGCCACAATCTGTTTTGAGCTTTAGTCGTAGACGCAATTTATGATTTCTTATTTTCATTGATACCAAACTTTGAACTTGATATGTAATCAGAATTTCAGAGGTTCTTGTTTTGTGGTCTATGACTCTATAACTCTATGAGACTGTCACTATGATACGTTGATATGTATTGAACTCTTATACATATGTTGCACTTGGTTTTTGGTTTATGCTATGATACTTGCATTTGTTGCTATGTATTACCAAAAAAATTTGATTTATATATCATGGAAATCATATATGTTATACAAATTTGGTGTAAATGTGTGTTTTTGAATTATATATATAAAAAAAATGTATTTTCAAATGTTCGATAAAGTTGCCGAGTTTTGCCGAGTTTTTTGCCGAGTTTTGGCGAGTCCCGAGTTTTAAAATTTTTTTGGCCTTGCCGAGTTATTGCAAAATCCGAGTTTTTCATCTTTGGTTAGTACTACTAATCAGCTTTACAATATATAGCATGAGATTTTAGAATAAGAACATCATTGTCCATTGCTGCAAATGATAAGATAAGCACTCCAAAACCACCAATGACTAACCACTCCAAAAAACACACTTCTCACTATCAATTTTAGAATCTAATATGCAAACAGCAAGCTAGAAACACGCAGACAAGCAACTACAAAACTCACAAAATCGCTCACAACTTTGCCCACACACAATGGAATGACCCCCAATCAGATGCAAATGAAAGCTAGGAGATAGGCGATTAAGCTAGAACTGCCAAAACACATCAAACAGACCCAAAACCATTTTGCACGCATCCCAAGGCAACTCCAACATGGTACAGCTAAGGCAGAAAATCGATTTGCAATTATAAAATTAAAGACTCCAAGATAAGCGCTAAAAACCTACAGGAATGATCGCCTAGAGCATAGAGAAATAACGAGCCAATACCCAGAACCGACAGAAGACCACGTAGAGACTTATGAGCAAAACACACCTACAACGCACTGAAAATCAGCAACTTGGAACTCACACATAGCACTCCAAAATCAGAAAACTTCGAACACAAACTTCGCAATGAATTCCGTCTATTCTCCTGAGTGAAGAACAGTCCCAAGTCTCAACTAGTCGCTATTTTTCAAGCGAGAAGCTAAGCATTCAATCTAGGAGGAGACAATCCTCGAAGCATTCAATCAACATTCCGACAGCACTTCGTTATAATATTCATGGATAGTCTCAAATGAAGGCCAAGGCACTTATTTATAACTTCCTCTCCAAATCGAACTTCCTTTCCCTCCAATATGGGATTAAACAACAACATTCAAATTTCCTTTAATTTGTGTTTCATTTCACTTCATTTTATTCCCTCATTAAATCGTCCAAGGAATAATATAATATTTTATTTGGCAACAAAATTGAACAAATACATTATTCCCTCAAGTGGACGCCAACTGTAGCCAATGCTAAAATAATACTAAGTATAAACCTTTTTAATGAGAATTTCCTCCAAAGGCGTCCAACCATAAGTTATAAAATTTAACTGCATTTTGGAGCCCCATTATGAAGGTAAAATATTTCGCCAAATAGATTTAGGATAAAAATATTATTTCTCCTCTCCAAGTCGTCCAAGGCTAAATAAAATAAATATAAGGCTTAACCATTAAAATATACCTTCTTCAATACTGACAACTGCCAATGTTGAGTTGAGGCCAAAGTACAGAACTGCATTGCTAAAAATAGCCATCTGAGCTGGAACACAAGAACCTGCCAAAAATAGTACTTCCTATAAATAACATACTTCTAAAAATAGTAAGTGTTCCCAAAGTGATTTTTACCACATTCTGAGCAGTCGTTGCAACTTACTAAAAATAGTATGTCTGGAAAAAGTCTTCAGATTCGTTTGCATGTCACACCATCGCGAGGCTCTATGAAAACCCAGAAAAACCTAGAAAAATAAGTTGTCTTTGCCCCCACTTACTAAAAATAGTAAGTTCAAAAAAGTCCTCATATTCAGTTTCATGTCACACCATCGCGAAGCTCTCTGAAAACCCAAAAGGAATCCAGAATCAGAACTGTAAAACTCAGACAAATTCTGATCCTCTACATGGAACAAGAATTTATAAAATTGTTCAAAGTGAGATGAGGAGGCAAAAAGATTCAAATAAACAAGTGTATGGTTGCATGTGAGTTCCACTTCTCATATTATTTTCCTGTCTTAAACAATTTATGGAAGTTTTGGGGAGCTGAATCTGGAAATATCAAAAGGTGCCAAAATTTGACTCTAAAGATGATTTATATTTAAATTTAGCACTGTGTATGCTTAATTTATCTTATTGCTCTAAAAAAATTATTTAGATTTGTTATACATAGAAATCCATCTAAACAGTGAAGGTGGGTTGGGGTGTTGGAAGTGGTGGGGTAAGGTTGGTGGAACAGAGATTAGTTGATTTGGTGCAGTAGTAATGTGGAGTATATAGTTGTGTTGTATATCTGTAATGAAAACAGCTAGGAATTTACAATGCACTATTGTTCTCCCCTTGACTTTTTAGAATGAATGAATAAGTCTATTTCATTCAGTATTACCCCTTGGGAACCAAGCTGAAAGGAGGCTGATTTACATTCAATCAACTGTTTTAAATGTTTGCTACGTTTCAGAGATAATAATAAAATTGCTAACATCTGAATCATGCTTTTAGCATTTCCATGCTGTTTAAATAGTATTTTATTTGATCTTGTGAGTGAAAATCCCAACTGCTAATGCAATATGTATTTTGTTTATGAAGGTTTCTTTCAGAGGACTCACCTCTGATAAGGGCATATGGGGTGATTCGTTTTGATTCTAGAGCAAAGCCATCACAGGAGTGGGAAGGTTTTGGCTCTTTCTACTTTGTTATTCCACAGGTAAAAATGCAATGTTCTACCACTGGAAAGGCCTTTCTGAACTATATTAGTTTGTATAAAGAATTCAATAGCATATTTCCTGCATTTGAGATTCATTTTCAGTGTCTTTTTGGAGACTCTTAATATTTCACTATTTAATTTTTTAAACAGATGGAACTAGATGAGTGTGAAGGAAGTTCGATTCTAGCAGCAACTATTGCATGGGATCATTCTCTCTTGTCGACCTTCAACAAAGCAATAAATGCACTTGAATTAACTTTGGGTCAGGTATTTGGATGGGGAGTTGTGTTTTTACGTTTTATCAATGTTGCGTTCATGTATCATTCCTTTTGTTGGCCCTTTTAGTGAAGCTATAGAGTAAAGATGTATCTGAATTGATGTTTTTTTTGGTAAGCAAACAGGGAGTTGCATTTTTAGCATTAATGGATTTTGTTTTTGGATGGTATCACTTTCAGCTTCATTTCTTCTATAACTTACCGTACAACTGTATTTTCAAATTTGAGACATTAGTTATGAATCTCTCAAATTCTCAAACTTAACATGCATAATTTGAAATCGATATATTGATGTTATTGGTATAATTATTTTAGGTATCTTCTCGAATCAGAATATCTCCAAACATGTATCATTTAACGGTGATAAACAAGGGAAATACTCCAGATGAAAAGTCATGGAATGCTGTTGTGCAAAAGGCCTTGAACATGATAGAATCAAGTAGTGCCAGAGACTGGAAATGTTCTCGGCAAGGCAACTCCTCATTTTTTGATATGAGAAGTCTAAGAAAGGTAACCGTTGTTTCATTTATCTCTTGCTGCTAAAATCATTGGTTACAAAAAATGATGAAACATAAGCAATTTGTCAAGAATACCTTGTTGTAATGATAAAAATTGTTGAAAACAGTGATTATAAATAGATAGTAGCATTAGCCAAAATAAAGCTATTAAATGGTCATTGTTTGTTAATAGATTAATTTATAGCTAAAATTCTTTCGAAAAATAAATGTTTTGTCTCCACAAGATAAATTACAAGAAGTATATTCTCAATTCAGTCCAAAATGTAACTAAGAACACATAATTATTGACCTTATGGAAGAATGACTAGCTGTTTCCTGACAGAAGAGTTGTTGTATCCACAACTCAGTATTTCTGAACTGAGGATTTGATGTCCGTAGGCATATACAATACCATCTCTACTATTATAAATAGATAGTAGCATTAGCCAAAATAAAGCTATTAAATGGTCATTGTTTGTTAATAGATTAATTTATAGCTAAAATTCTTTCGAAAAATAAATGTTTTGTCTCCACAAGATAAATTACAAGAAGTATATTCTCAATTCAGTCCAAAATGTAACTAAGAACACATAATTATTGACCTTATGGAAGAATGACTAGCTGTTTCCTGACAGAAGAGTTGTTGTATCCACAACCCAGTATTTCTGAACTGAGGAGTTGATGTCCGTAGGCATATACAATACCATCTCTACTAGCTGAGGAAAGTGGAAGACTTTTACTCGAAGAAAAACACAATATTTGTAATTCACACTGCTATCCTATCTAACCTATTTCAGTCTAGTTATTCACTCTATGATATCAGCCGATTTTTATGATGCTGATTTTTAGTAATACAGTTACTTATATGGCAGGAATGACCCAACATGTGTTGTTTAAAGGAGTGAATATTACATGGTAAATCTATGAGCATGCCTTTCTGGATTATGTTGATATCTGTCATGTTTCCATTGCTCACTTTACAAGATATTATTTCCTTTTCTTAGGAGAGAGAGGGAAGGGTAGCACTATGGGAAAGAAGAAGGTGAAGGAGATGGGTGGTGGGAGGCAGAAAGAAGAGAGAGAAAAGAGTGGCAAGCGGTGGAGAGAAGATGGTGAAATGTCCCTTTTCAGTATTTCAAGGAACCCTACAATTTTTTTGAGATTCCTATCTATGTTTGAGTCAAGAACTTGTCATTTTGTGATAACTAGGATCCCGAGAGGGCAAGGTGAGAACACATGGTGAACAAGTGATAAAGGGCTATAAATGCTACCAATCCTTTTGATTATAGTCAGGAGAATATTTATTATTTATCAAAGTAATGCTATAATAGCTGGCTGGATACATTTCAGCTACTATGAGATATTACTTATTAAGGAATCACTCTTATTGATGCAAACAAGCCTATTATATAATGTCCCAATCTTGAATTTCTCGAAATATATTAGTTTTTTGTATTTTTCAAATATTTGGGAACAAAGCGAAAAATGGAGTGGCTGGAAATTGAAAAACCTCAAATTCTCAAACAACCTCCTTGATTAGATCTGAATTGCATTACATCACAATGAATGGTCGATCTACAAACCCTAGGTGCATGAAACATACAATCTCAGAATTACATCTGTTAAATATGAATCTCAGTGTGTATTAAAGTGCAGATCAGATGTTGATCACTTGTGGAGGGTGCTGTGATGAATGGATTTACCCCTGAAATTATGGGTGGCTGATGGTAGCAGTCAGATTTGGCTTCTGTCAAGGGCAGTACCTTGGTATATTTCTTATCTTAAATCTCAAATATTGGCAGGTCTGTGACCAGCCTCGAATAGTCACGAAGTTCCTGATTTTGCAATCCCTGCGATCAAATCTGGGAGTGCACAAACCTGTTATCTGCTGTGAATTAATTTTTGAGGTTCCTTGTAACCTTTCCTTGTGAGTTGGTGACTGCAATTTGACATCCTTATGTGCTAGGGCACTGGAAATATGCTAGACAAATGATAAGACCTTAGGTGATGCAGGAACATTTGGTTCCATAGATGATCTTGCATCAACTAAAAATATTTCATGGTTTACTTTCAGTTCTAGTTCAGTTTTGGTTCAGTTATGGTTGTGTTTCGGTGGGTTTTTGCTAGTCTTCTTCTAGAGGAATTTTTAAGATCAATTCAGCCATGTAAGAAATTCATCTTGTAGAAGGCTCAAATGAGTATCTCCACATTCAGTTTGGTGAAAATTGGGGGAAAATCGGCTAATTTATGACAAATTGAAGGTTTGGTCTATATTAGGAATAAGTTGGAGGAACAACTAGTTTCAAGAACCCCAAGAACTGTTGGTAGGTCTTGTTACTACTGGAATCCCTGATCGTTCTTGTTCCTTTTGAGATTGTAGATGAGTCTTTGATGCTTAGCTTCTTTCTGCAGAGTTTCTAATGTTTTCAAATAGTTCCTAATGTTTTCAAGTAGTTCCAATTGTGAAAGGACATTTGATAAAATGAAGTGGTTCTTAAATTCTTATTAGAGTGGGAACCCTCGACAAATTTCAATTGGTTCCCAATGGAGTAGGAACTTGGGTTCTAGCTCCTAGCAAGAGCCTTGACAGGTTCCCATTCTCATTGAAAGCTCTGATAGAAGAAATCTTTAGAAGTTCTCAAAGGAACTGGAACCTCTGACAACAAAGGGAAGAAAGATGGAAATAATTTAGATGGTTCCTAAAGGAGAGGGAACCATGGACAACGCAATTCCTAATGGAATAGGAACCACTGACAGAGGAACACGTTCCTAATACTTGCTAGAATGACAATGGGTTGGAATGACTTGTTAATGAAGTGACAGAGTTCTCACTGAGTGTAAAAGCCTCGATAAAGTCTTGACTACCTGTTCAAGTGTTTTGGAGGACCTTATAAATATTGACATGTAGCAGGAGATTAACATACTTGTGATTGTTTAGTTCTTCAATGGATGGCAAATGGTTCAATTTCTTGCTAGAGGAAGTATAAAAGAGGAAAATTAATATGCACAGAGAGAGAGAGAGAGAGAGTATGAATACGAGAAGCCGCCATACATAGAGAGTGGAGTAAAGAGTGTTGCTGGAGAAAAAAATGATGGAAGGATTGAAGTTGAAGCAGATTTTGTTTTGTAAATAACTATGTCTGTACAATTTCAATTTAAATTCCATGAATGTCATTTGTCTTAATTGTGCTTTTATTGTTTTTGAGGATATTGTTATTTTGGCTACGTGATTGGGTCGCCTAATAAGGTTCCCTAGTCTCAATTGCATCACAATGGATCACCAGTCATCATCAAGGATCTCTTGTTTGTTACTTTTTTTTAAAACATTGTTTGCAATAGGTCATTTAGTTCACTTGAAATTAACTATCTTCAACTACATAGGCTTCTGTAGTTTAAGCATCTTCTCTAACAAAATGAAATAACTAGCATACCTATTCTTCACAAGCTTGAGGAATTCCTTCAAAAAAGTCTTGAAAAGAGTGAGTTGTGGTGGTTGCAAATGAACATTCAAATATCTCTAGCTTTTGCCACTCCTTGTTGCACACAATCTTGTCTTCCCTATGTCTTTCTGTAATGTCCCCTCCTCGTTGATGTCTTTCCAGTGGTCCATTAGCCTATTCCTGAGACCCGTAGGCTAGGTGGAATGAAGAATGAGGGTCAAGCATTGATGAGGCGAGAACTTACTATTTTTAGTAAGTCAAGGGTTGGCCGTTTTGGTGATACTGTCCTACTGAGCTCTCCATGCTCTGTCACTGGGTGCGAAGATCATGCTTTTCGGAGCAGTAGTTCATGACTTACTATTTTTAGTAAGTGGCAGTATGGCATATTTCTATTTTTGGCAGTGGACAGGGTCCCGATCTTGCAGCAGTTCAGTGGTCTTCCTGGCTCAGCTTCACCCTGGTTTTGGCAATAATCAGTATTGGAGTCATAAGTGATATAATTAAATATTATTTCCTTATTCTAAGGTTAATATTTAATTAATTTGATTATTTTTACTATTGATTAATGACTATGGAAATTGCGCATATTATCTCCTAAGTGCTAGGCGAATTTTATGTCTAGAAAGGGACGCCAATTTGATGTGGGAGATATTATTTTATTCACCACAAATGTTTGCTAAGTCAAAATCGTGGTCTTGTGCTTTTTGGCGTAATTCTTTGACTTATGGTTTGGGTGCCATCCTTGGGTCCACGTGGTAAAGGAAATGCAAATGAAGAAGTTGAATTTGGGCGACTTTGTAAGCATTTGCATTTGGTTTTGGGAAGTTAGAAGTTATAAATAAGAGCCTTGGGCTCCCATTTTGGTTATCATATGAATTTGCATCGTTATGCTGCCGAATTGGCTATTGAAAATCTGAGCTTCGAAGTGTGGCTTCCTAGCTAAGTCTCAGTTTCGTACTTGCAAGATAGTACCTAGCTGTGTCCATGTATTTCCAGTGCTGTTGGTGAGTGAGTTGCAGATTGTGGAGTGTTTTGTGTGAGATTGGAGTGTTTTCTGGTTGCTGGTCGCGGAACTGTTGAAAGTGTATTTTACTCATACCTCTTGGCCAGGCGGTTCCATCATTCTGGGTACCGGCTCATCCATCCTTCCTACCACTGGTGATGCATCTTGTAAGTTTTTAGCATCTTATTTTGAGTGTGGATTTTTATATTGGAAATCGAACTTCCCAAGTTAGGTGTTGGGTTTAGTGAGTGCATTGGGAAGCGTGCAAAATAAATATGGGTGTTTTGATAGCTTCCTTTGGGTTTTTTTTCATTGTGGCTAGTGTAGCATTAGTTTAGAACTGATTTTGGGTGAATTGGGTGAGTAATGAGAGAGTTATGAGCATTTTAGTGAATCCATAGGCTGCTGGTTTTGCATTTCCAGCCTGCAGATTTTGATGTTAGCAAAAATTTTATGCTTATTATTTGGATGTTCACCATTACTCTTCTTCTCTCACTATCTTGATTATTGTAAGGTTAATTAGTAGTACTACTAACCGATTCTGGCTTGTAACTCTCATCCTGCTGAAAAGTGGAAGAGGTTGGCTTGCCGCCTATTTCAATTGAATTGTAATTCAGTCCTCCCGTTGCATAACCGGTCGAGTAATGATTGATTGTAATGGTCCTCCCACTGCATAACCGGTCGAGTGATGATTGATTGTAATGGTCCTCCCGCTGCATAATCGGTTGAGTTGAGTTTGTTTGTAATTTCAGTCCTCCCGCTGAAATATCGCGGTCGAGTGATTTGTGTCTTTGTATGTTTCTCTTGGCTGGTTCACTGCCAAGTTTCTTGCATTCTCGCTAGAGAAGCGGAAGGGGATGGCTTGCCACCCAGCATTGTATTCGACTTCATTTTTCAGCAGATTTGAGATCTAACGATCCCCAATTCACTGTATGCTCTCACCCAAGGTTGAAAAACTCGGACTCGGCAATGACTCGGCAATGACTCGGCAAGCCCAAATTTTTTAAAAAACTCGGGACTCGCCAAAACTCGGGGAAAAACTCGGCAATACTCGGCAACTTTATCGAACATTTTGAAAATACAATTTTTTAAAAATATTATTCAAAAACACACATTTACACCAAATTTGTATAACATATATTGACTTCCATGATATATAAATCAAAGTTTGAGTTAAATACATAGCATAAACCAAAAAACAAGTGCAACATGTGAATTAGAGTATTGTATATGACAATATACGTATTAAAACATATATAGGACATTTATATATTTTATTAATAGGACATTTATATATTTTATTTATATACTCTAATTCACATGTATTAGGATATTTATTAATACGTTTTAACTTTTAATATGTATATAATACCCACAGTAACATATATAGGACATTTATTAGGAGTACGACATTTATTAATACGTTCTAATATAGGACATTTTATATATTTTATTTGTATACGTATTATAATACCCACAGTAACATATATAGGACATTTATTAATAGGGTATTATATGCGTATGTTACTGTGGGTATTATATACGTATTATATATGACAAAAACAATGTCATATATAATCCTTAAAACGTATTACAAAAAAAATGTCATATATAATCCTTCAAACCGAAACGTATTACCCAGTGGGCCAGTATATTAATATGTATATGAAATCGATATATAACTTGCAATCATGCCTGCAATATAGCCCTCGTCCCTTGGATTTTCGTCTGCAATCTTGCCCTAGTCGCGTGTTTTTTTCATGCGTCGTGCCTGCAATCGCGTCGTGTTTTTTTCCTCTCGTCGCGGCTTGAAATGAAATAAAATTGACCCCTTTTAGGTTTTTTTCGACTTTAACACTTTTGTATTAATTTTCACACCGTTTTTTTGCCTGCATTTTGGCGATTATCAGCGATTTTTGCAGGATAAACTCGCCGCGATTTTTAATAAAACCCGTCTGCGAGTATATCCGCGAGTGACTCGCGGCCAACTAGGGCTCGCGAGTACTCGCGGGTTTTCCATATACTCGCAGAGTTTTTCATCACTGCTCTCACCTTCCCATATTGGGCACTTGGTGATCAGAAATTGGAAGGGTTTCTTTTTTCAGCAAGTTTTCAGTTTATGCTTTCTAACCTTAACGGGTTATCTGTTTGTGGATGATTATTATTGGCCAAAAAAAAATAAAAAAATAATTGGGATATTACAATGGTATCAGAGCTGGTTTTCCTGCCAGCCTGTGAGTTTCAGTGGGTTCAGAATTCTCCATGAGTGACAGAGATGTCAGATACTACAACCGAAAACAGGAGAGACAACAGTTTTAGATTCCGATAGTGCCCGAAGAGGACACATTTTCAGAAGTACTGAGGAATAGAGGGAAGGACTTAGATTCTTCAGGCTCAGTGGATTCAATGGCAGACAAGACTACAAAACAAAATGAGGCACCTAATAAGAAGGCTGAGAGACAATTCAATGCCATGATGGACATGATGTCTCTACTGCTGGCCAAACTTAACCAGAACGTTGTTGGAACCCCTAACAAACCCAATAATGGACCGGAAGCCAACACTTCTAATGCTCCGGTAGGCAATGGAAATGGGAGTATCAACGGGAGCAACAATGGAGGTTCAGCCCCAAGACCTTTACAACTTGTATTTCTGCCAAGAGAAGTACAACAAGCTGAAACAGATATACATACAGCTGATGAAATAAGAAACAACTACATGGAGTATGCTTCTCTCCCTGGTGAGATCCAAGATATCCTAACTCTGGATCAGTTTATGAATCAGAAAATGAAGAGAGGAAGGAGGAATGACTATAAGTTTTCTGCCCCAAGAGATTATCAGCAAGCTCTTGGAAGAGTGACCTTAGCACACTTTGATGGAAGCGCTAAGAGTACAGCTAGAGCATGGGTGCAAAAGTTGGACAATTACTTGTCCTTGAGGCCTATGCCGGAAGAAGATGCCATCAAGTTTGCTATCTTGCACTTGGATGGAGTGGCCCACGAATGGTGGTACCATGGGTTGGTCACCCTTGGTCATAACTTGATCACCACCTATGATGATTTCACCAACAAGCTGATTGAGAGATTTGACACCAAGAATCCAGAGGTGAAATTTAGAGAACTTGCACAACTCAAGCAACAAGGTTCGTTGGACACTTATGTAACTGAATTCCAAAATCTGTCAGTTATGGTAAGTAGTATCTCTGAGAAGCGGTTAGTTGTCTTTTTCACTGAAGGATTTGAGGAACCTTTGAAAGGTTGGGTTAAAGCATTTGATCCGCCCACCTTGGCAGAAGCTATTAAGAAATCTTGAAGCATGGAGTTGGCTGCCCCAAGGAATAAAATTCAGTCCAAGCCTTTTCCTTTCAGAAAGGATAAGAAGAAATTCACAAATCAGACCAAGAGGTTCCCTCCGCAAATGGATGATGAGCTCCGTCAAGAGCTTCGGAGGAAGAATCTTTGTTATTCTTGCAAAGAACCTTGGGCCCCAGGACATAAGTGTCATGGAAAGGGCAATTTGCATCAGATGAAGTGCTATTCTGCAGATGGATCAGATTCTGAAATTTCAGAACAACAAACTGAAGTTGAGGACAGCGAGTATAAAGAGGCTCTTAAAGCGCCTAAATTTGGGTCAGAAGATAGAGGAGTGGTTGCTCAATTCTCGAGCATTCACAAAAATGAGTCCTTTAGAGTTCGGGGTGTGATTGGAGAGCATTGTGTCATTGCTCTCATTGACACAGGAGCGACACACAACTTCATTGATGAAAGGATTGTTGCTAAGAGGGGACTAGTGACAGAGGAAGTTGAGGGCTTCAAAGTCATGGTAACAGATGGCTCGACTATATCCTGCAACCGGATGATTTCCAACATGTCTCTGAAGTTGGGAAATCATGAAATCAGAGATGATTTCTTTGTGGTTAGCATTGGTAGGACTGATGATGCAGTCCTCGAGATTCAATGGTTGAGATCTCTTGGTGAGATCACACTAAACTTGCAAACCATGGAGCTGAAATTAATATTTGAGGGGAAGAAGGTAGTATTGAGAGGAATGTCGCATGGTGGACTTAAAATTGTATCTTTGAAAAGGATGGAAAGGCTGATCCGCCATAATCAGGTGGAGTGGGCAGCATAATGTTTGATAATGCCTTCAAATCTATTGGTAGACAAGGGCAGCTATTCCACAGACATTCAAGCAATGATCACAGATAGAAGTAAGATCATGGTCATGCCCTCAGAACCACAAAAAGAAAATCGGAATTGTCCTAAAGACATTCATGCCTTGATAACCAAGAGAAGTAAGGTGTTTGAAAACCCACCTCCTGGCAGACCCCTTGAAAGAGGTGCCGAGCACATCATTGAGCTTGAAGAAGGAGCTAAGCCAGTTATGACTACTCCTTACTGGTATCCTAAGAAGCAGAAGGATGAGATTGAGAAAGCAATCCAGGAATTGCTCGACATGGGTTACATACGGCCTAGCAAAAGCCCCTTTGCTTCGGCTGTTGTTTTGGTGAGAAAGAAGGATGGGACCATGCGCATGTGCGTGGATTACAGAGCCCTGAATCAAAAAACTATCAAAAATCGGTATCCTATCCCGAGAATTGATGAGCTCATTGACGAGCTACATGGTGCAGTGTTCTTCTCTAAGATTGACCTCAGGTCGGGGTATCATCAGATTAGAATGAGAGCTTCAGATGTGGAGAAGATCGCTTTCAGATGCCACTTTGGGCATTTTGAGTTCCTAGTCATGCCCTTTGGCTTGACTAATGCACCCGCTACATTTCAGTCATGTATGAACAGAATCTTCCAAGAACAGCTAAGGAAGTTTGTTTTGATATTCTTTGATGACATACTCATATTCAACAAATCTTGGAAGGAGCATTTACAGCACTTGGATGAGGTGCTAAGCATACTAGAATCCGAATCCTTGTTTGCCAAGGAGTCGAAATGTGAGTTTGGAATGGAAGAGTTGCTCTACCTTGGTCACATTATCAGTGCAGGTGGTGTGAAGGTAGACCCTGAAAAGATTAGAGCCATCATTGATTGGCCTCCTCCCGAAAACATAACACATTTGAAGGGATTTTTGGGTCTGTGTGGTTTTTATCGGAGGTTTGTGAAGGGATATTCTCAGTTGGCTGCCCCCCTCACAGATCCTACGAAGAAAGGAGCTTTTGAATGGTTCGGAAAGGCACAGACAGTGTTTGAACGGTTTAAGGGGATCATGAGTTCCTGCCCTGTTTTGGCTTTGCCTGATTTCACCAAACCTTTTGAGCTGCAGTGTGATGCATCTGGAGAAGGTGTTGGTGTAGTCCTCATGCAGGATAAGCATCCTATATTTTTCGAGAGAAGGAAGTTGAGAGGACCTGAAAGGCTCTATTCGATTTATGACAAGGAAATGCTTGCCATAATGCATGCCCTTGCGAAGTTCAGGCAGTATCTGGTGGGAAGTAAGTTCATTGTTAAGACTGATCATAATAGTCTTAAACATTTCATGCATCAGAAGGATTTGAATGAAAGACAACAAAAGTGGGTGAGTAAGCTGCAGGCTTACGATTTCGATATTGAGTATGTTAAGGGAAAAAACAATGTTGTAGTTGATGCCTTATCCAAAAGGCCCCATTTAAGCTCACTATGCGAGCTTAGTGCTGATTGGAGGGAGTTGTTGCTTGCTGATTATGCCAAAAATCAGTTTGCAACCAGCATTATAGAAGGTACTTTTCATGATGAAAGGTACAAATTGGTTGAGGGGTTGATACTGTACAAAGGAAGGGTCTTCATAGTGGCTGAATCTAAGCTAAAAGAGAAGATTTTGAAGACTTTCCATGACATCCCCCTCGCTGGTCACCAAGGTTACTTCAAAACATATAGGCAAATCCGAGAGAGATTTTCTTGGAAGGGACTTAAAAATGATGTTTTGAAGTACATTAAGGAGTGTCGTACGTGTCAAAGAAAGAAAGATGAGCACACTCTGCTAGCTGGTTTGTTACAACCCTTGCCTATTCCCGGTAAACAATGGGAAAGTATTTCCATGGACTTCATCACTGGGTTGCCACGAGCTCAAGGGAAGGATAGTATTTATGTGGTGGTAGACATGCTAACTAAGTTTGCTCATTTTTTCGCCATCACCAGCTCTTTTACAGCAGCTCAGGTTGCCGAAGTGTTCTTTCGGGATGTGTTCAGATTGCATGGGTTACCAAAGAACATTGTGAGTGATAGGGACAAGAAGTTCCTAAGTGCCTTTTGGCGGGAGATCTTCAGATTATGTGGTACTGTCAAAGAAACGGGACTCGGACTCGGCAAGGCCGAATCAGACTCGGACTCGGGACTCGGAGTCAGACTCGACTGGACTCAGGAAAGTGAAAAACTCAAGAAATTTAGAGATTTTTAAAGATTTAAAACTTGTTTCAAGCGCCCTTTATTAAATACACCTTAAAGACACAATAACATCATCAAACTCGGCTCATTTGATTACATACACAAGTATACATCAATCACATAAGCATAAACGCAAATTGTAGCTGAAGGAAATAACAAACATAGATATATAAATATTGTCAAATGTATACAATATTACAAAACTCATGGAATAAAAAATCCATGTCATCATATGATCATCATCAAATGTTTCATACAAATACCTAAGGTAAATACAACTACAAGCCTATGGCTCAGAGGAGCCTGCACGACAGCACCCTCCGGCCCCGGCCCCCTGCGAAGGTGTCTAAGGTAGGTCCTAGATGCTTTGACAGCCATAGCCGCTCCCCGTGACGCCATGCCATGCTCACCAACATCAGGAACATCCGTGTCACTATTTGCCTCTACATTTCCTGTCTGTGCTCCTGCTCTCCGCTCCTCCTCTGCCATGGCTACAGTCTCAGCCTTTATATCTACCTGGTCAATCCAATCAGTGTTAGACTCGGAGGTTAAATTTTCCCTACTTCTATCGACGTAGTTTCCCCCCATATTTTTCGACGGGGGTTTGGGGGCAGTGCCCCCAAGGTGGGGTCAAGGGGCATCGCCCCTTGCGGGGTCAAAAAAACTTTGACCAAGGGGCATCGCCCCTTAAGTAAAATCTGCAGGCCAAAAAAACTTATTATTTAATAAAGGCGTCAGGTGTTATTTTTCTATTGGTTGACATGTTGTAACCCTAATTTTTCTCATTCTTAGGCGGAGGTTGTAGTGAACAAAAATGAGACCATTCATTTTAAAAAAAAACTTTTTAAAATGTTTTTATTTGTCATTTAACCCAGGCAGTAGCCGAGTTTGGCGAGTTTGAGCCAAACTCGCCAACTCGGCGAGTGCTCGCTAGACTCGGACGAGTCCGAGTCTGAGTCCTAGAGACTCGGCGAGCATGACTCGAACTCGGACTCGCCGAGTTTAGGCGATTCATGGCGATTCCCGTTTCTTTGGGTACTGTGCTCACTCCAAGCACAAGTTATCACCCATAGACTGATGGACAGACCGAGATAGTGAATAAGTCGTTGGAAGGATATCTTAGAAACTATGTCTCAGAGCAGCAGAATGCATGGGTGAGATGACTTCACCTGGGAGAGTATTGCTACAATTCCTCCTACCACATGTCCATCCGGATGTCACCATTCATGGCTCTATACGGTTATGAAGCTCCTAGCTTCGCAGACTTAGTATTTGGTGATAGCAGAACCCCTCAGGCGAAGGATATGATGCAACAAAGTCAGGATATTCTGAGAATTCTGAGGGACAATCTCCAACATGCACAGAATCAGCAGAAGTTGTATGCTGATCAGCAGCGAATTGAGCACACCTTTGAGGTGGGCGACATGGTTTACTTGAGGCTCCAGCCCTACAGACAATCTACTCTCAAGAAGAGAAGGGTTGAGAAATTGAAGCCACGATTCTATGGGCCTTTCAGAGTCAGCAAGAGAATTGGAGAAGTGGCATATGAGCTCGAATTACCAGCAAGCAGCAGGATTTATAATGTATTTCATGTGTCACGCCTCAAGAAGGCTTTGGGACACGACGTTGTTGCCTTAGTTGAGTTACCCCCGCTTGATGAGGAGGGAGAGCTAGTTTTGGTTCCTGAAGTTATCCTTGATTTCAGGGAACGTTCTTTGAGGAGAAGGGTGATCAAGGAATACTTGATCAAATGGAAAAATTTGCCAGCAGAGGATGCTACGTGGGAAAATGAGGAGATTTTACTGCATCTAGCCTTACAGAGGACAAGCAATTTTGCGGAGGGCGGACTGTAATGTCCCCTCCTCGTTGATGTCTTTCCACTGGTCCATTAGCCTATTACTGAGACCCGTAGGCTAGGTGGAATGAAGAATGAGGGTCATGCATTGATGAGGCGAGAACTTACTATTTTAAGTAAGTCAGGGGTTGGCCGTTTTGATGATACTGTCCTACTGAGCTCTCCATGCTCTGTCACTGGGTGCGAAGATCATGCTTTTCAGAGCAGTAGTTCATGACTTACTATTTTTAGTAAGTGGCAGTATGGCATATTTCTATTTTTGGCAGTGGACAGGGTCCCGATCCTGCAGCAGTTCAGTGGTCTTCCTGGCTCAGCTTCATCCTGGTTTTGGCAATAATCAGTATTGGAGTCATAAGTGATATAATTAAATATTGTTTCCTTATCCTAAGGTTTAATATTTAATTAATTTGATTATTTTTACTATTGATTAATGACTATAGAAATTGCGCATATTATCTCCTAAGTGCTAGGCGAATTTTATGTCTAGAAAGGGATGCCAATTTGATGTGGGAGATATTATTTTATTCACCACAAATGTTTGCTAAGTCAAAATCGTGGTCTTGTGCTTTTTGGCGTAATTCTTTGACTTATGGTTTGGGCGCCATCCTTGGGTCCCCGTGGTAAAGGAAATGCAAATGAAGAAGTTGAATTTGGGCGAATTTGTAAGCATTTGCATTTGGTTTTGGGGAGTTAGAAGTTATAAATAGGAGCCTTGGGCTCCCATTTTGGTTATCATATGAATTTGCATTGTTATGCTGCCGAATTGGCGACTGAAAATCTGAGCTTCGAAGTGTGGCTTCCTAGCTAAGTCTCAGTTTCGTACTTGCAAGATAGTACCTAGCTATGTCCATGTATTTCCAATGCTGTTGGTGAGTGAGTTGCAGATTGTGGAGTGTTTTGTGTGAGATTGGAGTGTTTTCTGGTAGCTGGTCGTGGAATTGCTGAAAGTGTATTTTGCTCATACCTCTTGGCCAGGCGATTCCAGCATTCTGGTTATCGGCTCATCCATCCTTCCTACCACTGGCGATGCATCTTGTAAGTTTTTAGCATCTTATTTTGATTGTGGATTTTTATATTGGAAATTGAACTTCCCAGGTTAGGCGTTGGGTTTAGTGAGTGCATTGGGAAGCATGCAAAATAAATATGGGTGTTGTAATAGCTTCCTTTGGGTTTTTTTTCATTGTGGCTAGTGTAGCATTAGTTTAGAACTGATTTTGGGTGAATTGGGTGAGTAATGAGAGAGTTATGAGCATTTTAGTGAATCCATAGGTTGTTGGTTTTGCATTTCTAGCCTGCAGATTTTGATGTTAGCAGAAATTTCATGCTTATTATTTGGATGTTCAACATTACTCTTCTTCTCTCACTATCTTGATTATTGTAAGGTTAAGTAGTAGTACTACTAACCAATTCTGGCTTGTAACTCTCATCCCGCTGAAAAGTGGAAGAGGCTGGCTTGCCGCCTATTTCAATTGAATTGTATTTCAGTCCTCCGGCTGCATAAGCGGTCGAGTGATGATTGATTGTAATTTCAGTCCTCCTGCTGAAATATCGCGGTCGAGTGATTTGTGCCTTTGTATGTTTCTCTTGGCTGGTTCACCGCCAAGTTTCTTGCATTCTCGCTGGATAAGCAGAAGGGGCTATCTTGCCGCCTAGTATTGTATTCCACTTCATTTTTCAGCAGATTTGAGATCTAACGATCCCCTATTCACCGTATTCTCTCACCTTCCCACATTGGGCACTCGGTGATCAGAAAGTGGAAGGGTTGCATTTTTCAGCAAGTTTTCAGTTTATGCTTTCTAACCTTAACGGTTTATCTGTTTGTGGATGATTATTATTGGCCAAAAAACAAAAACAAAATAACTGGGATATTACACTTTCAATGCATTGCTCAATGCATGCACATAATATGGGGTCCAAAAAATGTTCTGGTAAGAACCCTCCATTATCATGCCAACCAATTTGCACGCACGTGTCGAATTAGTGACCTCTTGTACAAAATTTGAGGCACCGACCTCTATGGCCTCTCTCAAAATACAAAATAGTAAGTTCTCATCTTTATGCTTCTCAAAACAATCAATAGCTATAAGGAAATAATAGCCAACTAAACGTGTGACTATGATGTTGATGAGTGACCAATGTTTAATATCGGACCACCCATCCATGACAATAGAGCAATCTGTCCTAATCCAAGTTTGCCTCATGTCCTCCATCACCAAACTCACCTTAAAATATTTTTTGCGAAGGAGGGTAGTGAATAGTTTATGTTCTTTAGGTGAGGTGAATGATGGACCAATATAAGCCACATCTTTGATTGTTTGTTTGAAGTAAGGAGCATAGGTCGCAGACTCGGAGTGAGAGAGTACTCAGGAAGCCCAAATTTTCAACTCGGCAAATAATCAACAAAAACTAGGCAAAATATTGACAACTTAGGAAATACTAAAAACTAAAATCTCACAAGGAAACATATTTTTTTTTCGTAAAATTCAATTAAAAATGTATAAAATAAAAAATTGACATCTCAAAAGAGAAAATGCATGGTTTTATAGAAAAAAAATGATGTAAAAAAAGCTTTTAAACCATCATTTTACCTGCGTTGACCTTTTTACGCATGTTTTTTTGCGTCTATAAAAATGCAAGAGTTAAACTTGACCAGCCAAAAAAATAGAGAGTACTCGGCAACTCGAAGAGTACTCATAGACTTTGCAAACTATGGTAAGGAGAACATATTACATGGAATGGGATGGCATGGGCATAAAAAAATTGGCATTGGAAGAGATTTGCCACATCTCGTGCTTGCATATTGAAGATACTTGCAATTGTCTCCGCCTTTTCACTAGCACTAGCCTTTTTTTTGGGTCTTGTAAAAACATCATCACTACCACCTACCAACCATAGAGAACTTATACATAGCTGATTGTGTATATTGTTGGGTTGGCATGGGCACACCCTTAGCCTTGCTTCCACATTTATATGCAATCTATGAATATCTATTTTCTCATCCTCCTTTATGCCTGGATACACCTTAACCCCATGTTTTGTAAAGCCCAATACATGAGAATATACTCGTGTAGCTCCCTCTAAAAGCTATTTTGCAAATGTGAAACAACCACACTATTACCTGCTGAATTTTTCTTTCTATCTTTGTTTAGATCTGTCACAAATTGAAGATTTTTTTTTGAATAAAAAGAGTCTTTTGCAGAAGGTTTCAAAATGGTGAAAGGGAAATGAAATGGATTTTGTGGCTATTACCCGTCACCCATAGCACTATCACACCTTGATAATCCTCCAACTAAGCTTGAAACTCTCATATTTTGATTTCTTTTTTCCATCTTATGTTTATTACTTTCACTACTGTTGCACATGTTTTTTGAAACAATATTGCAAGTGCAAATTGAAAATAGAAATAAAAATCACACATTTCTTCCTTTAAATTTTGAAGGAAAAAAGAAAAAAGAAAATAAAACAAATGGAAGAATCACTTACCTTTTTCACTTTTTTCGCTTCCTCACTCATTGGTCACTAATGCTGATTTTTCCAATTGTACCTTCAAACCCTGCTCAAAATGATTTTTTTGTCTCCAAGATGGCTTCAACTTTTTTTGATATATAGAAAGGAGTTGGAATGAGATAGGGAGACTTTTATTTCAAATGATTTGGGGCTGAGTGTGTTGTGGGGGCCCACAAAAAATAAGAATAGAACAACCATTTTTTGATTTAGGACCTTTTAAAAAAATTAATTGCATAGGTGTGGAGATAGTTAGGGGACATCCAACTGTCCCCTATTTGTCCCCTTGTTTTGGAAATGGCCAGGGCAAAAAAATAAAGCTGGGGACAGCTAGGGGACGGCCCTAGGATGGGGACACCTAAAATATCCCTAGGGAACATAGATTTGTTTCAGGTAATTTACATAAGTGACATTCCAATGTTCAAGGACTAAATTAATTGGATACATTTGCTTTAAAATAATTTGGCTCTCTACATAGTTGACATCCCATCGGCCAAAGACTAAACCAATTGGATACAAATTCAATGGGGACCATTGGTGATTGAAAATGCATTGGTTTTGAGATAATTTCATAATTTATACACAACTCTTGAAAATTTGGGGGGATAATCCAGCCCAAGGTGGCCTTTTTGTAAGGACTATAAGGTACAAGATTGAACAATCAAAGTGGCTGAAAATAACCTTTCATATCTAACTAATATCAGTTACTACCAAATACATTCTATATAGTGTACATCTACTCTTTCCTTGCCTATATTGCAACAAAATTTGGTTTGACTTGTGGCTTTTACGTACAGAATTTCACTATTGGAAATGTATTGGTTTTGAACTAATTTTGTAATTTATGCACAACTCTTGCAAAATTGGGGGGATAATACAACCCAAGGCGGCCTTTTTGTAAGGACTAAATGTACAAGATTGAACAATCAAAGTGGCTGGAAATAACCTATCATATCTAACTAATATCAGTAACTACCAGATACATTCTATATAGTGTACATCTACTCTTTCCTTGCCTACATTGCAACAAAATTTTGTTTGACTTGTGGCTACTACATACAGAATTTCACTATATGTTGCTGGATGTATACAAGGGTAATACTTGTCTTAGGAAGGTACAAATGTCATGCAAATATTTTCTTTCCTGCGTTTCAGTGATAACCACCTTTTTAAAGACCTGATATAATTAGATGTACATATGGGTGAGCTATCAACAAGATGTCTCCTGAATGATATCTATATCAAAGTCTCACTTCCCTATTGTTGAGTATAAAAATGATTGTTTTACAGACAATTGTATACAACTTTTAGATTTTACTTTCATTCTTTTATGGTGGATCACATTGATAGTACATTTTTTATTTAGTATGTTTGTGAAAAGAGAACAGAATAATCAACATTTTGTTGAAAAATAACTAGTTAAAATAATATTTGTTACTTGTCAATACCGATCCTTGATGGAAGAAAAAGAAAGTAAGGAGTGTATTGTGAATGCCTTCTCTATGTATAGTGTCAGAACTGTTTGGATATTTTCTGAGATATTTTTCTCTTTAATTTTTTGAGTTGCAAAATATTAATACACATTATTATGCTGAATTGGTTCATCAAAATTCTCCCTACACTGTCAGATCTTGTTTTATGAATTCTTCCACCGAAGTGATTCATATTTAATGTCTTGCAAGAATAAAATTATTTCCTCTTTGCTTATATAATCCAAGCATGCCTAATTTATTTGATCTCGTAATGAATAGATTTCTTTTTACCTGCATCCAAAGACCAGGTCATTCTTGCTAGGAGGTCAAAGATTGAAATCGATGCGAACATTGATCCTTTGGAATTGGTAGCCTGTCTTCAGGTAGTAATGAGTTTCCTTTGGAATTTTTTGAGCATATGTTTTAGAATCATGAACTTCCAATGTCAATAAATTCTACTTCTTTATTGCTGTTAATTAGTTGCTTTTCATAACTTTCTGTAACATAAGTGGATGTACTTTGTGATCCCCATTGACCTACTTTGGTCATTTGACGACATTAATACAACTCCTTTCTTTCATAATGCAGTTCATGAATTTAAAGAGAAATTATTTTCAAGTTTATGTGCAACTTTCTTATAGGGTGATTATGAAGCAGGAAACTAATCAAAATTCATATCAATTCTGTTTTGAGCTGCCTAATCTATCAGCATTTATTGGAAGCACGGTATGATGAACTCCCTGACTTGCTTTTGGGTCATTTTTTGATGACACAAAATTCTTGTATTTTAATATTGAAGTGCTTTCACTTTCAGGATCTGAAGTGTAAAATCATAGATTCTTGTATTTTCCTTAGTGTGAGGAATTTAGAGTTTTCTTGTTTGAGATGGTTTCAATGAATTAAAGTTTTATCAGAGGAATATTTATGATTTGTTTCATGTTCTTTTTATTAGCACATGCATTATTGATTATACACTGATGTTTGGTCCCATTACAATGGATTTAATCTATTTGCCCATTTTCTTAGTAGAATCCTCGGTTTTATGGCACCCCTGTTATCGTCCAAGATAAACTCGCTGTAAACAAAGAAGTAGTTCTCAATTTTTTATTAGAGAAATAATCGGGAAGTGTATCAATAATTATAGGAAAGCACAATGTTAAGGCAGCTTAATGCTAGGTTAATCAGAACAGACGGTGATAGAGCTTGAAGGAAACATGGCCAAGATAAAAATGCTATTGAATCTGGATGCTTATACTGCTTGGCATTGTAAATTTTCTTTGACTGAAATAAATAACAAACATTGCCAAAAAAATTGAAGATAACTATGAACAACAAAAAAATTACTTGATCAAAATATTAGTATAATAATATAATGAAGTGTATGCTTACATATTATGTAATAAGCTAGTTATTAGTGGTAGTTATTAGTCTTTAATAAAGTAGTTGTAACAACATTCCCTTGTAACGATTATTTGTAGCATGTTACTACTTTATCTTTATAGACTATGCTCAAAAATATAATGCTGTATTCTTTTTATGAGAGCTATGCCAATTTCTTTGAATTTCATTCCTTCGGATTTTACCAATACTGGTATTAGAGCCAAGTTCAATTTCAATGGAAGAAGTTGGGAAGTGAAGGTTGAGGATGCGTGAAAATTGTGATTTCTGGAGTTCATAAAGAAAATAGAGATACTAGCTATGTTCTTCAGGAATGTGTGTAATTTTAGATGTGTTTCTAGGTGTACCTATACTGAGGATGTCTTAGGGATGCAGGGATGGCTTTCAGATGTTTTCTAGCCATTCTTGTTTGAAACTTTTTTTGCAGAAACATCTCGGGGATGGGAAGGGGACGTCCTCGAGAGGAGTGGCCATCACCTACAGCTGTAGCACCATTTTATAAAAACAAAAGCCAACAAATTTAAAAACTAAAATTTTATTTGTTGTTTGTGGGCTCTCACACCCCTCTTATGCCTAAAATAACAAAATGAGGCGTCCATATCTCATATCTGTTCATTTCTACATTAAAAAAAATTACTGCGAATTTGGAAAGGCAAACCAATAGGGTTTGAAGGTACTGCTGGAAAATCCAGCAGAATTACCAATGAGGAGTGAGGTAATAAGAGAAATGAAAGAGGTAAGTGAATATTCCATTTGATATATTTTTAATTTTTTACATTCTTTTATAAAGTTAAATAATGAAATGTATGATTTTTTTCTATTTTCAATTTCCAAATTCCACTTGTATATTGGGTCATAAAACAAAACAACACGAGCAGCAACAATGATAGTAGTGGGCATGATGAGATGAGAGAAAGTAATGTAAAAGTTACAAGAAAACTTGGAGGTTCATTAGGGTGTGGGAGTGTTATGGGTAGTGAGCATGATGAGATGAAAGAAAGAAATGAAAACCAAAATGTGAGAGTTACAAGCTAAGTTACCGGTTCCGGTTCGGATTCGGGTTCGGATTCGGCAAAATTTTTTTTTTTTTTGGGTACGGGTTCGTCCGTACATATATATATATATATTTTAATTTTTTTTAATATATATATATATGTTCAAACTTCAAACATCAAAATTATATATGTTCACAGTTCAAACATACAAATATGAAACATACAATGTAACTTCCCATACAATGATACATAAATGATAACAGATAAATCATAAATCATAAATGATAAATCCATAATTGCCAATGCCAATAAATATTCTGATATTGATATATCATAAATCATAAATGTAATATCATATTCATAATTTGCAAAAAAGATAATATTCAAGTTTCAAGTTTCAAAATGTGAAAATGTCATGACACAATAAAGTATAAAGTTAAACATTCAAATTACAAGCCATCTATGGGATTTAAATTCCATATTCATCTTCATCTGAAGCATCCAACCCAAGCCCACGGTCATCAAGTGGTTCAAATTCAGCATCAGTTGAACCAATATCAAATGGAATGCCACTCCCACTAGCTATGTCTCTCTCAAATTCCATAACTGCCTCGTCTATAGAGACTTGGCAAAGTTGTGCAACTGTAGCATCTAAATCAGCACACTCAGGGGCTAGATCCCAATTCCTTGTTACACCCTCACTATATCTAGGGTCCTTATGTGACAACAAACGAAGGTTGGAGTGTACGTAGACCAAATCCTCAGCTTTCTTTGCACCCAAACGATTACGTTTGACTGAGTGGATGAAGGAGTATGTACTCCAATTCCGCTCAGCTGAAGAAGAACTTGCAAATTGTTAAAAGTTAAAACATAATTAGAAATTTATAAATTAAAATTATAAAATAAAAATATGATAGCATCAAATGGAATTGGAAAACTATAAAAATAAAAAATAAAAAGATACATACTTGGGAGTTAAGTTTAATTGCAAGAGGCTGCAAGTAAATGGAGCCTTGACCATGTACATACCACCACTCATCAGCATCCATCTCATATCTAGCATTAAGAGCTACAACATCATGATTTTTTGCAGATACAAATTGGCCAAACTCCCTCATGACAATATTTCTTGTCTCCTCATCTTGATATATCTTTTTAAAGGCAGCCCTATAGCCAGAAGCAACCTCTGCATCTCTATATGGTGGCACCCTCCTTGGTGTTGCAAGCATCTCTGCACTATAAAATTTTGGCGTCAAAGCAAATGCTAAGAGATGTAAGGGGGTGGTCATCTTGTTCCAACGGTCAACAACAATTTTCTGCACAACTTTGAAAAATGTTTCCGTTGGGTCATTTTCTTTTCTATTTATTACTTCTTTTATTTTTTCCACCATGCAATCCATGCCATCATAAATCTCGCCCAAACATGGGCAATCAGTATCAGCATACCTGATCATGCTCATGATGGGCTCAGTGAAATTCAAAACATATTCCACATCATCCCACCATTTCTCACTAAGGATCAATGCTCTTACTTTTAGAGCTCTTTCTGTGTGGGACTGCTTCCATACACTTCACAAGCTGTTGATGACCATAGAACTCAAGGCGTCTCGCACCTTCAGAAGTCGTCTTAAGACGAGCGTGTGAGATGCAAATCATGTTTCAGCAACCTAACATGACATAACAAAATACACAACATATATCAAATGCAAGTCTATAAAAAATACAAATTTAAAACTAAAAAATTAAAAAATAAAATTTAAAATTAGTAATTATAAATTACCTTCAACAACTCCAACTTGGAGAAGGTCCTGAAAATGGCTTGTGACATATGATGATTAGTCACAAACATTTGAATCTCCTCGCCCTCCACATATAGTTTTTTCACCCAATCAATTTGTGTGCCAAGCTTTTGCATGATTAAATTGAGTGAGTGTACTGCACATGGTGTCCAAAAGATGTGACCATATGTAGCCTCCACTATAGTCCCTGCTACCCTACAATTTTTAGCATTGTCAGTTACAACTTGGACAACATTTTGAGGCCCCACCATGTCAATGCATTCTATCAAGATATTGGCAATGAAACTTGCATCTTTCACTTGCCCCTCACAATCCACTGCTTTCAAAAATATTGCCCCTTTAGGAGACACTGCTATAACATTGATCAATGGCCTATTTTTACAATCTTTCCATCCATCAGAAACAATGGTCACACCTGTTTCCTGCCATGTATCTTTGATGACCTTCAACTGTGACTCTACGGATGCTTTCTCCTTTGCCAATAAGGTGGTTCTCACCTTTTCATACCTTGGACAAACATAATCAGAAGGTGTATTGCAAAGAGTATGCACCATGTCCCGAAAGTAAGGTGATCTAACAAGGTTGAAAGGAAGCCCATTGCCATAAAGGCAACGTGCAATTTTGGAATCTGCAATCTCTCTCAGTTCATTTTTGAAGGCAAAATCCAATGGGCCTCTTTTCCGTGAAGCCACAACATTCTGATTCTCTACTGCATCAACTAGTGGGTTTTGCATGAAAGGATGTGAACCAGTTGGTCTTGTGGAGCCAATGCTACTAGAAGGCCTCTTAGACATTGAGCTTGGATGGACAAGAGGATGATCAGTCTTTGCTTTGCTACTTCTCCTATCAGCTTCCTCTTGTTCTCTAATATATCCCAAAACTAGAGCTTTTGACAGCCCCTTGCCATCTGATCCCTTACAAAATTTTATTCCACGCCCAGGGATGAAACAAAGGTGGCCTTTCACTCGAAAGTATGAGTTGGTATACTTAGTGCCACAATGGTTGCATTGCCAAACAAAACCCCCACCACCAGACACTGGCTTGATCATTGTTGTATAATGCCAAAGTGGTGAATCTTGATCAATTTTAAAGGGGGTATTTTCAGTTCGGACATTTGCAACTGAACTAGAGCTTGCACTTGCACTTCCAGTTCCAGCCATTATGTATGATTATATGAATAGTGCACCTAAAATGAAAAGAGAACGCACAACATTATTGAAAAAAATTATTAAAATTTCGCTATTATAACCCCATACCATGCATACAAAGTGTAAAAAAATATACAAGACTTCTTTAAAAAAAATTAAAAAAACTTTAAAAAACTTTAAAAAAAAATTTAAAAATTTGAAAAAAACTTGGAAAAATTCTTGAAAACTTGAAAAAAATTCAGATTCACTTACCTTTAATGGCTAAATCTTTCTTCTCCAGTGATTCCTATGCCTTTGATGCGTGTCTCACACCTTCGTAGTCGTCACCTTCGAAGAAAAATACAAAAACTAAGAAGCCTGATTGTAGAGAAAAAATCTTCAAAAATGCAAGTAGAATAGGTTGAATGCATGTTTTGATGCATGAAATGCATCATAGAGGGGCGGATTAGGGTTTAGATGTAAAAATAAGATTAAAAAAATTGTTTTTTTATTGTTTTTAATTGCTTTCTAACCCGTGGGCCCCGTTTTTGGGAACCCACGGGCTTGGGTTCCCCTGGGTCCTCTTGGGTTCACCCGGGTACTCCTGGGTTCGCCCTGGGTCCCACCCGGGTCCTGCCCAGGCGGCTGGGTTCCCTGTGGGTCCTGCCATGCAGGACCCACAGGGAACCCAGCCGCCTGGGCAGGACCCGGGTGGGACCCAGGGCGAACCAGGCTGGGACCAGGACTGGGCACGGACTAGGACCAGGACCCAACCAAAATAGGCAAGAACCGGTATCACAGGTTACAAGCATACTTGGAGGTTCGTTAGAGTGTGGAAGTGTTATGGGTGAATGAGGACAGCCACAAAATCCTTTTGATTGCCATTCCGAAGTTCTAAAACCTTATGCAAATGACCCCTTTAATTCCAAAACACCTCTTCAATTTGTGAAAGCCCTAGACAAAAATAAAAAGCAAATTTCAAGGGGTAATAGAGTGTGGTTGTGTCGCATTTGTAAAGCATTTGGAATTTTTTTTAAGAGTGAGTTACATAACAATGTTTTGTCGTCTATTGGGCTATACAGGACAAGGGGTTTGTAAAGATATAAAGGAGGATGAGAACATATTGGTTCATAGATCCTATATGGAGGTGGAATCGAGTTCTAAGGGGTTGTTAGTGCCAACAAAATCTGCATAATTAGCTATGTGTAATGTCCCCATTTTTATGCCTTCCAGTTCTGATATGGATTAGCCTATCTATTGGGTCTCCATAGGCTAATGTGATGTTTTGGAGGCCGTTCAGGCTTCTACAGTGTACACTTTGGGTGTCATTCATCAGAGTTCTCCTTGGCAGTGCACTGGCAGCTTTGAGGATTACCTTCTAGAGGTGTTTCAAGCTCCGTTTGTACATACTATATTTAGTAAGTCACTTGGGTATTTGGTCAGACCTTGCTAATTATAGTAAATTACCTGGTTGGTCAAAGGGCACTATGGTTACCCCGGGATTGTTGGCAGAATTGTTGAATTGATTTTATAATGGCTTTTATTAAGGATTAATGATTTAATTTATTGATTATTAAAGTCATACTTTAATAGTATTAAATTATTAAAAGTGGCTTATAATATAAAGTATTAAATGCTTAGGCATTTAATATTATTAAAATGTCAAATTATGAAGCCAAAAGGAGCGCTCAACCTTGGGAAATAAAGTGCATCAAAAGCAAATTATATTTTAAGTGTTTTAATGATTAAAAATGCCTCATGGACAATCGTGCCCCTTGGAGAGTGATATAAAAGCTGAAAAAACATTTCTCAATTCATTCATTTATCATTCAACACTTGTGCAAATTTTGGCTTGGAGGAACAAGGGTTTCTAGAGAACTTTTAATATTTGAGAACAAAAAATCTAATTGATTTGTGTGTCTATAGGTGTGCAAGATCACCCTAGGACATCATTGCAAGTAGCCTCAACAGAGGTTGCTTTTGAGCTTTCAATTACAGGATTTGGTTGATATCTTTCGGAGGAAGCTTTTTTTGGTTTTGGGTATTGTTTCTTGTTGGAAGTATTGTCATTGATGTCAAGAAGGTAAGAAGGCAATGTTATAGATAAATTTGTCACTGATGTCAAGAGTGGAAATATTGTTATTGGTGTCTAACATGCAGCGATAAGTTTATAAGGCAAATAGTTTTGTTGATGCTTCGAGAAAGCTCCCTGTATTATCTTCGTGATGAAGTTGATGCAATTGGAACCAAATGGTTTGACACTGAAGAGTATCTATGATAAATGATATCTGCAAAACAAATTTAATTGTAGACAGACTTGGTTGAAGAAAGACAAAGCTGATTGTTAGTGAATGGACAGCGATCAAGTAACTACTTTCACGTGCAGCGAACTCCTTGTCTAATATGGTGATTTGTTTGATCTCTAATTCTTTTAGAGATGGTGACTTTATGATGAAGAATAATTAATAGTCAACAACAGAGAGACTACTACTACTAAGACAATGATGACCAAAAACACCTAAGCAAAGCAAAAAGTGGGGGTCCCCATTTGCAATGAGGCGATGTGTGATTACGTCACAACGGGTGCGAAACCAAAAGATGGATGATACCTAAAGAGGAGTGGGCAGATAGAAGATGTAGATATTGCACTCAAGGAGTGGTAGAGACAGAATGGCATTACATCATGGAATGTGCAACTTACAAGGATATTTGGATCAACTATATTGAGACGCTAAAAGTAAACATCTTGAGTAATTGTTGCATATTTCTTGATCAAGATACACAGTAGAAGATCCAAGTTGCAGAAGGCAAAGGAGGTTTAGTAGGCATAATGTTATGGAATCCGCATGCTTTGTTTTGTTGGCTACCCATGGGTCCCAGAGGCTGCTTGGCCTCATGGACGTTATTAAAAACATTCATTCATTCATTGTTGTGAAATCTTTGTATTAGCTTCTCTATGAATTCCACATATGAAGTGATTTGTGCATGGCCCATAGTGATCATGCCATGGTGCCACCATTCATGAGCCACCCCGTTGAGATGTAGGGCTGCATACTTGATTGCTTCTTCCTCTGGCATTGGATTAAGTTGGAAGTATGTGTTAACGTTTTGAACCCAAGCTCGTGTTCTAGTCTTTCTTGAACTGTCAAAGTATGGTAAATTAAGCTTGCCACTCTTTCTCCTTAGATCAAAGTGGTTGTCTCTATTATCCCCGTTGGGCAAATGTCTCATTCCTAAGTCCATGTAGTCTCTAAGCGACATATCGGTTTGCAATCCTCCATCTATCCAATCTTGGTGGAATTGATCTTGTAAATCTACCAATGTAGGTTTATTGCCTTCTTGATGCTCCACTCTAGGTGGGAAGGTAGGTATCATAGGTCTAGAACTAGTTGTAGGAGCATGTTGGTTTGGAGTTCTATTGTTGATGGAATTGTCTTCATTTCCATCATGGCCTCTGTTATTGCCACCTTGGTTGTTATTGTTATTTTTATTTATAATGGTTTGAGTCAACATGTCTAATATTTGTGCCATTCTTTGTTTAGTAGTTCTTTGTTCTACCATAAATTGATCCATACAGTCGGTGATATCTCTTCTATCTCCCTTGTTTATGTCTCTTTGTTCACTTGAGGAAGATTTAGGGCTGTTATTCACTGCTGATCCTTGGTGGATACCCAATATATCAGAAATTTTCTCACCTTCAGGGGGCTGGGCAGGCCTCAATTGCCTTCTTATCTCTCTGTTATAGTATCTTCACACCCTTTCATTTATATACCTTTACAGGCTGGCAGGTTTTCCAGCTCTGATACCACTTGTAATGTCCCCTTACTTAAGTTTTTATCTTCAGTCTGATAGATCAAATAGAGATATTTACAACTATTTAAAGAACCAACTCTAACTTGAATTGATTAACAACAGTCACACTTATATTTAATAATAAAAGATAGAATGTAGTTATCAGTGATGCTACACCTATCACAATAGAAAAATCCACATCTAATATGAAATTCTGAACTGATACAGTCTAATATCAATGTTGGTTCGAATTTGGAAGATTGACAAATAAGTGAAATCGCTGTTCCTGACTTTGGCTTTAAGATTATGTGTTTGTATGTAAAGAGGCTATGCCTCTGTCTGATTAAATCTCTCTGCTCCTGTGGCAATATTAGACTCTGTTTCTGCTTGTTAATTCTTTCCTTTCACGTGTCTATGGCCTTGTAACTGGTGGATGCACCTCCTTCACTCGGCTGTCTTAATACTTCTGCTCTGAATAATTAAATTAACAAATATCTGATGTCTCCCTTGAATGTATCACGATCCTCTTTTAATATCTCTTCAAGTGGTCATGATGTGAGGAGTTTTATCTCCTTAATCATGTCTCGTCAACAACTTTTACTAATCATGCTTCTAATCGGACTTGACCTTTTGTTTATGGTCCATATCATTAACTTAACTAATTATCCTTTGATCGATCTGATTGTTCTTCCTTAAGGCAGCAATATTCTTAATTATATATCTCCTTACGTCTAAGGAAGGTTTTTGTGTGATTTTTTAGCAAATGAATACGGATATTACACTGTATTTGGTTTATGTCCATAAAATTGTATTTCTTGTACACAAAAATATGGTTCTAGACATCTATGGCCAATAAATGAACAGAAAAACATGACATAAAAGGTCAAACTAAGGTTAAGAGGAGCACTTGGCTCACTAGTTACTCCATTAGTAGACGTGCTCATTTTGTGTTTGGTGTTTATAGGATTTTGTGCATGTTCATTTTGCATTTGCTATCCCCTGAAAAAATAAAATGATGTCTTGGGGATGTTTCCTAAAGTTTTTACAAATCTTGAATCTCTAGGGGATGTTTCTAACCCATCTCTGCATCTTGGAAATGTCTCATAGGGGATGGGATCTGAAAATGCAGAAGTGTTGCTCTCTTTCTCTCTCTCTCTCTCTTATATATAATTATATGTATATATTGCAAGTTTTGTTTAATTTTTAGCATGTGATATTAAATTATTATCACTTGTCAATTTTGTATATTTCGTAAGCTGCAAGTGGAAACTGAATAAATCATTGGTCTGTGTAATATCCCAGTAATTTTTTTTTTGAATTTTCAAGGCCGACAATAACATCAACAAGGAATTAACCTGTTAAGGTTAGAAAACATAACTAAAACCATACTGGAAAGTAACCCTTCCACTTTTTGATCACCAAGTGCCCAATGTGGGAAGGTGAGAGCATACGGTGTTGAGGGGATCATTAGCATAAGAAAACTGAAACATAATGCAATGCTTGGGCGGCAAGCCAACCCCTTCCGCTTATCCAGCGGGAGAACAAGGAAACTTGGCGGTAAATCAGCCAAGTGAGATACACAAAATAAGAATCACTCAACCGCAATATTTCAGCGGGAGGACTGCAATTACATAATAATCTCAACTCGACCGCTTATGCAGTGGGAGGACCATTACACAAGCTATCACTCGACCACTTATTCAGTGGGAGGACTGAAAATTACAAAGTTGCTGAATATCAGGCAGCAAGCCAGCCTCTTCCACTTATTCAGTGGGATGAGAGTTACAAAAATAGAACTGGTTAGTAGTACTACTACCTAACCTTACAATAATAGAGATGAGAGAAGGAGAGTAATGCAGATTTACACAATAAGAACATAAATTTCTGTTACAACCAATCTGCAGGCTGAAATTACAAATCAGCAGCCTATGGAAATGCCAAAATGCTCATAACTCCCTCATTATACATCCGAATCAATTCAAACCAGTCCCAAACCCACAATATATCACTCACAACCGCAACCAATCAAAACTACAACTCAAACAACCCCTTATTTATTTTGCATGCATCCCAATGCAAAAACAGAAACCCATGCTATACCTAGGAATTTCGATTTAGCATAACAAATTCAAGACTCAAACAAACATGCTATAAACTCACAAAGTTTATCGCCAGTGCTGAGAAGGAAGAAGGAGATGATACCCATAATCGTCAGTCGCTTCAGCAGAGGGGTATGAGCGAAAAAATACTTCAGCCATAGGAAAACCAACAGTCTCCAGCATCACTTCAACACCAAAATGGCTAAGCAAACTCTGAGAATGTAGAAGAATACAACGCACAGTTAGGTACTGTATTTGAAGTACGAAACCGGGAAGCACTAGGGAGATGCACTCCGAAATCTTAGTTTTGTCGCCAAACCGGCAGCATAACATTACAATTTTTCAAGATAATGCAAATGGGAGCCCAAGTCTCATATTTATAACTTCACACCCTCAAATCGAAATGCAAATTCCCTTAAATTCACTTCTCTCATTTGCCTTTCATTCCACTCTACGTGGACCCGAAGAGTGGCGCCATATCCTCAACACAACCCTCACGCCAAAAAGGCATGGGCCCACGAACTTCACTTGACACATTAGAGATAAGTCATAAAATAATATCTCCTCCAATAATTTCGACATCTCTTTATTTAACATGAAATTTGCCAATTACTTGGGAAAAAATAGACATTAATCCCAAATTCAATAATCAGCAACCAACAATCAGATTAATTAAATATTAAATCTTAGGATAAGGAAGTAATATATAATCGTGTCACATAAGACTCTCGTACTGATTATTATCACAACCAGGATGAAACTGAGCCAGGAAGACCACTGTACTGCTGCAGAATCAGGACCCTGTCCACTGCCAAAAATAGAATTATGCCACACTGTCACTTACTAAAAATAGTAAGTCAAGAACTAATGCTCTGAAAAGCATGATCTTCGCACCCAGAGACAGAGTATGGAGAGCTCAGTAGGACAGTATCACCAAAATAGCTATTCCTTGACTTACTAAAAATAGTAAGTCCTCGTTTCATCAATGTTGGACCCCTCATTCTTCATTCTACCTAGCCTATGGGTCTCAGGAATAGGCTAATGGACCATTGGAAGGTTGTCAATGAGAAGGGGACATTACAGTCCGCCCTCCCGAAAATTGCTTGTCCTCAAGCAACTGTAAGGCTGGATGCAGTAAAATCTCGTCATTTTCCCATGTAGCATCCTCTGCTGGTAGATTCTTCCATTTGATCAAGTATTGTCTGATCACTCTTCTCCTCAAAGACCGTTCTTTGAATTCAAGGATAGCTTCAGGAACCAAAACCAACTCTCCCTCCTCATGAAGCAGAGGTAACTCAGCTGAAGCAACAACATTATGTCCCAGAGCCTTCTTAAGGCGAGACACATGAAACACATTATGGTTCCTACTGCTTGTTGGCAATTCCAACTCATATGCCAATTCTCCCACCCTTTTGCTGACTCTGAAAGGCCCATAGAATCGTGGCTTCAGTTCCTCAACCCCACTCTCCTTGAGAGTAGACTATCTGTAGGGCTCGAACCTCAAATAAACCATGTCAGCCACCTCTAAGGTGCGCTCAATTCGCTGCTGATCAGCGTACAACTTTTGCTGATTCTGTGCATGCTGGAGATTGTCCCTCAGAATCTTCAGAATATCTCGACTTTGCTGCATCATATCCTTTGCCTAAGGGGTTTTGCTATCACCAAATACCAAGTCCGCGAAGCGAGGAGCTTCATAATCATATAGTGCCATGAACGGTGACATCCAGATGGACATGTGATAGAAGGAATTGTAACAATATTCTTCTAGGTGAAGCCATCTCACCCATGTATTCTGTTGCTCTGAGACATAGTTTCTAAGATAACCTTCCAACCATTTATTCACTATCTCGGTCTGCCCATCAGTTTGAGGGTGGTAACTGGTGCTTGGAGTGAGCATAGTACCACACAATGTAAAAATCTACTCCCAAAAAACACTTAGGAACTTGCTGTCCCTATCACTTACAATGTTCTTCGGTAAACCATGTAATCTGAACACCTCCCGGAAGAACATTTCAGCAACTTGTGCTGCTGTAAAAGAGCTGGTGATGGCGAAGAAATTAGCAAACTTTGTAAGTCTGCCACTACCACATAGATACTATCCTTCCCTTGAGCCCGAGGCAACCCCGTGATGAAATCCATGGAGATACTCTCCCATTTTTGACCGAGAATAGGCAAGGGTTGTAACAAACCAGCTAGTAGAGTGTGCTCATCTTTGTTCCTCTGACATGTATGACACTCCTTAATGTACTTCAAAACATCACTTTTAAGTCCCTTCCAAGAGAATGTCTCCCGGATCTGCTTGTATGTTTTGAAATAACCTTGGTGACCAGCAAGGGGGATGTCATGGAAAGTCTTCAAAATCTTCTCTTTTAACTTAGATTCAGATACTATGAAGATTCTTCCCTTGTACAGGATCAATCCCTCAACCAATTTGTACCTTTCATCATGAAAAGTACCTTCTATAAGGCTGGTTGCAAACTGATTTTTGGCATAATTAGCAAGCAACAACTCTCTCCAATCAGCAGTAAGCTCGCAAAGTGAGCTTAAATGGGGTCTTCTGGATAAGGCATCTGCCACAACATTGTTTTTACCCTTAACATACTCAATGTCGAAATCTTAAGCCTGCAACTTACTCACCCATTTTTGCTGTCTCTCATTTAGATCTTTCTGATGCATGAAGTGTTTAAGACTATTGTGATCAGTCTTAACAATGAATTTACTCCCCACCAGATACTGCCTGAACTTTGCAAGGGCATGCATTATGGCAAGCATTTCCTTGTCATAAATGGAGTACAGTCTGTCAGGACCTCTCAACTTTCTGCTCTCAAAGACTATAGGATGCTTATCCTGCATGAGGACCGCACCAACACCTTCTCCAGAGGCATCACACTGTAGCTCAAATGGCTTGGTGAAATCAGGCAATGCTAAAACAGGGCAGGAACAAATGATCCTTTTAAACTGCTCAAATACTGTCTGTGCCTTTTCGGGCCGTTCAAAAGCTCCTTTCTTTGTAAGATCTGTAAGGGGGGCAGCCAACTAAGAATATCCCTTCACAAACCTCCTATAGAATCCACACAACCCCAAAAATCCCCTCAAATGTGTTATGTTTTCGGGAGTAGGCCAATCAATGATGGCTCTAATCTTTTCAGGATCCACCTTCACACCACCTGCACTGATAATGTGACCAAGGTAGAGCAACTCTTCTATTCCAAACTCACATTTGGACTCCTTGGCAAACAGGGATTCGGATTCCAATATGCTCAACACTTCATCCAACTGCTGTAAATGTTCTTTCTAAGATTTGCTGAATATAAGTATGTCATCAAAGAATATCAAAACAAACTTCCTTAGCTGTTCTTGGAAGATTCTGTTCATGCATGACTGAAATGTAGCGGGTGCATTAGTCAAGCCAAAAGGCATGACTAGGAACTCAAAATGCCCAAAGTGGCATCTGAAAGCAGTCTTCTCCACATCTGATGCTCTCATTCTAATCTGATGGTACCCCGACCTGAGGTCAATCTTGGAAAAGAACACTGCCCCATGTAGCTCGTCAATGAGCTCTTCAATCCTCGGAATAGGATATCGATTCTTGATGGTTTTCTGATTCAGGGCTCTGTAATCCACACACATGCGCATGGTTCCATCCTTCTTTCTCACCAAAACAATAGCCGAAGCAAAGGGGCTTTTGCTAGGCCGTATGTAACCCATGCCAAGCAATTCCTGAATTGCTTTTTCAATCTCATCCTTCTGCTTCTTAGGATATCGGTAAGGAGTAGTCATGACTAGCTTAGCTCCTTCTTCAAGCTCAATAATGTGTTCGGCACCTCTTTTAGGAGGCCTGCCAAGAGGTGGATTTTCGAACACCTTGCTTCTCTTGGTTATCAAAGCTTGAATGTCTTCAGGATAATTCCTGTGCTCCTTTTGTGGTTCTGAAGGCATGACCATGATCTTGCTTCTATCCTTGATCATTGCTGAAATATCTGAGGAATAGCTGCCCTTATCTACCAATGGATTGGAAGGCATTATCAAACACTCTGCTGCCCACTCCACCTGATTATGGCGGATCAGCCTTTCCATTCTTTTCAAGGATACCACTTTAAGTCCCCCATGCGACATTCCTCTCAACACTACCTTCTTCCCTTCAGACATGAATTTCAGCTCCATGGTTTGTAGGTTTAGTGTGATCTCGCCAAGAGATCTCAGCCATTGAATCCCGAGGACTGCATCATCAATCCCTCCAATGCTCACCACAAAGAAATCATCTTTGATTTCATGATTCCCCAACTTCAGAGACATGTTGGAAATCATTCGGTTACTGGATATAGTGGAGCCATCTGCTACCATGACTTTGAAGCCCTCAACTTCCTCTGCCACTAGTCCCTTTTTTGCAACAACCCTCTCATCAATGAAGTTGTGTGTTGCACCTGTGTCAATGAGAGCAATGACATGATGCTCTCTAATCACACCCCAAACTCTGAAGGATTCATTTTTGTGAATGCTCGAGAGTTGAGCAACCACTCCTCTATCTTCTGACCCAAATTCAGGCCCTTCAGGAGCCTCTTCATACTCGCTGTCCTCAACTTCAGTTTGCTGTACTGAAATTTCAGAATCTGATCTATCGTTTGAATTGCACTCCATCTGATGCAAATTCCCTTTTCCATGGCACTTATGCCCGGGAACCCAAGGTTCTTTGCAAGAATAACAAAGATTATTTCTCCGGAGCTCTTGACAGAGCCCATCATCCATACGCGGAGGGAACCTCTTGGTCTGATTCATGAACTTCTTCTTATCCTTTCTGAAAGGGAAAGGCTTGGACTGAATTTTACTTTTTGGGGCAGCCAACTCCATACTTCTAGATTTTTTAATAGCTTCTGCCAGGGTGGGTGGATCAAAAGCTCTGACCCATCCTCTCAAAGGTTCTTCAAGTCCTTCACTGAAAAGGACAACGAATCGCTTCTCTGAGATGCTACTCACCATGACTGATAGGTTTTGGAATTTAGTCACCTAAGTGTCCAATGAACCTTGCTGCCTGAGTTGTGCAAGTTCTCTAAACTTCACCTCTGGATCCCTGGTGTTGAATCTCTCAATCAGCTTGTTGGTGAAATCAACATAGGTGGTGATTAAGTTATGACCAAGGGTAACCAACCCATGGTACCACCATTCATGGGCCACTCCATCCAAGTGCAAGGTAGCAAACTTCATGGCATCCTCCTCCGGCATAGGCCTCAAGGACAAGTAATTGTCCAACTTCTGTACCCATGCTCTACCTGTACTCTTAGCGCTTCCATCAAAGTGTGCTAAGGTCACTCTTCCAAGAGCTTGCTGATAATCTCTTGGGGCAATAGATTTATAGTCATTCCTCCTTCCTCTCTTCATTTTCTGATTCATAAACTGATCCAGAGTTAGGATATCTCGGATCTCACCAGGAAGAGAAGCATACTCCATGTAGCTGTTCCTTATTTCATTAGCTGTGGGTATCTCTGTTTCAGCTTGTCGTACATCTCTTGGCAAAAATACAGGTTGTAAAGGACTTGGGGCTGAACCACCATTGTTACTCCCGTTGTTACTCCAATTTCCATTGCCTACAGGAGCGTTAGAAGTGCTGGCTTCCGGTCCATTGTTGGGCTAATTAGGGACCCCAACAATGTTCTGGTTTAGCTTGGCTAGCAGTAGAGACATCATGTCCATCATGGCATTGAATTGTCTCTCTGCCTTCTTATCGGGTGCCTCATTTGGTTCTGTAGTCTTATCTGCCGTTGAATCCACTGAATTTGAGGTATCTAGATCCTTCCCTCCGTTTCTCAGTACTTCTGAAAATGTGTCCTCTTCGGGCACTATAGGAATCTCTTCTGCTCTCTGTTGTAGTATTTGACGTCTCTGTCACTCATGGAGACTTCTAAACCCACTGACTCTCACAGGCTGGCAGGAAAACCAACTCTGATACCACTGTTATATCCCAGTAATTTTTTTTTGAATTTTCAAGCCCGACAATAACATCAACAAAGAATTAACCCGTTAAGGTTAGAAAACATAACTGAAACCATACTTGAAAGTAACCTTTCCACTTTCTGATCACCGAGTGCCCAATGTGGGAAGGTGAGAGCATACGGTGTTGAGGGGATCATTAGCATAAGAAAACTGAAACATAATGCAATGCTTGGGCGGCAAGCCAGCCCCTTCCGCTTATCCAACGGGAGAACAAGGAAACTTGGCGGTAAACCAGCCAAGTGAGATACACAAAATAAGAATCACTCAACCGCAATATTTCAGCAGGAGGACTGCAATTACATAATAACCTCAACTCGACCGCTTATGTAGCGGGAGGACCATTACACAAGCTATCACTCGACCACTTATTCAGTGGGAGGACTGAAAATTACAAAGTTGTTGAATATTAGGCGGCAAGCCAGCCTCTTCCACTTATTCAGTGGGATGAGAGTTACAAAAATAGAACTGGTTAGTAGTACTACTACCTAACCTTACAATAATAGAGATGAGAGAAGGAGAGTAATGCAGATTTCCACAATAAGAACATAAATTTCTGTTACAACCAGAGAAACGAGACTCGCCTGAAATCGCCCAAACTCGGCGAGTCCGAGTCCGAGTCAGGCCAAACGAGTCCCAGGGGCTCGGACTCGGACTCGGCCGAGTCTGGAGAGTAAACTCGCCAGACTCGCCGAGTTGGCGATTTTGGCTCAAAATCGCCAGACTCGGCGAGTCCTGAGCCCCAGACTCGGCTACTGGCTAGGTTAATAAAATGACAAAAAAAAAAACATTTTAAAAAGTTTTTTTAAAAAGTAATAAGTTTTTTTGAAAGGGCGAAATTTGACATTTTGGTCTCTCCGTCAGGATTATTTTATGGAATATAACATTTAAGTATAAGTGATACTTATACTTTAAGTTATATTCCATATATACTGTCAGGATGTTTGAGAGTGGTTTCGGGCCTCAAGGAGTTATATTGCAAAATCTAGTTTTTGGAGGATTCTTCAATTTTCCAGACTTAGTCAAATTTCAGGATCAAGACATTCCAGACTTAGCCAAATTTCAGGGCATTTGAAGATCAGGATGACATTCTAGACTTTATCACTCACCAACTTGACCTAGCTTGGACCTTCAAGAATGATACTCACTCACCAAGCAAGACCCAATTAGCAACAAGAGCAAAACCAGGCCCTAAGGAAGACTCTCAAAGAAACCTTAATTCAGACTTGTAATAAGTTTTTTTGGCCTCGCGGGGCGCTGCCCCTCGACCTCACCCTGTATCGCGACAGGGAGCGCGCAAGGGGCGCTGCCCCTTGACCCCACCTTGGGGGCGCTGCCCCCAAACCCCCGTCGAAAAATATGGGGGAAACTGCGTCGATAGAAGTAGAGAAAATTTAACCTACGAGTCTGACATTGATTGGATCGACCAGGTAGATATAGAGGTTGAGACTGTAGCCATGGCAGAGGAGGAGCGGAGAGCACGAGCACAGACAGGAGATTCAGAGGCAGATAGTGACACGGATGTTCCTGATGTTGGTGAGCATGGCATGGTGTCACGGGGAGCGGCTATGGCAGTCGAATCATCCAGGACCTACCTTAGACACCTTCGCAGGGGGCTGGAGCCGGAGGGTGCAAGCTCCTCTGAGCCATAGACTTGTAGTTGTATTTACCTTTGGCATTTGTATGAAACATTTGATGATGATCATATGATGACATGGATTTTTTATTCCATGAGTTTTGTAATATTGTATACATTTGACAATATTTATATATCTATGTTTGTTATTTTCTTCAGCTACAATTTGCGTTTATGCTTATGTGATTGATGTATACTTGTGTATGTAATCAAATGAACTGAGTTTGATGATGTTATTGTGTCTTTAAGGTGTATTCAATAAAGGGTGTCTGAAACAAGTTTTAAATATTTAAAAATCTCTAAATTTCTTGAGTTTTTCACTATCCCGAGTCCAGACGAGTCTGGAGCCGAGTCTGACACCGAGTCCCGAGTCCGAGCCGAGTCCGAGTCTCGTTTCTTTGGTTACAACCAATCTGCAAGCTGAAATTACAAATCAGCAGCCTATGGAAATGCCAAAATGCTCATAACTCCCTCATTATACATCCGAATCAATTCAAACAAGTCCCAAACCCACAATATATCACTCACAACCGCAACCAATCAAAACTACAACTCAAACAACCCTTTATTTATTTTGCACGCATCCCAATGCAAAAACAGAAACCCACGCTATACCTAGGAATTTCGATTTAGCATAACAAATTCAAGACTCAAACAAACATGCTATAAACTCACAAAGTTTATTGCCAGTGCTGAGAAGGAAGAAGGAGATGATACCCATAATCGTCAGTCGCTTCAGCAGAGAGGTATGAGCGAAAAGATACTTCAGCCACAGGCAAACCAACAGTCTCCAGCATCACTTCAACACCAAAATTTCTAAGCAAACTCTGAGAATGTAGAAGAATACAACGCACAACTAGGTACTGTATTTCAAGTACGAAACTGGGAAGCACTAGGGAGATGCACTCCGAAGTCTTAGTTCTGTTGCCAAACCGGCAGCATAACATTACAATTTTTCAAGATAATGCAAATGGGAACCCAAGTCTCATATTTATAACTTCACACCCTCAAATCCAAATACAAATTCCCTCAAATTCACTTCTCTCATTTGCCTTTCATTCCACTCTACGTGGACCCCAAGAGTGGCGCCATATCCTCAACACAACCCTCATGCCAAAAAGGCATGGGCCCACGAACTTCACTTGGCACATTAGAGATAAGTCATAAAATAATATCTCCTCCAATAATTTTAAAATCTCTTTATTTAACATGAAATTTGCCAAATACTTAGGAAAAAATAGACATTAATCCCAAATTCAATAATCAGCAACCAATAATCAAATTATTTAAATATTAAACCTTAGGATAAGGAAATAATATTTAATCGTGTCACATAAGACTCCCGTACTGATTATTATCACAACCAGGATGAAACTGAGCCAGGAAGACCACTGTACTGCTGCAGAATCAGGACGTTGTCCACCGCCAAAAATAGAATTATGCCACACTGTTACTTACTAAAAATAGTAAGTCAAGAACTAATGCTCTGAAAAGCATGATCTTCATGCCCAGTGACAGAGTATGGAGAGCTCAGTAGGACAATATCACCAAAATAGCCATTCCCTGACTTACTAAATATAGTAAGTCCTCGTTTCATCAATGTTGGACCCCTCATTCTTCATTCTGCCTAGCCTACGGGTCTCAGGAATAGGCTAATGGACCACTAGAAGGTTGTCAATGAGAAGGGGACATTACAGTCTGAGTAGAACTTGTAGTGGACCATGGACATATGAAAATGCATCTCTACTTTACATCACCAATTCTCTATCCTGGTCAATGAGAACTTTTAGCCGGGTCAATAAGAACTTTCTTTTTGTTTGCATTGATTTAACTACTAAACTGTTTCAAAAACTCTCACTATCCAACATATTCTTCTCTGGCAACCTTTTATGTTCATTAATACAGCCAGCCTGAGATAACTTGTATCTACCAATTTCTCTTTTCATGTTAAAACTTGTTGATGGCCAACCATCTGCTAGCCTTTATGAAGATGATTTTCGATTAGATGGGGAATGCTTGTTAGCTCCTAATAAAGCTGTTGTGCCCAATGTTTCTCTTTGCACATCTCCCTGCAACATTGTCCCATTGTAGATTCAACTGTTTTGCTACATTGTTAAACTAATGCTCCAATAACTAGTTTCAAAAAGTTTGGTATTTTGTTAAAAGGAAAATATGGAAAACTATTTCCATTCAGTGCCATTTCACAGCCTGTGTTTGACATTTTTTCCTTAAAAGAATGTGCTTTGTTTGAATTCAGCTCTGGGTATAGCTGGTTTTGGTTCAGGTTCACCCAGGGCATGGTCCCTGGCCTTGTGTCTTGGGCATACGTAGATTGAGATCCATATATGGTCTAGGTATTGACTAAGCACCCTGCAAGCCCAGTAGCACAGGTGTGATATGTTACTGAAATAAGTTTTTTTCTTCCGACAATCCTTTATTTCTTGAGGCTTTAAATTATTTTAGGTAATAGATGTTACTTTCTTGCTTTATGTATGCTTTCTGTAGTTCTGTATCTCTTTTTTGATCATTTTGATTTTTTGAGGACATCAAAAAGTATTTCATTCTTTCATTATATAAGTTTGTGCGGTCCTCTCCTTGATCAACTGCAACCCTTTTTCAGTGCTTTACTCCCTGCTTCATTAGGGAGCTCACTTTTGAGTGTGGTTCATCATCATCATATGATTGAAGCAATGACAATATTATTATTTTGGTTAGATCTAAAACAGTTCGATAGCCTGTGTCAATATGGAGAAATGTATCAAGTTTAAAAAACAAAATAGTTTACATACTTTTAAAAAATTAATACATTTGTGAAGGCAGCCAGAGAGACTCTTTTATAGAAGTGGAAGTGATGTTTCTAGTGAAGCTGTTGCTGGAACCCGTGCACGCGGGCGTACAATCGAAGAGGACTTACAGATTGGACTAGATTTGCTGCACAGGTATTTCTGTCATCCTCAGATGCTTTCTTTAGTATCTGGCCATTAGATTTATATATTGTTATTGCAGCTAATCCAGAATTAAGTGCTTATACAACCATGCAAATACCTTTTACTCATTTGAAATAACAGCTTATAGCTTTATTTTTCTGTTCCTGCATTATTATCAGGGGGTCATGTTAGTTAACCAACATGAACAAGGATCTTTCTGTAAATGCTACTTGTAGGAAGTGCTCTTTTGTATACTTTATGTTTCATTTTGTTGTTTCACACAGAAAAAATTGTGCTATCCAAATAATAAATCTTAAACGCTATTGAAATTGTGGAATCAGCCTAGTATCAACCTACAATTTATAAGCTTTTGTAAAATGTTATACTGTCGTCAAATATGCTGTTCTTTAGACAGATGAATTACATTTAATGTCCCCAAATGACCAATATAGCTTAATGGAATTCAAAATATATCTAGTTGAAGCAAATGGTAAAAGCAAAAAGGAGTTCCAAACAAAGGTACTGGCTAGAGCCTAGCACTCTACCAAAAGGGCCTAAATAACATCAAATGATCTTAGAGAAACAACTAGTCAACCTTAATTTTATGTGTAAATGGACAGCAGGACTTTCTGCTACTATCCATTGTGAGTTTTCCTTGATCCAGCATATACACAGCAGTTAGTATTGTCTAAGGAAACGAATTACTTCTAGTTCTTCATTATGAAGGACTTCGTGAATGGATGACATTGGACAAATTCTGTCTAGCAGTCTAATCAACATTACACTTTTGTGTAAGTCATCCTACTATTGAGCACACTCAATATTGTTTGAATCCAAGAATGTTGGTTTTGACCATATGTTGACAAAACATCTATGTTATAAGGTCCTTCCTTGCAGGCCTTGGTTCAGGTTTTGGTGTAGTCTATGTTCAGGTCTGGTAGTTGTATGCCCCTGGGTTTGCCCAGGGTACTGCCCAGTTGCCTGGCCTGGGCAGTACCCTGGGGGAACCAGTATACCTACATGAACCCAGGCATAACATTGTTTGAATTTTAGAACAGATCCAGCTCCCGTATTTATTTGGGATGTAAACTAATTATCTTTTTGAACATTGAAACTAAATGACAGCTTGCTCTATAATATGTGGAGAAAACGGCCTACAATGTGCACTTTAAAATTCAATTCTCAATGCATAAAAGCAATTCCAAAGAGCAAGTTTTCCCCACGCCCATTATTTCTCTTTTTTATTCAGAATTTCATATGCATGGAAGTTCAATCATAAAACAGTTGAATGCAGGATTGTACATAGATGGACTACTCGCCGAGTTACTGCCAAAAACTCATGGACAGAGAAATAAAAGGCAGGGACGTCAAAAAAGCGATTCATTTTTGCATTTTGTGTGTTCTAATTTGTTGCTAAGAGGAAAAACACCCTCCCAAGCATTTCCAACCTGATTTCCATCAATTTTAGTCAATTATAAGCAACTTTGGAGCGGATTTGAAGTGGTTTTCAAAGCAAAATCAGATTCCTAGGTAGGTTTTCTGATTTTTTTTCTTTGGTTTTTTAAAACATTTATTTCTTTTTTGTTGCATTGAGGTTAATAGAAAATCAACAATGGCCTTTCCTAAGTAGTCCAAATTGATTTAGAGTCCAATAAACAAGATTTAACACCATTTTTTGACATTTTTTACTGATTTTTTCATTGTTTTTTCAAGAATATCTAGTTTTTCAAAAAAAATCAAACCCTAGCAGTATTTTTTATTTTTTCAATTTTCAATGATGTCTAAAATTATTTAAACTAATTTAGTTAGTTTGCTAAATTTTTTAACTAAAATATTAACTTTGTTTTTTCACTTTGTATGTGTAGGTTACCCATTAATTTATAATGGCAAATACATTAATTTATAATGGCAAATACATATGGTTCAGCTTTAGGGTCTACCTCGTTAGTAGGTGCATGCCCATTTGGATATGTAGGCACTCGTCCTAAAGGTGCTAGAGACATGGATTGGAAGTATGCCTTTGAAGGAGCGGTACCTGGGTCGGTAATATGCATTAAATGTGAAAGAGTATTTCGTGGAAGCATAAATCGTCTCAAATACCACCTTGCATGCATCAATAAGCATGATGCTAGGGAATGTCCTGGGGCCATAGAGGAAATAAAAAGAGAAATGAATGCCATACTTGCAGCTGGGGAAGAGAAAAAGTTGCAAAGGGAGAGGGAAAAACTAGCTATGAGAGCATCCATAGCTGAATCTCAAGGTGCTTTAATTGACCTTGAAGAAGAAGAAGCAACACTTTAGGGCATAGTGGACTCTCTTCGTAGCCCACGTATCCATAAATCAAGCACCACCTCGGCCACCACCTCAACTAATTCTAGTAAAGCACTTGTTGCATCACCATGAGTGCCACATTCTATAGGTGATTATTTTGTGCCCAAGAACATAGCTGGAGCACAACCATCATTAGAGGCAACTGGGTGGAATAGGGAGGTGCATGAGAAAACATACATTGCATATGCCGATTTTTGGTACTTCAATAACATCCCATTTAATGTGGTAGACAATCTTTACTGGCTTAATTTGGTTACCACATTGACAGTTTCGGGAAAAGGATAGAAGGCCCGTTCTCGCAAGGACTTGGGTGGGAGCTTAGCAATTTAGTCCACTTGTTTTTATTTTTAAATGTTTTTCTTTTTTTTTAAAATCAAAATTGTGTACTAAGAGCTAATTTCACTTCGTACTTGTAGGTTGCTCACAAATGCAGTTGTTAGGGAAAGAGAAGTGGTGGAAGGCCAAAGAAAAGAATGGAAAAATATGCCTGCACTATTCTTTCCAATGGGTGGACAAATGGCAAAACATACACCATAAATATTTTTTTGGTTGCTCGCATGTAATATCCCCACAATGTTTTTTGAAATTTAGCAGTTTACAACACAATCAAGCCCGTTAGGGTTAGCAATGAAAATACAATAATTTTGAAAACTGCAACCTTTCCACTTTCTAATCACCAAGTGCCCAATCTGGATTGTTAGTTGCAAATTACTGAAAAGTATTACAATACTTGGGCGGCAAGCCAACCCTTTCTGCTTATACATCGGGTGATGAAAATTCTGAAACTTCTTGGTGGTAAACCAGCCAGGAACAAACCAAAAAATTGAAACAACAATCACTCTACCGCTTATGCAGCGGGAGGACTAGAAATGAAGATTACTATCAACTCTACCACTTATTCAGCGGGAGGACTGGAAATAATAAACTATCACTCAACCACTTATTCAGTGGGAGGATAGGAGTACAAAATAGAATAGAGATAGGCGGCAGGGCCAGCCTCTTCCACTTATGCAGTGGGGAAATACAAGTAAATTGCAGCAAAGGGATTGATCAGTACTACTGAAACAATCTTACAATAATGAATCCTGCAACTACTGTCAGAACAATTGAATTATCAACTCTAATAGAAGGAAAGTTCTACTAGAGATTACAATGGATAACACTGAAATTACAACCCAAATACACACTTAAACAAATCTGAAAGGAAACTATTAGCAACACCAAAACCGAACCAGCAACAATGAAATGCACACAACTCACTCAAAACTCCACCAAACAGCTCCAAACCGGCAGCAAATGAATGCTAGAGGACAGGCGATCATGTTAAATAATGTTCAATTTACATTCAATATGCAAGTTATATTCTAGTTGATAATATCTTGTTTTATGTATTACCAATTTAAAATATAAATCTGACTATCTTCTTTTGTATGGCAGGTGAGAGGAGCATTTATTAATTTCGATGTCCTTTCTCACAAATGCCATTTGATATATATAGCAAGCTGGGTACGATCAAGCAATGCCTTGACCGATCATGACCGATCAAGACATTACTTGATCGTGCCCCTTTGCTAATTATATTAATAACAAATGGTGTATATTAACAATCGATGCCAACCGGTATATGTTTACCTTAACAACCGATAACTATCGGTGTATGCTTAACTTTAATAGCCCGAAAGCAATCGGTGCTTCTTTACTTTGCCACCCGATATTAATCGGTGCACATATAACCCGATATCAATCGATGTCAGTTTATATTAACACCTGATACTAATCGGTGTTTGGTTAATTTGATAATCATTTGTTTACTATTAAATATGTTAACCGATATAAATTGGATTGCATTGGTTAGCCCGATTTAGTAATCGGTGAACACAAGTAATGTTGTGGGATGATTATCGATATTAAGCATTTGATCGAACTAAGTAGATTAATTATATACAAATGAAGAATGGTTATCAAGTGAAGGATTAATTGCTGGAAGGTTTTCATCATAATTATCAATAGGATAAATGATTGAATGAGAGACTTCATTTATCTCCATTCAATCATTTATCTTACCAAAGCTATCATGCATTAACACTCCCTCTTAGCTAGGTAAGATAAATGCAAACAATATATTCAAGCATCACAATTCAAATGATAGTTAGCATTCTTCACTCAATCTGACTCTCCAGAAAATCATATCACCTAATCACATGATATGAAGTATCACCTAAACACATGATACAAATGTCCATCACGTCAATCTTGTGATGACAGGATATCACCTAAGCATGTGATATCAGTATTGCCTAAACACGCAATACTTAAGGATAATCATATGAGAAGGATTAAATTCTCATCTTATCCAAGTTGTGATACGTGCACTAACACTTTATACAAATATTTTATCACAACACAATCATGGCACATCCATGACACACCAGAGATCCAACATGATAACTGGTTTGGACATCATAAGATCGTCACCTTATAATGTCTACATACAAGTGTTCATTATCTTGAGAGATCGTCACCTCTTAGATATGAACCCAGGGGATAAAATCCAAAAAATGTCCTATCATGACAAAGAAGTTTACACATTAAACATCTTATAGATATGCAAATACAGATTACAAAGCAAATTACCTTTCTATCATACCTAAACCTTTTCTGAAGTGATCAACCTTTACTCTGGAAAGAGGTTTGGTCAGAATATTTGCAGTTTGATCTCCTGTACAAACATATTCTAATTGGATCGTATTCCTGTGTACCATATCTCGAACATAGTGGTATGGAATCTCAATATGCTTGGATCTGTTATGGAACACTGGATTTACTAAGAGTTTTATGCAGCTCTGGTTGTCACAATGTATAACAGTGGGTTTCATAGGTTCTCCAAACAACCCCACAAGCAACTTCCTAAGCCATACTGCCTCTCGGGCAGCCATAGAAGCTGCAATGTATTCTGCTTCGGTGGAGCTTTGAGCTACAAAAGACTGCTTCCTGCTGATCCAAGATATCATAGTTGAACCTAGACTGAAGCAACACCCTGAAGTGCTTTTTCTGTCAGTCACACTTCCAGCCCAATCTGAATCTGTAAATCCATGTAGGTCTATATCAACTTTCTCATATTTGAGACCAAGGTTTAGGGTACCTTGTAGGTATCTCATAATGTGTTTTATTGCAACTAGGTGTATCTCCTTCGGTTCACACATAAACTGACTTAGAGCATTAACTGCATAACAGATATCTGGTCTTGTATTTACCAGGTACATCAGGGACCCAATCATCTGTCTGTATTGAGTAGGGTCAGTGGGTTGTGACTGTGTTGCTTCTTCTTTAAGTTTATGTAAATTGGTTTCCATAGGAGAGGTCATGGGTCTACAGTTTAACATTCCGAATCTCTTCAAAATATCCAAGGTATACTTTCCTTGGTTTAGTATAATGTTGTCAGAATTCTGCCATACTTCCAATCCTAGGAAGTAATGAAGGAGTCCCAAGTCCTTCATATCAAATTCTTTGGATAGATCTTTCTTGCATTGATCTATAAGGTGATCATTTCCTGTGATTAATAAGTCATCAACATATAAAATCAATACTAGCATATCACCTTTATTTCTTTTGTAGTAGAGATTAGGATCTGCATCATTTTTGGAGAAGCCTAGTCTTGAGAGATAGGTGTCAATTCTTTCATATCAGGCCCTGAGAGCCTTTTTAAGCCCATAGAGAGCTTTCTTGAGTCTACACACATGAGACTCTGCATCATGAATTTCAAACCCTTCAGGTTGCTCTAGGTAGACTTCTTCTGAGATCTCACCATTTAGAAAAGCTGTCTTAACATCCATCTGGTGTACCTTCCACCCCTTTGCTGCTGCAATGGCTAATACAACTCTTACTGATGTATACCTGGCAACAGGTGCAAAATTTTCTTCATAATCTATTCCTTCCCTTTGTGAGAACCCTCTAGCTACAAATCTAGCCCTGTGTTTTTCAATATTGCCGTCTGCAGGATGCTTGATCTTGAAAAGCCATTTAGATGAAACCACAGATTTCTTAGTTGGCCTAGGAACAATCTCCCAAACATCATTTTTCATAATGGACTGATACTCTTCAGACATGGCATCCTTCCATACTTGATGTTCAAGTGCATCTGATACATTGTTTGGTTCGGCTTTAGAGAGATCATTCATAAGGGCAACATAGCTAGTGAATTTATTAGGCCTTTTGCTTTCCCTGAAGGTTCCTAAAGGAGCAACAAACTTCTGAGCTTCTTCTACAGTCTTGGTGGCCCATAGTGGTCTTTTCTTGAGGTTTTCTCTAGGTGAATTTTGAGTTTCACTTATAGTTTCCTCAGGTTTCTCCCTCTGAAGCTCAGGAGTAGGATCTCTATCTATGCTAGGGGTGGGGATATAGACTTCAGGGTCTAGAGAGCTTTGGGCTCTTTTGAAGGCTAAGTCTTCTTCAAAGATCACATCCCTACTTAGTTCAATATTCTTTTGACCAGGTATATAAATCCTGTAGGCCTTGGAGGTTTCACTATATCCTACAAGGATTCCCTTTTTTCCAGAAGGCTCTAATTTTAATCTTTTCTCCCTAGGTACACGAATATAGACAGGGCATCCAAGTATCCTAAGGTGGCTAATATCAGGTTTTGATTTAGTAAAGACTTCCTCAGGGGTCTTATCTTCAAGATGAGAGTGAGGACATTTGTTTTGAATATATACAACAGTGCTAGTTGCTTCTGCCCAAAGATTGACATTTAGATTCTGATCAAGAATCATAGCTTTGGCAGCTTCAACGATTGTCCTATTTTTCTTCTCAGCTATCCCATTTTGTTGAGGGTTATAGGGTATTGTTAACTCCCTCTTAATCCCTGAATTTTTACAAAACTCTTTAAATAATTCTGATGTGTATTCCCCCACATTATCAGTTCTTAGGGTTTTGATTTTGTTACCAGAGTAGTCATCAACAAATATTACATAATACAAAAATACCCCCAATGAAGGTATGGACATAGGTCCACATACATCAGAATGAACTAACTCTAAAATTTTACTTGTTTTCCTAGTACTATTCTGAAAAGCACCCTTAGTATTTTTACCTAGGGCACATCCTTTGCATGCCCCTGAATGATATTGCTTTAACTTAGGTAGACCTATGACAAGGTCTCCCATTGATGATAAAGCTCTAAAATTTAGGTGGCCTAGTCTTCTATGCCAGAATTCATTAGCATCTGTAGTTTCATGAATTAGGGCTAAGTTGGGCTCTGTGCATAGCTCATACAAGTAGCCTTGTCTTTGACCAATCGTTTTAGCTTTCTTGATGGATGAGTTCTTTGGCCAAGCCAATACTCTATTGTCCATGAAGGTCACTCTGTATCCATTGTCCTCCAATGCTGATATTGAGACTAGATTTCTCTTAATGCCTGGTACATATAGTACTCCTTTAAGTTGTAAGGATACACCTGACTTTAGTTTGATGGTGCAGGTTCCAACTCCTTTGAGTGGATGTGTAGAGTCATCTCCGATAGTTACTTCCTCATCATTCTCCTCTTTCATGGAGTCTAGTACTTCTCTGAATCCTGTAATGTGTCTGGATGAGCCACTGTCGATCACCCAGGAGTTAACTTTATTAGATGCTTGGTTTGTGAGTGCTGAATAGAGTACACACTTCTCAGGGTCCTCTTCCCTTTTAGATTTTCCTATTTTGGCAAATGTGGCTTGCTTAGCTCTTTCTGGGCATTTGGCAACATAGTGCCCAAATTTGTCACATCTGTAACATTGAATCTGAGAAAGGTCCTTCTTGAAGGTGTTCTTGCCGTGACGACTTTTTCTCTTCCTGAATTGTTTCTGCTTACTTTTCTTGTTTGAGTTTGTATTTAGAACTTGGAGATCTTCATCTATATTCTTTTGCTTGATCCCTTTCTTATTTTGCCTTGATTCCTCCTGGAGACAGTCAGCCTTTAGCCTATCGAATTTTGGAAATTCATCCCTTGCACTGATGCCTTGGACGAATGTTTCCCATATGCTAGGCAACCCATCTAGAGCAATGAGTGTTAATTCTTTGCTTTGAATATCATATCCAAGGGTTGCCAGTTCATCCCTTAGGGCAGATATTTGCATGAAGTAGGCATTGACTGATTCTCCTTTGATCATGGCTATGTGATTTATTTCTCTTTTTAAAGCCAAGGTTCTATTGGCATTAGATAATCTCAAATGCATCTTCAAGTGCTTTGAACATGTTGAAGGCTGTTTCATGTTTCCTTATGATGGGCATAATATTGTTTCTTATCCCATCAACTATGATTTTAATAGCCTTTTCATTTCCCTCTCTCCAAGTTGTTTTGTCAGGTTCAGTCTCAGGTTCTGCAGTTTTAGTTTTTACAAATGATTCGACTTTATTTTGTTTTAGAATAATTTGAATTTTGAACTTCCATGCTGAGAAGTCATCACCTCCTCTGAGTCTGTCTTCAAATTTGATAGCGCTAGCCATTGAAAGAATTGTGATGCTGAATATATGCTTGATTTGAATTTTCCGCAAAATTGAACAGCCTCAGGTTCGATTTAACTATAGCTCTGATACTATGTTAAATAATGTTCAATTTACATTCAATATGCAAGTTATATTCTAGTTGATAATATCTTGTTTTATGTATTACTGATTTAAAATATAAATCTGACTATCTTCTTTTGTATGGCAGGTGAGAGGAGCATTTATTAATTTCGATGTCCTTTCTCACAAATGCCTTATGATATATATATATATATATATATATATATAGCAAGCTGGGTACGATCAAGCAATGCCTTGACTGGTCATGACCGATCAAGACCGATCAAGACATTACTTGATCGTGCCCCTTTGCTAATTATGTTAATAACAAACGGTGTATATTAACAATCTATGCCAACCGGTATATGTTTACCTTAACAACCGATAACTATCGGTGTATGCTTAACTTTAACAGCCCGAAAGCAATCGGTGCTTCTTTACTTTGCCACCCGATATTAATCAGTGCACATATAACCGGATATCAATCGGTGTCAGTTTATATTAACACCTGATACTAATCGGTGTTTGGTTAATTCGATAATCATTTGTTTACTATTAAATATGTTAACCGATATAAATCGGATTGCATTGGTTAGCCCGATTTAGTAATCGGTGAACACAAGTAATGCTGTGGGATGATTATCGATATTAAGCATTTGATCGAACTAAGTAGATTAATTATATACAAATGAAGAATGGTTATCAAGTGAAGGATTAATTGTTGGAAGGTTTTCATCATAATTATCGATAGGATAAATGATTGAATGAGAGACTTCATTTATCTCTCATTCAATCATTTATCTTACCGAAGCTATCATGCATTAACAGGTTAGACCCCCAGCTCAACAACCCATCAAATCACCTCTCGAAATGCTGCACGCTGCCCTAGGGCTGGCTGGAAATGTACGGCCAACAGGGAGGTTCGATCAGCAAGAGAAAAATGCGCACCAAACCACTTGACACGAGCTTCCAGATGATGAATCGTCCAGCAGAGAGGCTTCCAACGAGCTATTACCCAGAACAAACATTCACTCGAGTAGGAAGATATGACTGGAAATCACCTACAGCCACTCCAAAAACCAACAAATGGGAAACACACCCAACACACCAAAACTGAAAATCTCTCAGTCTCTTCAATCAACACAATCTATCTCTCTGGATGAAAGATAGTCACAAATAATCAGCTAGGCACTATCTTTCAAGTACAAAACTGATGGTTGCTAGGAAGCTCTCAACTTTGAAGCTCAACTTTGGCACCAATTCGGCAACACTTCGTTACAAATATTCATGGATACCAAAAACAAGAGCCCAACACTCTTATTTATAGATTTTGTGTCTCCAAATTCAAATTCACATTCCCTCCAAATGAATGCCAAACCCAAATGCACATTCACTTCACATTATTTTGAAATTATATTTCATTTCTCCTTTCTCCAAGTCGACCTTCTCATAGAAGCAAATATACTTTATAAAAATGACAATAAAATCATAATGTGGCATCCAAGGTAGATAAGTGAAATATACTATAAAATTAACTTATTTCTCCATAAGGCGTCTATCTTGCCTTATTAATATTTCACTTTATAAAATATTTTTCCTCAACATTAAATCGCCCAAGGAATAATAATATTTTATTTGGCAACAAATACATTATTCCCTCAATTGGACGCCAACTTTAGCCAATGCTAAAATAACACTAAGTATAAACCTTTTTAATGAGAATTTCCTCCAAAGGTGTCCAACCATAAGTTATAAAATTAAATTGCATTTTGGCACCCCATTATGAAGGTAAAATATTTCGCCAAATAGACTTAGGATAAAAATATTATTTCTCCTCTCCAAGTCATCCAAGTCTAAATAAAATAAATATAAGGCTTAACCATGAAAATATACCTTCTTCAATTATTGACAACTGCCAATGTTGAGCTGAGACCAAAGTACTGAACTGCATTTCTAAAAATAGCCATTTGAGCTGGAACACAGGAACCTGCCAAAAATAGAACTAAATCTCTGGATCATCATGCCAAGCTGGACTGCCATAAATAGTTTGTGTTGCACTGGCTCAACCCAAAACCCTAAAAATAGTCACTAAAAATAGTAAGTGTCTCCAAACTCCATTAGGGCACAAACCGAGAAGCAACTGTCACTTACTAAAAATAAAATACTGCTAAAAATAGTAAGTGTGTCCACATGCAATTTAACCACATATTGAGTAGCTGTCACAACTTACTAAAAATAGTAAGTCCGAAAAAGTCTTCAGATTCTTTTGCATGTCACACCATCGCGAAGCTCTGAGAAAACCTTGAAAAACCTAAAGAATTTAGTTGCTTTGGCCACCACTTACTAAAAATAGTAAGCCGGTCAAACTTTATTGCTTGCTATGCATGTACCCTCATTGCGAAGCTTTCTGAAAACCTAGAAGGAATCCATAATCAAAACTGTAAAATTCCAACTTGCAAGCCACCAAAACTGCCAAAGCATCCTCCTAGAAAATAGAAAACCCTAATTTTTGCCTCTGATTGACCAACGGGTCTCCGAATTGGCCAACGGTTCCCCAAAACCAACTAGAGCATAAAAAGTGACATTACATCGCAAGAACAATGTTTTGTTCTTGAAATCGGTGGATGCTTCTAACAAGGTGAAAAATGTTGAAACTTTGACTCTATCGTTGGAGCAAATTGTCATGGAGGTGGGAGTTGACAATGTGGTGCAAATAATAACGGATAATGCAACAACATATGTGACAGTAGGTAAAATCCTCCAAGAGAGACACCCCACTCTTTTTTGGACAACTTGTGTAACACATGTCCTTGACCTTCTTTTGGAGGACATAGGAAAAATTGATTGGGTGACACTAGTTGTAGAAGATGCAAGGAGGATCACAAAATGCAGCTACAATCACCTTTGGGTTGCTCACTTGATGAGACAACACACCCAAGGGAAAGAGCTGGTAAGAGCGGGTGTCACAAGGTTTGCAACGATTTTCTTAACTTTGCAAATCATTCTTGGTGCATTGACGGCTTTGAAACAAATGTTTGTGAGTCAAGCATGGCTAGATTCACCTTATTTAAAGAAGCTTGAAGGAGAGGGTGTTGCATGTATAGTTTTCGACAACCTATTTGCACAAAGAGCTACGGAGATTGTTGTAATGTCCCTGCTATTTAGAGATCATTAACCTGCAAAACAGATTGTTAGAACACAACATATATATATATATATATATATATAAACCATTTTAATTCACAATCTATTTTTAACATTGAATTAGCATGTTCATAATTTTAATCTAAAAAAGGATACGAATGCCATACGGAAGTATGTCCTTAGGCGGCTATGAAGCTCGCCTTCTTGGAACCCCTTGGTTCCAATCCCTTCAAGAAATCGAAGTTGCGTTCGAATCCTATTCTTGGGTGTAACCTCTTACACCCAAGCCCTTCAAGGAAGACCCTTGTCTATTCCTTGCCTTGGTGATGCCTTCATCATCCAAGTCCTCAAAGGGGACCGGCCAGATCCGTCTCTTCTTAGTTGATGTTTAGTCAACTAAGCCCTATATATGCATATCAACCTTCAGTATATACTGCCCTAGGATTATTATAATCCTTAGACTATGAGAGTTTCCTCCCTATAGCTTCCCTTGTGTGATTTCATTCATAATACATTCCTTTGCATTTTCATTTACTATTTCATAATTCACATGTACGTAGTTTAATATTCATTACCTATTTCCATAAAATATCATTAACCATTACTCACATACATTCCTATTACCCTGAGATGTTTTTCTCCTATCATTCTTTACTATTTAAGATTCATTCATCATATATGCTTGCACAAGTTCTTCCTATTTATTAATGTATATATATATATTTATATATATATATATACGTATTAACTATTCATATAATATCCCTATCTATCCTTATGCATTTTAATATATATTAATTATAATAATGCATTGCCTATCTCTAAATTTATTAATACCTCCTATTCCTAGTATTCTATATAATATATATAGAATAGCATTCACACATAATATATAAAAAAAAACATTATTATCTTTAACCCCTTACCTGTCTGCACGTACCCTTTTTTGCAGTGCCTCGTCACCCCTGCGCTCCTTCCTCTCTTCCTTCCCTCTGCGGCAACCTGCATGGGTGGGTTAAATACCCTCTGTGGGGGAGTGGGTGACGGTTCGCAGCCCAAGCTGCGGCTACCGTCACACCTTTTCCCTTCCAAAGGAAGGGGTGTGGCGGTAGACGCAGCCTGGCTGCGTTTCCCATCCCACCTTTTCCTTGCGGGGGGGTGGTGGCCTACCAAGCACTTTATTAAAGTGCATTCATATTAATAATAAACTTTTTAAATGAAAAACTAATTTCTTAACTTTTAATCCTTTAAAATATTAAATGGAATATATTTAATACACCTTAAACTTTTAATTAAATTACATTAATTAAATATATTTAACATACCTTTAAACTTTTAATTAAATTACATTAATTAAATATTAATATCAACATAATTAATTGTCTTTATTTATATATATATTGTTTTTATAAAAAGCAACCTTGTATTAGGCAATGTGCTGGGGATATCACAGTCCCTCCGTCTCAACTTTGCTTGTCCTCAAGCATCTTTAAGTCCTCTTTTTCCCAAGTGGCATCCTCATTGGGAAGATTCCTCCATTTAATAAGATGTTTAATGATAGTTCGGTTCCTGAGCTCTCTTTTCCGTGTGTCCAGAATGATCTCTGGGTATAGTGTAAGTTTCCCTTCATCATCTAGGGGAGGTAGTTCGCTGCAAGGAACTACGTGTTGCCCGAGAACCTTTTTAAGTCGGGAAACATGGAACACATTATGTATTTTGCTGCTTTTGGGAAGTTCAATCTCATAAGCTATTTCCCCAATCCTTTGAATGACTGGGTAGGGCCCATAAAATTGAGGTTTCAGTTTCTCTGTCCCATTTTTCTTGAGGGATGATTGCTTATATGGTTGTAACCTTAGGAATACTAGATCTCCGGCTTCAAATGTCCGTTCTACACGTTTCCTGTCGGCGTAGAGCTTTTGTTGATTTTGAGCTTGTTGTAAATTTTCTTTCAAGATCTTTAGGATGTCTTTGCTCTGTTGCACAAAGTCTTGTGCTCTAGGTACTTTGCTTTCTTGGTTTGTTAGTTCCCCAAAGCTTGTGGCCTCATAGCCGTATAAGGCTTGGAAATGACTCATCCCTATTGACATGTGGTGAGTCGTGTTGTAACAGTGTTCTCCTAGGTGTAACCACTTAATCCAAGCAGTCTGTTGTCCTGTAACACAATTCCTTAGATAGCCCCTCTATCCATTTGTTTACTATCTCTGTTTGCCCATCGGTTTGAGGGTGATAACTAGTACTAGGGGTTAAATTTGTTCCCGCCATTCTGAAGAGTTCTTGCCAAAACTGGCTAATAAACTTGCTATCTCTGTCACTGATAATATTTAGAGGGAGGCCGTGGAGTCTGAAAATTTCTTTGAAGAATAGGTCTGCTATCTGGTGGGCTTTATATTCGGTAGAGACTGCTAGGAAGTGGGCATATTTTGTGAGTCTGTCTACTACCACGAAGATGCTATCCTTCCCTTGTATCCTTGGCAACCCTGTTATGAAATCCATAGAAATACTTTCCCACTTTTGATTAGGAATAGGCAATGGTTGAAGCAATCCAGCTGGGTGGGTAAGTTCAGTTTTGTTGCGTTGACATGTTAAGCATTCTTGAACATATTTTTGGATATCCCTCTTTTGGTTCCTCCATGCATATCGTTCCCTAATATGCTTATATTTTTTGTAGTATCCTGGGTGTCCTGCAAGGGGGTTATCATGAAATTCTTTGAGAATTTTGTTTTTGAATTTGGTCTGAGGGGTTAGGTATATCCTCCCTTTATACAAAATGAGGTCTCCTTTAATCCTGAAATCTTCATTGAGTAGATTCCCGGCTAAAATTTCCTTTGTCTGGGGATCTTGGTCATATTCATTAAGGATCTCTTCCCTCCAGTCCTTTGAGATACTGGTAATGTTGTTGATATGAGCTCTCCTGGATAGTGCATCTACTGCCCCGTTGTTCACCCCTTTCACATATTCTATATCAAAATCGTAGGCTTGTATTCTGCTCACCCATTTTTGTTGCCTGTCATTTAGATCTTTTTGGCTCAAAAAGAAGCGTAGACTGTTATGATCAGTGTTTACACCAAACCTACCACAGATCAGGTATTGGCGAAATTTAGCCAATGCGTGCATTATGGCCAGCATCTCCTTGTCATAGATAGAGTAGTGTCTTTCTGCGTCGGTGAGTTTTCGGCTCTCAAAAGCTATGGGATGTTTCTTTTGCATAAGTACGGCCCCAATTCCTTCCCCTGATGCATCACACTGCAGTTCGAAAGGAATAGAGAAATCGAGAATGGCCAATACTGGACAAGAGCTCATGGTTGTCTTAAGTTGTTCAAAGGCCCTTTGGGCTTGGTCATTCCACGCGAAAGCCCCTTTCTTAGTTAGGTCGGTGAGAGGTGCTGCAATCTTGGAGAACCCTTTTACAAAGCGTCTATAGTAGCGGCATAGCCCCACAAATCCCCTTAATTGGGTTAAGGTTCTAGGGGTGGGCCATTCCTTGATGGCTTTGATCTTTTCTTCATCCACACTTACTCCTGCCTCACTAATTTTGTGCCCTAAGTAGATGATCTCTCTCATCCCAAATTCACACTTGGAGGCTTTAGTGTAGAATGATTTTGACTCCAGAATACTCAATACCTCTTCAATGTGTAGGAGATGCTCTTCCCATGTTTTGCTGTAAATGAGTATATCATCAAAGAATATTAGAAGGAACTTCCTCAATTGTTGTCTGAATGTATGATTCATGCATGACTGAAAAGTGGCCGGGGCGTTAGTGAGACCAAATGGCATAACCAGGAACCCAAAATGTCCATAGTGACATCTGAATGCTGTTTTGGGAATATCCTCTTCCCTCATTCGGATCTGATGATACCCTGGCCTTAAATCGATCTTGGAGAAGTATTTTGCTCCATGGAGTTCATCCATTAGTTCATTGATCCTCGGAATTGGGTATCTATTTTTTATAGTTTTTTTATTCAAGGCTCGGTAGTCTATGCACATTCTCAGTGTCCCATCTTTTTTTCTGACCAATACTACCGATGAGGCAAAAGGGCTGCTACTGGGTTGGATGTGTCCCATCTCCAATAACTCTTTTATGGTTTTTTCAATCTCCTCTTTGAACTTGTGGGGGTGGCGGTAAGGAGTGGTAATGACGGGTTTTGCTCCGTCCTCTAATTCAATGGAGTGCTCAAATCCCCTTTTTGGGGGTAATCCCGGGGGAATATCCTCGAAGACCTTTTGTGTCTTCTCAGGATAGGTTGTATATCATTCTGAATGATCTGGTCTCCGGTTGGGGATTTATCCAGGACCATGCATTGTGTGACCCACTCTCCTTGATCGTGTCTAAGAATTTTCTCCATTTTGTTGCATGATACTATTTTTGGAGAGCCGTCAGGAATTCCTTTCAATATTATTTCCCTCCCTTCATGTTGGAAGCATATCTCCCGATTTGGATTATCCATGGTAAATCGTCCCAACGAGTTTATCCATGGCATGCCCAATATGATGTCATTCTCCAGGTTTACCACAAAGAAGTTTCTTGTGATGGTATGTCCTCCCAGGGTGACTTCCAATTGGGGTATAACTTTAGTGCATTTGTTTATGACTCCGTTGCCCATGATCACTTCAAAACCTTCAAACTCTTGGGTTTTTAGTCTTCTCTTTGCTGCTAAATGTTTGCTAATAAAATCATGTGAAGCTCCGGTGTCTACTAATGCGATTACTTTCTGTCCCTTGATAATCCCTTTGAGTTTGAAACATCTATTCTCATTTCCTTGAGTGATGACTGCCAGGGTACTAGGTATGTTGTTTTCAAACTTGGTTCTTTTATAGGGTCTTCCTTCATCCTGCATTTCCTCGGTGTTATTTAGCTGTCCTCTTTTACACTCATTGCCTCTCACCCATGGGGTCTTGCATTTGAAACATAGCCCTTTCTCCCTGAGTTCATCTCTTTCCTTGCATTGGTGATTATAGCTCCAAGGCTTTTTGCACAAGTGACAAGGCTTTTCCTGGCGGTCTCTCTGGGGTCCCTCATTCCTATGGGGAGTTTTGGTTGAGGTATTCTTGGGGGCACTAAATTCAACCATCCTAGTTTTCTTAATGGCTTCCCCTAAGTTTTGTGGTTCTAGGGGTTTAACAAAATTCCTAATGGGGTCCTTCAGGCCTTCTAAGAACATGTAGGTAAGTCTTTTCTGGGATAGGTCGGGAACCATTACTGACAAGTTTTGGAATTGATCTATATAATCTTCAATGGTACCTGCTTGCTTGAGGTGTGTTAGCTCTTGGAAGTACCATTCGGAGTCTTTTTGGTCGAAATGGCTGATGAGCCTTTGGGTAAACTCATTGTAAGTGGAGACCTTTTTATGTCCTAGGGTGATGAGACCATTATGCCACCAATTATGGGCAGTTCCGGTAAGGTGTAGTATGGCAAATTTTATGGCATCTTCTTCGGTCATGGGACTATACGAAAGGTAGGTGTCTAGTTTTTGTACCCAGGCTTGAGCAACATCCTTCCCTGATTCGTCAAAACAGGGTAGGGACATTTTGTTGACTTTAGCTTTGAGGTCTTTACCCATGGGTTTCCTTTTCCTACTCTCATTAGTCTTGGACTCACAGAAGTCCCTGAAGGATACCACCCTCTGAACTTCTGGTTCCAATCTAGCATAGATTTGGGCGATTTCTTCTACCCCAAGTATGGCTGGTTCCTCCTCCTCCCTCTCATGTTCTTCCCTAGGGAGAAATTCGGGGATTGTTTGCCTAGAACTCTGAGGTGATTGTTCGTTGTCTGCGTGATTAGAGTGGTTTCTCTTCTAGGGTTTGTCATATCCCTATTGTTGCTGTTGGTGCTTTGGAGGATTAACTGGCTCATCCTTTCAAACTTCTCGTTGGTTTGTTCCATAAAGATCTGGAACTGTTTGGCCAATTGATCAAGCCATCACTTTGGCTCCTTTCTTCCTTTGATATGTGATCATAAACTAAGACCCTTTCCCACAGGATGGCAGGATTATGCTCTGATACCACTGTAATGTCCCTACTATTTAGAGATCATTAACCTGCAAAACAGATTGTTAGAACACAACATATAGATATATATATATATATATAAATAAACCATTTTAATTCACAATCTATTTTTAACATTGAATTAGCATGTTCATAATTTTAATCTAAAAAAGGATACGAATGCCATACGGAAGTATGTCCTTAGGCGGCTATGAAGCTCGCCTTCTTGGAACCCCTTGGTTCCAAGCCCTTCAGGAAATCGAAGTTGCGTTCGAATCTTGTTCTTGGGTGTAACCTCTTACACCCAAGCCCTTCAAGGAAGACCCTTGTCTATTCCTTGCCTTGGTGATGCCTTCATCATCCAAGTCCTCAGAGGGGACCGGCCAGATCCGTCTCTTCTTAGTTGATGTTTAGTCAACTAAGCCCTATATATGCATATCAACCTTCAGTATATACTGCCCTAGGATTATTATAATCCTTCCTTAGACTATGAGAGTTTCCTCCCTATAGCTTCCCTTGTGTGATTTCATTCATAATACATTCCTTTGCATTTTCATTTACTATTTCATAATTCACATGTACGTAGTTTAATATTCATTACCTATTTCCATAAAATATCATTAACCATTACTCACATACATTCCTATTACCCTGAGATGTATTTCTCCTATCATTCTTTACTATTTAAGATTCATTCATCATATATGCTTGCACAAGTTCTTCCTATTTATTAATGTATATATATATATTTATATATATATATATACGTATTAACTATTCATATAATATCCCTATCTATCCTTATGCATTTTAATATATATTAATTATAATAATGCATTGCCTATCTCTAAATTTATTAATACCTCCTATTCCTAGTATTCTATATAATATATATAGAATAGCATTCACACATAATATATAAAAAAAAACATTATTATCTTTAACCCCTTACCTGTCTGCACGTACCCTTTTTTGCAGTGCCTCGTCACCCCTGCGCTCCTTCCTCTCTTCCTTCCCTCTGCGGCAACCTGCATGGGTGGGTTAAATACCCTTTGTGGGGGAGTGGGTGACGGTTCGCAGCCCAAGCTGCGGCTACCGTCACACCTTTTCCCTTCCCAAGGAAGGGGTGTGGCGGTAGACGCAGCCTGGCTGCGTTTCCCATCCCACCTTTTCCTTGTGGGGGGGGGGGGGGTGGCCTACCAAGCACTTTATTAAATTGCGTTCATATTAATAATAAACTTTTAAAATGAAAAACTAATTTCTTAACTTTTAATCCTTTAAAATATTAAATGGAATATATTTAATACACCTTAAACTTTTAATTAAATTACATTAATTAAATATATTTAACATACCTTTAAACTTTTAATTAAATTACACAAATTAAATATTAATATCAACATAATTAATTCTGTCTTTATTTATATATATATTGTTTTTATAAAAAGCAACCTTGTATTAGGCAATGTGCTGGGGATATCACAATTGTGAAGGTAACTTCAAAACCTGAATATTTAATTATTCTTGATTCAAGTCTCTCATTATTAATTCGTAACTTTGATGATTAATCTTTTTGTAATTTACTAATTTGCATTTTTCAACTGTAGGTGTTGGAGCCCTTGGTTAGATTTCTCTGCTTGGTAGATGGGTATCAAAACCCAATGGGGTGTTGTAATGTCCCCTTCTCCACAGTGATTAGTTCAGTGGTCCATTGGCCTATTCCGGAGACCCATAGGCTATTTGGAAAGGAGAATTAGGGTCTCCAACTTTTGTGGTGTTTTGCTCGAGCCTTTTAGGGTTTATCAGGAGGGAATTCTTCAGTTCTGTCTATGGTTTCCTTCTGGGTTTTTCATGAGCTCCAGGGTAGCATAATATGCATTGGATTCTTTGGTGAAGTGAGAACTTACTATTTTTAGTAAGTTATGGTTTGGCTGTTTGGATGATGCTATCTTACTGAGCTTTCCAAGCTCTTCCTCTGGGTGCGAAGATCATGATTTTCAAAGAAGTATTTCATGACTTACTATTTTTAGACAGTGGCCGTATTGAGCGTTTCTATTTTTAGCAGCCTCGGACAGGGACCCGATTCAGCGCAGTTTTGTGGTCTTCGTCGCACAGCTTCATCCTTGATTTTGATGTTAATTAGTACCAGAGTTATAAGTGATTAAACATGTCAGGTTTATATTGTTTCAATATTGCAAGTTGTTCACCTAGCAAAAGTTCGAACTTTGCCTAGGGATTTGGGAATATGTGGACGCCATTTTGAGGGGACATGTTTAATTAAATTCAAATGTGTTGGGCGCCTTGGAGGACATGTAATTTGGGCGTATTTGTGTGCATTTGCATTTGAATTTGGTGGAGGAAGAAGTTATAAATAAGAGCCTTGGGCTCTCATTTTGGGTATCTTATGAAATTGCATTGTTATGTTGCCGGTTTAGCGATTGAAAATCTGAGCTTCAAAGTGTGGCTTCTTAGCTAAGTCTCAGTTTCGTACTTGGAAGATAGTACCTAGCTGTGTTCTTGTAATTCTAGTGCTGTCCGTGAGTGTTCTGCAAATTGTGGAGAGTTTTGTGTGGATTTTGGAGTGTTTCCTTGTTGCTGGTCGCAGAGTTGCTGAAACCATATTTTGCTCATACCTCTTGACCAAGTGATTGCATCGTTTTGGGTATCGGCTCTTTGGAAGCGTATTGGAAAGACAATCATTCTCCTATCTTGGTGTGGCTTTTGGTGGTCATCACAATTTTTGGTTGCAAATCGAAGTTTGCTGCTATAGCGCTATTTTCAGACTTACCTTGGGATGTGTGTAACACATTCGGGGCTTCCAAGTTGCAAGTTTGAGGTATTGGATTGGTTGCCTATGTTATATTAGTCATTTGCATTTTATTTGGTGTGATTCCGGTTAGTTTTGAGAAAGTTATGAGTGTTTTGGTGTTTCCGGTAGTGGCTGGATAGTGTGTTTTCTAGCTTGCAGAATTAGAACAGCATTAGTGTTCAAGTGTGGTGTGATTTTGATAGTGGATTGTTTGAGATCAGCATTAAGATTCTTATCTTATCTCGTATCTCTATTTTGTAAGATTGTTTTAGTAGTATTGATCAATCATTCTTGCTGTTCTTATTTGTAATTCCCACTGCATAAGTGGAAGAGGCTGGCTTAGCCGCCTTTTGTAATTCAGTTTATGTACTCAGTCCTCCCACTGAATAAGTGGTCGAGTGATAAGTTTTATGCAATTGTCCTCGCACTGAAATATGTGGTAGAGTGATAGCTTAATGTAATGCCCTCCTGCTGAAATACGCGGTAGAGTGATTGAGTTTCTGTTTCTTGTTATTTCCCTTGGCTGGTTTACCGCCAAGAGTCCAGTTTCTATCCTGCTGGATAAGCAGAAGGGGCTGGCTTGCCACCTGTGCATTGTAATTTCAGTTTGATTTATGGTTCCAAGTCTAACGATCCCCAAAACACCGCATGCTCTCACCCTCCCAGATTGGGCTCTCGGTGAACAAAAGGTGGAAGGGTTCCCTTTCAACAATTTGGATTATTTCTCTAACCTTAACGGGTTATGGTGTTTGCTTGTAACTCTTATTGCTAAAAACAAAAAAAAAATTAAGGGGAATACTACAGGTGTGTTTATGAGGCCATGGATAGGGTCAAGTAGTCTATAAAAAATTACTACAAGGTGGATAGACTCAAATTTGACCCCTTCTAGAAAATTATTGATAAGAGGTGGAACAATCAGCTCCACCAATCCATTCATGCAATAGGGTACTTCCTCAACCCTCGTTTTAAGTTCGAGGATTCTTACTCCGATCCCAATGGAGAGGTCATGGGAGGCCTCACTACATGCATTCAGAGGATGATACCCGAGGTTGAGGTGAGAGACCTCGTTGTGGCCGAACTCCAAAATTACGAGAAAGCAAGGGGTAAGCTATTGTCTTTAGACTTGGCCAATAGAGGAAGAACCACTCAAACCCTAGGTATAATATTTGGAGTCTTTCACATGTATCTTACAAGCTACAAATTTCAAATTTACAAGTTTACAAGTTACAAGTTGTAACTTACAACTATTGATAATTTGATAAAATATGTTTTCACTTTGCTTTCTAACTCTTCAATATTTTATTTTGTAGATGCTTGGTGGCAAAGTTGGGGTGGAAATACCCAAAATCTCAAAACATTTGCCCTTAGAATCTTATGCCATCCTTGTAGTTTCTGCAATTGTGAGCGCAATTGGAGCTTGTTCGAGGCCATCCACACGAAGAAAAGGAGCAAGTTAGCTAAAAAATGCCTCGATGACCTTTTCTTTGTGCGATATAATCTTCAGTTGCGCATAAGTAAGGTAGAGGTAACACCAGTTGGTCCAATAGATTTGGATGATATAGATCTTTACAGTGATTGGACATTGCAGGAGCAACCTCCATTGTTTACCGAGGGTGACATCTATGATCTGGAGAGGGGGGCTATGGAGGAGGGGGTGGATTTGGATTCACACTAGATAACATTAAGCAGGATGATGATGATGAGGAGTCATTGCCAGTTCCAAGAGCAGCTAGAGGCAGAGCTACAACCGGGATGGAGGTTGAGCCACAAACAGTCAGACTGAGTGAGGAGGTAGAGCCACAACAGACTCCTAGGACTAGACCCTCTAGTCCTGCCTTTCCCCTAGTTTTTACTAGAGTTGGGAAGAGGAAGATGTAATTGTATTGATGTATTTACTTTTAGTTTTACAAAAACTATTTACTATTTTGCTTCCAACCATCAACATTCCTCACGAGGATGCAATTTTGTACCTAATTTGCATTTAAATAAATTAAATATATTTAGAATCAGCTTGTTTCTTTTGTGTACTCATTGGATGCATCTCCGCATTGAATTTTGCATAAAAAGTGCATTTCTTATTAAATTTAAGCAATTTTTTAAGTTCCTGAGTTTTTTGCCGAGTTTTTGTTCGGGCCTTGGTGAGTTGTTTTTTTTAGCGAGTAGTCCAACTATGGGATTACATATGGAATACAAGAGACTGGGACAAAAAGTAATGCATTAATAGAATACAAATAAATGACTTCACAAAATTTCACCGATTCAATGAAACTACATATTTAGTTGATTTTATCACCAAGTAAAGACAAATCCATCCAAACTGCAAGAGCAAGATGCTATTAACCAGGTTGCATTAATACACTTATGGGTTTTATATCTGAAAATTGAAATAGATCCAATTAAGAAGTCAAATGAATAGTTTGTGTGAATGGGAGACTTGTTTGCCTTTTACATAGTGTCCAACTTGTAAGTAGAACTTTTCACCTTTTTCCTTTAGAGTTATTAAATTTTATTTCTTAAGTTTTCATGGGATCTGGGTTGGGTTTCACATTACGTATACCAGTACCCAATAAATATGCAAGCCAGGCTAGGTGCATTTTCAGCATAGGAAAGGTTATTTTGGGTCAGCAAGAGTGCAAAGTATTGTATCTGATAACATGGGATATCATGAACATTTATAATTCATTTCATTCACACGAATATCTATAGCATTAATGCAGTGGTAAAATTGTAAAAGACATTTAATAATATTACAAATCAAATCAAGTTAAATCTACTTATTCCCGTAAATGTCTTCAATAGAATATGGTAAAAGAATATAACATTATGAGGTATTTAAATGTTCTATTTGTTGGCAATTATGGATTTATGAGTATCACTGTTCTTATAATTTACAATTTTGAACATATACATTGCCCACCCATACCCAATGAGTTCTTTTTTTTTTAGCCGTACTGCCATACCGCCATACTGGATTCTGGTTCCTGCATGTGTACCTGAATTGGCAACTTAGCGAAAGATACACAAGACCATATGTATTGGATTAGCCGTTGGTTTGTGTTGCTGATGTGCTTTCCTAGTGTTTAGGCATCATCAACAACAGTAACAAGAATTCTGATTAGTAAGCAATGCATTGCAGTGGCATCATAATGCAGCTCAACAACTTGAATACTAGGTGGCACTAGTAGCTCATTTTAAAGCAACAAAAATTGTAGGTATGACCGATGGGGGACAAGAACGTCAACACAATGGTAATGGGAGTAGTGTAAGTATGTATAGACATATTATACTTCACCTCAAAACATGTGCATAGTAAGAACTTAGTAAACCACACACCTTGTGTAAAGAAAATAAGTCTTCAAACTTCATAACTTGGCATTTTTGAGTCCGGTTTAGATGAAAGCAAAGGTTAATTCAACTTTGTTGGCAGCTTAGAATACAATGGTGTTGTCAGATTCACCCATTGTGCCTCTAGCAGAAAGTTGTAAAGAAGAGCAAGAAAACCCTAATCCAATGGATTACAAAGGAGATCCAGATCCACCAATTGGAAAATGCTTTATTGATTTATAAACTTGATAAATTTTTTAATTGAAGGCTTACAAGGTTTAATATTATAAACATAAACTATGCCAAAATTATTAAATTTGATATATTCTAAATCTCATGGTTTTCAACGTGAGAGCCAAGTTGAAAGAAAATAGATAACCACCTAGCAACTAGGATTTTACTTTTTTACACCAGATAAAATTTAAAAATAATAACTAATAGGAAACATGAAATAGTAAAGTAAAACGAACCATGTCTTATTTTCTGTATCCTAAGGATTCTCATCATTTATGCCCAAATTAGGTATGATACTTAATGACAGTAGGATCAATACATCTACATTTACAATAAATTTACAATCAAGTGCAGTCAGATTTTCTTATTTCTGAAATGTAAATATTCCGAGCCATAGTTTGTCAAAATAATTTCTCAATTTAATGGTCTCCTTTATGTCCCTACTACTGCAGCTTTAAAGATCAGTACGAGTTTGACATAGTTAAGGAAACTATCAAACATCAGATGGAGGTATGTATTTGTTGTAAAGCTATTCAATAGTTAGGAATTTATCTTTATGGATATTAGAGTTGAGTAGAATGTTTGAGGTGTTTTCTTCATAGTTAGGAAGATATTAGGTTTGAGTATAATGCTGTTTGAGCTGTTTTCTTTAATAGAATTAATTGGTCATTGGGTATTTGTTTGATTATAACACTTGTTTGATCTACAGACTGTTTGTGAACGTGTCATCATGGAGTCTAGAAAATGCCTTATCAAGCAGGCAAGGGTACAACATTTATGTGCCCGTTTCATAGGTGAACTGAAGAAGGAAACTGATGATGTAAGAATTAATTTTCCTAATTCTTCTAGACGACAATTGTTTGAAACAATATTTCTAGAGTTTGTTATGTAAAATAACCCCTCAATTCTTTTCCTCAGATTGGTCTGCTTTCTTTACTTCATCCAACTCCAGCAGTTTGCGGATATCCACGAGAATCTGCACTTGATTTTATTAGTCAGAATGGTAGGTTATTTGTGAATGAATCATGAGAGTTCTGTAACACATTTTTGTGACACATATTTGAAGTCATGACAATCTTTGTTTCCTCACAACACTTACTGGTTTCTTTCCTTTGGTTTATCTTTAGCATTTTTGAGGCCAAAAGTGTGAGGGCATGAGCATTATGAGTTCTTAAATTTTCACTCTTTTTTTATCTTGCTAATTTTAAATGTCTTCTTGATACATTGGAATTGCCTTTCAATTTGTAATAGTATAGTTTTGTAATCTGTATCTGCATAGTTTGTGAATCTGCATCTGTATCGATGGGTTATGATTCACAACCATCTTGGTTATACCAATGAACAAGTAACCTTAATGGATTGTAATGTCTATGGCTTAAATTAAAATAATAATTCTATGTTCCTACGTTTCTTCCTTTTGAATTTTGCTTAGCATAGAGGTATATTGTTTTCCACAGTGCTTCAAAAGAAACAAGCAGGACAAACTTCAAGAGAGTAAACTACAGAGAAACACATTGCAAGGGTGCTATGTTTACCCCAGAGAAAGCAATTGTGGATGGAAACTTCAGCAAACATTTTTTAAATCCTCCTATTTAATCACTGAACTTGTTGATTACAACAATGTTTATAAAACACCATGGGATTAATATGAGACAAAAATAAATATTGTATAATAATTTCCAACATTTGCCCTACAGAATTACACGAAGCAAACTGAGAATTCCGTTGCAACTTTACAAACCAACTCTTGATGCCATTATAAAAACCCAAAATCTCCATATACGATTTCAAAAGGATAGAAATCATTGTTAGCACTTCTTGGGTACTCACCCTTAACAATCAGGCATTTGGATCCTTTGGCCTTTGATCTGGATGAAGTGTCCTTTGCCTTGTCATGTATGAATGAATTCAACTTAGGTAGAAGTTTAGTGTTACAAGAATCAGACTTGGCCCAGACTTTGCAAGCTGCTTTTTGACTTGGACTTGGACTTGGACTCGAGCTCGGACTTAGACTCGGCACCTAGACTCAATAAATTGAAAAACCCACGAAATTCAGATATTTTTAATGATTTTAAAACTTATTTCATGCACCCTTTAATAAATAAACTTTAAAGACACAATAACTTCATCAAACAGAAGCTACTTTGATCACATACACAAGTAGATATTGATCACATTAGTATGAATGCAAATTTTAGCTTAAGGAAATAACACATTTAGATATATAAATATTGTCAAATGTATACAAGACTCATGGAATGTGAAATCCTTGGCATCAAAACAAATATCAAAACTAAAAATATAAGTCTATGGCTTAGAGGAGCCTACATTACTTATCCCAACATCACGACAAGTTATGTGTTGGTGTCCAAGATAGGTCTTGGATGATGCTGTAGCCATGATATCTTCTTGTGTCTCAATGATTGGTGTGTATATTCAAGTGAGGAATTATTAAGTTTTCTTGAAGTCTTCGAGATTTCATGTTTTGTTGTCAAGCTCATTAACAAAGAGGAGTGACTATGTAAAAAGATAAATAGTTATGTTCTAGTTTGACCATAGCTAGGATACTAATAGATGGATTTGTTCTTTGAGTTGTCTGTGCAGGGCATGATGTTACATTTTTACATTAGAAAAATGCCATTTATTGCCCGTTATGACTTAACTTATATTCAACAGAACAATGACTCTAGCATGCCAACTTTGCCTATGGCAGTCCTTGTATACCAAACAAGTTGTCCAATGCATGAAACAAGATAATCCTTGATTGTGGCTTTGACTACAAAGATGCAGAGATTTGCAACAAGGGATATGTACTTTGTAGATTATATGGTCATGATTCATCATTGGCCTATTAGTTGCTTAGACTTATAGTTTCATGGGGGTTTGGGAGCAACACCAAAACAAGGTTGAGGGTAGCACCCCTCGTGGGGGCTTGGCGCTGAGAGAGAGAGAGATAGGTCTAGATCTTGGTGGAGAGGAGAGAGTGAGATAGAGAGAGGTACAGCGAGGGGATAGAGGAAGAGTGATAGGGAGAGAGATAGGTCTAGAGTTTGGGGAAGATAAAGAGAGTGAGATAGAGAGAACGAGAGAATGTTGATAGGAGCCTATTGATTATTGAAATTCAACTAAGTCTGAAAATTCATAATATCTAAAACCTAATAGTTGCATTATAACTTCTAGAGATCCGAAACCACTCTCAAACATCCCGCCATTATATACATGAAATATAACTCAAAGTTTTCTTATACTTAAATGATATATTTCATTTATATATTCTGATGAAGACAATGAGATTGACTTGAAGACAATCATGGGGAGAATCCTAAATGGGCATGTCATAAACCAAACAAACATTGTAAGGTTGTAAGTTTTTATTAAAGAAGTAACTAAAATGTCAGATAAATGCTTTACAATTTTGTTTCTTTTTATCTTTTTTTGAACTTTTTTACCCCAATCCTGGCCGAGTTTGGTGAGTCTTGCAAACTTGTTGAGTCTTGCAAGACTTGCTCAGACTGAGAGTCCAAGTCCCTGGGCCTTGGTAGGGCTGGCTAGCCTCTGGACACACCGAGTCTGGGTGAGTCTTGTAACTATGAATGTGGAACACATTAGACAAGTTGTGCAAAGGGGAAAACTTATCTTTTGGTGAGATGTCTTTGTCCAGAAGCAGTGCCAATTGAGCATGCCCCTTGATTATTTACAGGCCCCTTTTAAATTGTATGTTTGTAATGAATGTTTTTTGAAAATTCAGTTGATATGGGTGATCCTAGCACCCTTAATAAATTATTTCTAGAGAAATATTAAAAACATTACAATGAGGGGGTATATGAGAAGTTCAGATAAAAGAAAGGTGAAATACTATAGAAATGAACTAAAAGCAATTTAAAAACTAGTCAACTGTTGAATTGCTAAACTATGAAGTCATTTAAAGAAAAACTAGTCAACTGTTGAATTGCTCAACTAGGAAGTAAACGTATAAAAACTAAAACTTCTATATGAAAATAAGTAAACATACATTCACTATAACAAAATATGTTCAATCTAAAAGAGCTAATTAATTAGAGGGGACACAATGCAATAAATGTCTTTAAGAGCAGACCTTTTCTTGGAAAGAATGATATTACTAATCCAAAAGATTACTTAGATAGTTCTTTAGCAATTGAATATTGCTACAAGAACTTGAAAAGTTGTATCTTCATTGATTTCATATATCTCCTCTTTCTTCTATGTCTCAGGTTTATATAATCATGAGATCATAATCCTCAATGAATGAAGAATACAAATGAGGATGCTGCTCACAAATTGATAAGCAACAATATGTGCATCTATATTAAGCAGATGAAGCTAATCAAAAGAAAAGACAAATCTAATGTGTCACATATTTTGGCAGCATAGTCTTAAGGATTTCATGTATAAGAACCAGTTGTTTTATAAGATCAGATTCTCCATTAATGGTTCCCATACTTCTAATCTCTAACTGTTGACAGCTTATCTGTATTCAACACAGAGTTGACATGCTTCCATTGCATAACTCCTACACTAAACCTGCAAGGAGGGGACAGTGTTCTTTTGGGAGGATATGTTGTATTGTCCTTACTAAGGTATTTCAATAATCTTGCATTTTGCTTTGGCTTACAGACTTTATAACAAATAGTTGGCGCAACATTGAATTCTAAAATATTTCTTAGTGCTTAAAAAAAACAGCTGTTACTAGTGTTTAGTTGCATAAACATTTTCACAAACACTTTACGTTCAAAAGGAAATACATGGACATTTTGTCAAACAATTGGCAAAGACTAGGAATAGCATTAACAACTCAGAAAATAGCATGAACTCACAGTACAAGCTTGTATCATGGATAGGATTGGATATTTTAATAGTCAAGTTGTTAGAACCAACTGTATTTTGAAGTGATTTCACTTGACAATGCTGCTGGGCAGATCATACAGAATTTCTACACATGCAGGTGCTGATGTTTCACTGCATACTTAAATGAACATTAAGTCTAAATCTAACCTCAAACAACCGCTGGAGGAGTTGGAGTATCATTATGGTCTGAGAATGTTTCCAAAGTTGTCCATAGACTACTGTATATAGAAGGTGAGTGTGTCACAATGAAAATAGATGATGTACAATTGGAAATCTAAGTTACCAGTTCATAGGTAAAGGGACCTGGGTCCCGTTTGGGGTCTCGGGCTGGTTTGTTGTGGATCAAGGTAGGGTACTGGCCACAGCCTGTGGATCTGGCCTTGCCGAACCCGGGTGAACTTGGGGCAAATTTTGCCTCCAAACCGATGCGTCCAGTGAATTTGCAACTTTAAAAAAAAATTTAACTCATTTTTTAATGCAAAAGGTTTAATTCGGCCCTCTAACCCTAAATTTTGACATACAAAACATCTAAAGGGTAAAATGTATCTCATTTTTGCTATTGTGAATGAAAAACAGAATATTTTGCTCTATTGTTGAACTTATTTTTTTCTTGCTATTGCATGAATATTGTTGAAGATTGATCATTGAATTCTCCAAGTTGGTTGTTGTGCTATTTCTATGCATTTTCGAGTGTTTGTTTGTGTTCCAAGAGATCTTAGAGGAAGATTTCTTCAAAAGAGGTAGATTTTTTGAAGTTTTTGGTTCTTTTTTTTCCTTAATTTTCTTTTGCAAATGAAATCTCTTGTTTTGTTTTGAAGTTTTTTTTTTTAATTTGTTTTGAATGTGTTGTTTATTGAACTTGTTGGCTTAGATTAGAATGACAACTATTTCTAGCTTTGGGAGCTAACTTTGCTTCAAATAGACACACTCTCCCATTTAGCAATATGTTGAAAGGGTACAACTTCCAGGCGGCGGAGGTTACATTTAGATTTGTAGTCATTGCAAAGCAAAATATTCGAGCGCATACAATGAAGTGAGCCCATTTGTGCTTTAGCCCTAACCAAGGCATCAAATACTATCCTGGCACCCCAAATGGTAAAGGCCATTTTGCAAAGGAAAATCTCTTGGCATGCATTGAAGAGCAAGCAAAGGAAGACCAAGCAGTAGAGAAAAAAGTTGTAACTCATCCTTTATGAAAGCCTATGAAAAGATCAAAAAGGATGAGGGCCCTATTGTTACCTTTTCACACATCGCCCCATTGCTAACGGGGATTGTTGGCGGCATTATTGTACACGGGAATAACATTAGTTAATTATGTGTAATTGTTTTGGTTAGTTGGCAACCGAGGGGTGGAAGTTGCGGTGCGACGGTTGGCGCTCGCACCCCCTCGGCACCCTTTTATACTTCGGAATGTAACTTGTAAAATACACTTATGATGAATAGAACATCTGATATACCTTGTCTGATATTTACAGCATTATTTTGCATTATGTTCTTTATGCCTTAAGTTATTCACCCGAGAGGGCAAACATTTGGCACTGCTGCCTAGACGTACTCGGGAACGGAAGACACGGATGGCGCATAGACACAATGGGCCTACCCGTTGGTGAAATAAACCCAGAGGCCGACGACGCGCAGACAGAACTTTACACAGGAGAAGACACGGCAACGCGAGAATTTTCAATTTTGCTCCAGGTAGCCATTCAGACCTACGTCTGACGAGAGGCGGCGGAGGCAGAAATCCCACCAAGTGCCGTGTGGACAGCGCTGGAGGTTAGCCTGGCAGTAAACCGGTTAATGAACCACCTCCCCCGGCTGCTTGCACAGGCATCGCTGGCACAGCAGGCCCACCTGGAGGAGATTGCCCAGGAAGAGCGACGACAACAAATCCTGCAACGCTACGAAGAGAACAGCCGACGGGAAACGGAAAGAGATGGTGCCAGGCCAGGAGGGAATTGAACCGTGAACTTCTTATTTTCAAATAAAAGTGTCATTGACACGAGTTGTACTTGAGCAGATGAATTAATAAAGACATGTTTTGATTTATGAATTGAGAGTTATGGAAATGTGCGACAATTAATGCCAAACCTATTGAATAAAGATAGAAATAAAAACCTAGAAACGAACGAGTGGGAGGCCGCGTAGAGGGCTTTGATTCTAGAGCAGCAAGTAGAACGTAGACGGAGGCTGAGGCAACTTGCCGAAGGACGACTTGCCGAAGGGGGGCCCGAGGGGAACCAAGGAGGTGTCACGGAGGGTGCAGAGGCTGACGGAAATTTCTACACATTGCCAGATCATCGTAGGATGCGGAGCCACGAAGAATTTCTAGAAGAAACAAGGTTACGGCGAAATCTAATCAAGGAGACTTGGGATCAGTTTAGAAACTTATCCCTTACGCCACGGAGTGAAGATCACCAACGGGAAGCAGGAGTAGGCGTGTGTGAGAGCGAAGGGGAGGGCAACAGTACGGGTGTAGGTGCCACACACGACAGGCAAAACACCGTACCTCCAGGACACACCACCAACGCCACCGGAGGAAGCAGCGCAGGGCCTCAGACACAGACACAACCGCCCCCAGGAAGACGACCAGGGATGGCGAGTAAACAAAAACTGCCAAAGTTCATAGGGGACGGCAAGGAAGACCCCTTATGGCACTGCCGTACATGTGAAACCATTTGGTCTACCAACGGAGTGACAGACCAGAATGACTGGGTACAGCAGTTCCCAGCCACGTTACGTGGAGTTGCCATCGATTGGTACTCCGATGTAGATAAGCAAAAAGTGGCCATGTGGGCCAACCTACAGAAGGAATTCATGGAGGAGTTTCGGTTGCTCCGTGATGACAACGAAATTGTAACAGAGATATACAGTACCAAACAAGGTACCAAGGAGACAATACGGCATACAGTAGGAGATTGAAGGAATTGTTGGGTAAAATGGAAAGCCAACCGGCTGAGGGCTTGAAAAAACGATGGCTCGTGGAAGGATTGAAATCCTCCCTAAGGAAAAAAATGAAGATTGTACCCCCGACGTCATATGACGACGCCTATAACAGGGCGATGGATCTAGAAAGCGAATACAAAACATCAAGGAAGAAGAAAAGTAATAAATATTCATCTGACGATGATGAAGATTCTGACGGGGAGAGCAGTAGCGGTGGCGAATCGAGTAAAAAGGTACACGCGCTCCAAAAGGACATGGAACGAATGCTGAAAGAATTCAAAGCCATGAAAGGGAGTACAAGTAAGACGGAAGAAAATGAAGTGTGGTGTACCGACTGTAGGAGTGATGGACACACCAAGGGGTCCTGTCCCAAGAAGGCTTTCTGCGACATTTGCCAGATTGTGGGACATTTGACAAAGGAATGTCCCTACAATATGAAAACCAGGAACCAACAAGTTCTCTTCACGCAAGAGCAGCCGGCCGTCGGAACGTCGCAAACTGCCAACAATAATGCATCATCTGGCGGATATCGGAACAACCGGCGAGGGGGGAGGACCAATAATAATAATAGGAGCCGAATCCAATATGATGCAAAGGGACGACCAATGATCCAGTGCCGAGCCTGCAATCAATGGGGCCACTTTGCTAGAGAATGCACCTCAGAAGAAACTCCACAAAAGTTATGCAAATGGTGTGGGCCTGGAGACCATGATGATGGAACGTGCCCAAAGTCTGGAGTAAACCTGCTCAACATCGACAGGACGGAGGAACGGGTATTGGCAATCACACGGTCGCAGGCAAAGAAGGCCACATACTCGGACCCTCGCACGGAGAAGCAGCGGGTGCAAGAGGCCAAGGCGGAAGTGGCAAAGGAAATGTTGGCACAAAGGAGCACTCAGGAAGCGGTAAGTACCTCCCGATCTGAGGCGGAGGAGAATATCCTGAAGCAAATGCTGCAGATTGAAGTGTCGGTAAAAATGAAGGACCTCCTGGAAATGATGCCGCAATTACGTACGGCACTCCTACGTACGGTCCAAGTAACCCCGCACAGTCAGGCAACCCGGAATACGGATGGTACTGGCAGAACACCTACAGACCCATTGGTCCTGACATTATATAGTGGCCGACACCCAGCGGTGGTAGAAATGGGAATACTGGGAACCATTCTGACTGACACTATCGTTGACGGCGGGTCCGGAGTGAATGTGCTTCCAGAAGAAACCTGGAAGCAGCTTGGCCAACCAACACTATGGCCGTCAACCTTTAACTTACTGGGAGCGGATCAACATGGTATCAAACACCTTGGAACGCTCATGGCGCAACAAGTGACCATCGGGACACAACCATTTGTCCTCGACTTCGTGGTGATTCCGCTAGCCAAGAAAGGATACGACGCCATTCTGGGCAGAGGGTGGTTGGTGGCAGCCAGAGCGAATCACAACTGGAAGCGTAACACGTTGTCAATGGAAAAAGCCGGGAGGAAATTTATTATCGACCTGAAGACACAACTTGTGAGTGAAAAACTCGCGTCAGAGTCGGAATCAGACGGAGAAGGTGGAGTTGACGGAGGAAAGTACGGAAGGGAACTGAACGAGGAAGGCGTCTTTGAAATCCAAGGATGTTCTGAGGACGAGACCGATTCCCTTAATGGGCTTTTTCATTGGCAAATGGAGGACTACAAGTTGCTGTATGGGTGTAACATGTTGCAGGTAGACGAGAATATGGACGAGAACGAATTTCCGCCGGCGTACGGGGAATACATCGAAGGGGATGCCCCAGTCAACGAAGTACCAGCACACAGTTTCGACATGACAAAACCAATCCGGTACGAAGAATCGGTAAAACCTACAAACCTCGGCACGGAAGCAGAGCCAAGAAACATCCTGGTTGGTGACGATTGGAACCCAGTCCTGAAAGCCGCGGCGTTTAAAATATTCATGGAATACAAGGATGTATTCGCTTGGACGTATAAGGACCTCAAAGGGGTACCGCCAGAATTGTGCGTACACAAAATTACACTCGTACCTGGGGCCATACCTGTACGGAAGAGGCCATACAGAATGAATAAAAACTATGCGGCAAGAGTAAATGATGAAATTGAACGTATGCTCGAAGCCGGGATTATTTTTAAAGTGCAGACCAGCGAGTGGGTATCGCCCATAGTGATATACCTTAAAAAAGAGGCAAACCAGATACGAATCTGCGTGGATTTTAGATGCCTTAACGCGATCACCATAAAAGACCCGTTTCCAATACCATTCATGGATAGCATCTTGGAAGAAGTGGCCGGTCATGAAATTTATTCATTCATGGATGGATTTTCTGGGTATAACCAGATATCCATCGCCGACGAAGACAAATTAAAAACTACCTTCATAGTGGAGGATGGCGTGTACGCATATAATCGAATGCCGTTCGGATTATGCAACGCACCAACAACCTTCCAACGAATAATCCTTCACATATTTGAAAAGATGTCAGTAGGGAACTTCAGGGCGTTCCTGGACGACTGGTCCATCTACAGTAACCAAGATACAAATTTGGCTGCACTGGGCGAATGCATGGAGAGATGCAGGTGAGCTCGCCTAGCACTCGACCCAAAAAAATGCAGATTCATGGTGCCTCAAGGGAAGCTGTTAGGACACATAGTGTGTAAGGCTGGACTCAAGACTGACCCAGACAAGATTCGGGTGATAGTAGAAATGGAGGCACCCACAGATGTCACGGGAGTCAAATCCTTCCTAGGACACATAGGGTATTACAGGCGATTTATCAAAAATTTTGCTCGAGTATCCTGCCCTTTGGACAAGCTGACAAGGAAAGGTGAACGGTATATATGGGGGATGGTTAGTAGGAGGCCTTCCAAGAACTGAAGTCACGGTTGGTGGGTGCGCCAATCCTAACATATCCTGACTGGGACAAAGAGTTCCACGTACACGTTGACGCATCCAACTTTGCCATAGGGGCCACACTGGCGTAGGTTGGCGACCACGGGCTAGATCACCCGGTCTACTTTGCAAGCAGACTCCTGTCGAAGGCAGAGAAAAATTATAGCACCACAGAAAGGGAAGCCCTTGGGATGGTGTACTCTGTCCAGAAATTTCGACATTACTTGCTCGCCACCCCGTTCACATTTTATGTGGACCACCAGGCTTTAATGTATCTGGTAAACAAGCCAATTATCCAAGGACGAATTAGCCGATGGCTGCTACTGCTGCAGGAATTTACATTCAACATTATAGTAAGACCTGGGAAGAGCCACGTGATAGCCGACCAGCTGTCAAGAATTCTGTCAGGAGAACCAGCCGAAGGAGTGAACGAAGATTTTCCAGATGCTCACTTATTTCGCATTGCGGTTCTCCCCGCTTGGTACACAAGCGTGGGGGAATATTTGTCGACATCACAGTTCCCGAGGGAGATGCCACCAGGAGAAAGAAGGAAACTGGTACTGAGGAGTAGGACATTCCAACTCATTAATGGCCTATTGTATAAAATGGGGCCTGATCAAATCCTACGGCGATGCGTCCTAGAAGAGGAAATTCCGAGCGTCTTGAAAGAAGCACATGAAGGGCCCGCAGGTGGACACATGGGGCCCGACACCACGGCGAGGAAAGTTCTGTTGGCAGGACTGTGGTGGCCGACACTACATAATGACGCCAAGGAGTGGGTAACAAGCTGTGATACATGCCAACAGGCCGGGCGACCATTAAAAAGGGATTTTATGCCCCTCAACCCATCGAATGCCCAGGAACTGTTTGAGAGATGGGGATTGGATTTCGTCAGACCATTAAAACCAAGTAGAGCTCGATGATGCAGATACATTGTAGTGGCAACAAAATACTTGACCAAGTGGGTGGAGGCACGGGCCTTACCCGACAATTCGGCGGTCAACACAGCAAAATTCATCTATGAACACATCTTTACGCGGTATGGGATTCCAATCCAACTGACGAGTGACAGAGGAGGCCATTTTGTAAATCACATAATCCGACTGTTAACAACGGAGTTTAAAATCTTCCACTCCTTATCAAGCCCCTACTATCCACGGGGGAATGGATAGGCCGAGGCAACCAATAAAATAATAATGTCGGTGATATATAAGTCTTGTGGAGTGGAGAAGGATGACTGGGAGGAGTGCCTACTGTCAGTACTTTGGGCATACCGAACAACTTACAAGGTAACTACTAGACAGACTCCCTTCCAGCTAATGTATGGACAAGAAGCCGTGGTGCCAGTTGAATTCATGGTGCCAAGTCTACGGATTGCCATCGATAATCGACTTGGTGACATGGAAAGCCTGAGGGAGAGGCTGTACGCTTTGAACAAATTGGACGAACGAAGGATGATGGCTCAGTGGGCGACAGAAACAGCGCAGCAAAGACGAAAGGTGTGGCACGACAAGCATCTCCGACGAATGAAGTTTACTCCCGGAGAGTTGGTTTTGAAATTCAACGGGAAGAACGAAATTAAACCCGAAAAATTCAAAGTCCGATGGTTAGGGCCCTTCCGGATATGCGAGGTCAATACGAACAGGGCGATTAAGTTGTGGACGCTGGACGGGAAGGAGATACCAGACGCAGTCAATGGGTCGAAATTAAAGGTCTATCACGAACAGAGGGAACCGGGACCCTCCAGCCAGTCAATTCGATAAAAAAAAAAAAAGAAAGTGGCCACCGTACGGTGGGACCACCGAAGGTGTGACACCACCGAAGGTGGAACCACCGTGCAGTGGGGCCACCGGCGGTGGAAGCCACCGAAGGTGGTCACCGCAACATGAAAACACCTCCCCGCCTTGGCAATAAAACCCCTCGCGCAACACTAAGACGCCGCACACCGCACAACCGACCACCACGCGACGCGAGTGAAGAAGAAGACACCGCACACCGCACAACTGACCACCACGCGACGCGAGGGAAGAAGAAGACGCTGCGCACACCACACAACCCGACCACCATGCGACGCGAGGGAAGAGGAAGACGCACACGCCGCATAGCCGGCACACGCCGCACAGCGCCCCACGGCCGCACTCGCGTAACACTAAAACGCACAGCAAGGTTTACGCACAGCAAGGTCTACGCACAGCAAGGTTTACGCACAACAAGGAAAAGGAAGCGTGCCGCACAGCAAGGGAAGAGAAACACCACGCAGGCCACGCACAGGGGAAAAAGCAGCCCGCACAGCGGCAGCCATACACAAAAGAAGAGGGTCGTTACGAAGGTGTACGATTTTTTTATTTTAACAGGCAATCAGTTATACAGAAATTGATGGATTCAGCAGGGAAAAGAAGTTGGAAGAAACAGCTGCACGCTTCTTCCAGTAGCAGCCAGAGGGATAGGGATAGCAATATCAGGATTTTAGCGTCAGGAGTACGTGTTGCAGGCGGCACCATGGATGCCAGCGCCCGACAAAAGCAAAAACAGAAGGCACCACAGGCTGCCATAAGTGCGAAAAACACAGTGACGCCACAGAATGTTACTTTTGAAGGCCTGAATGGATTGGAATGCCAGAAATGGTGGCAGGACACCCCCGATAATGACCTGGTAAAGCAAAACCTCCGTAAGGCACAAGTAGAGTGGGCTGTTCGGATGCCCGTGTTCCTTATCCGGGAGTACGAGGGTGCCCTACGCTTCATGGTGGACACCTTCGACAGGCATACATGCACCAGCACGTTTGAATACCTTCGGAGGGATGTTACTATATCCTTCAAAGCAGGGGATTTCATGAGGGTATTCGGCATTCCGGGCAGCCAGGGCAAGAAAATAGACTTGAAGGCCAAAAAGATGACACGGGAGGAGAAGGAGCGGTCGATTAAATTAGTCTCCTGGAACTTGACGACAGCAGAGTTGGACAGTGTGGCTAGAGCCACGAAGGGTCGTGGAATCCGTAAGATTTTTGTTGTGGAGGGCCACTGGAGATGCATTATGGATGTCATCAAGAGCAGATTGACATGGTCGGGTAGGGCGTCGGACATTGCCCTCCCTCAGATTATGCTGATGAATGGGCTGATGAATGGCATCGTGTATGACTGGGCCGCGTTACTGGCAGAGCGTATGTATGAGTTTTTGACGCTCCAGCATCGCACATTCTATATGCCTCACTACGCTATAGGTTTAATTTTGGAGGCCACGCGGGAAGCAGTGCCGGAGGACGAGTTGGCGGTACGGCCGCAGGGACCGTTGACAGCAGGAGAGCCTCCAATAATGTATTGGAGGCACTTGGACATTGGGCACTCTTCCGCGAAGCGGAAACGGGCGGTAGATAGGGCCTCGGCCTCAGGGGAGCCTGATAGTGGGAGGGATTCCAACAGCGCGGAGGATTCAGAGGCGGAAGATGAGGACGATAGCAGCTAGGCGACGGAGGAGCCTGTACGAGTCCTGTTTGCCCCACCCCTGTTACCGATGGGCACGCCTGTGCCATCATCTGGAGTGGGCGGCACCTGTATTCCGGCCTTCGGGCAGAGCCATATGCCTGTTACACTTGGTCCCCTCCAGCATGAGCAACAGGGAGCATCACCGGGCCCAACCACGGCGGCACTTACCAAGGACATGGCAGAGTCAGGGATGGAGGAGTCACCGCATCGGGTAGTGGTCGCTAAGGAGCAGGGGCTGACGGAGGTGGAGGATACCGAGCCTCACGTGCGGTTGGACGTCGTGGGTAGTGACGTCGTGGTGACTGTTTCTGCTTCCTTGTTGGAGGAGCCAACGATAGCAAACCATCCCCTAGTCACGGAGATGCGTGCTGACCTCGAGGCTATGCAGAGCTGGCTCACACAGCGGTTTCAGATGACACTGGCACAGTCGGAGGGAGCGGTTGTATTCTCACCGTGTCAAGAGACTAGAGCGGAGGTAGTCGACTTGGATGACTCGTCAGGGGAGGCACATGGACTCACAGTTGGGAACGAGGCGGGGGAGGTCACCTCTGCTGGGCAGGCACCAGGAGATGGTGCACCTTCGGTGGCAGAGGCGGTACCTTCACAGCAGGATACAGTCGTGGCCGTTCCACCAGGGACTTCACAGCCCTCGGCGCAGACGGGGGAGGATGTTGAGACCTATCTAGCTGACATGGCTGATATGGTAATGAGGGGTAGGCGGGTGGTGGCCGCTGCCCAGACGCAAGCATTGCAGCAGGTGGTGGTGGAGCTAGAGCAGGTCTTACAGTTTATGCGGGTGGGTTGCCCGACAGCCTTTGCTACCTGCTTTGAGTCTTAGGGGTGGCCGACTACGGAGACAGAGGAAATGCTCCAGGCTTGGAGGCTGCGTTAGCCCGTTGTGGAGAGTCGGGTGACGACAGTTGTCCGCGAGATTGAGCAGGTCTACCGAGATGCCTATTATACATTGAGGCGTACACAGCAGGAGTCTACAGTCAGGGAGGCTGCCCGAGTAGCGTTGGAGAAGGAGGTGGCTAGTCAGCAAGCCTCATGGGCAGCCGAGAGGGCGCAGTTGTTGGCACAGCTAGAGATGGCCCGCACAGAGACGGCTGAGACCCAGGTAGCGAAGGCCGAGGTAGAGACTCGTCTGGCAGCCGAGCAGACTCGATTGGTCTGTGCGACGGAGGCAGTGGATACAAAAGAGGAGTTGTTGGAAGCCGCACACATGGTGAAGACAGCTTTAGAGAAAGTATTGGTGGTGGAACGGGATGTGGCTGCACGCACTCAGCAGGTGTATGAGCTCCGCGCCCGCTTGGTGGCCCAGACACTGACATCTCACCCTTCTGCTCCAGGGATGCTTTCTCAGCCCCCTCCCTAGTCTTTCAGATATGTATATTGTATAGGTTGCATTATCTCCATTTTTGTAAGTCGCCTGGAGACGACTTTTCTTTTTGGGGGGGATGATGTTGGCAGCATTATTGTACACGGGAATAACATTAGTTAATTATGTGTAATTGTTTTGGCTAGTTGGCAACCGAGGGGTGGAAGTTGCGGTGCGACGGTTGGCGCTCGCACCCCCTCGGTACCCTTTTATACTTCGGAATGTAACTTGTAAAATACACTTATGATGAATAGAACATCTGATATACCTTGTCTAATATTTACGACATTATTCTGCATTATGTTCTTTATGCCTTAAGTTATTCACCCGAGAGGGCAAACAGGGATCCCCTCTTTTCCTACTTTTTGCGATGTTAGGTTAGGGTTTTGGCTGCTTAGTGGGCATTTTTGCATTTCCTGTGCCCGAGTCTCAGAGTTTTGATCATGCCTAGTGTCGTCTAGGGTTTTTGAAGTTATAGGATCAAGTTGCAAACGTTGATATTTTAATGATCCTAAGTTTTGTCTAAGTGTTGACCTTTTGAGCGCTAACGTGTTTTTAAACACGCGCATCAGTGATTTTAAAGTGCCAAGGTATTCCCAGACTTCTTGGAGTTGTTTTCTCGCTCCTAAGGTATTATTTAAATTGATTTCGCACTTTATCTAGATAATTTCCTAGCGTTTCGCTCATCTTTCTGGAAAATTTGCCTAAGGCCAGTCTAATTTTGAAGTTTCTAAGTGATTTTGAGTGGTTAAAATGATAAATTCATAAGGGAAATCCATATTCCAAGGGTTAGAGGGTCAAATCCATGCTAGAGGTGCTTTTTCCCCTCATATTCTAGACTACCCACCCTTTTCCCCAACTCAAAATCCACACTACACATGGGTTTCCCTTGAAATCCATACTGGCTATGATTTTCCACCATTGTTTATCCATGCTGGATCGATTTTCCCTTGGAAGTGCTAAAATTTGGCTAAGTGTCAAGATTTTTCCAGATTGCCATCGATTTTCCACCAGGAGTGCGGACTGGAGTGTGGACAACGTTGAGGATGATTCCATGCCTAGGTCAATTTTCCACCAGGATGTTTTGTGACAAGTTAGTGCGGATTTTTGTGCAGACTCTCAGGCCAAACCCAAGTCGATTTTCCACTGAGAGCATTTTGATGAGTTTTGAGTCCGGATTTTTATCCAGACTAAGGTTGAATTTCCACCAGAGAGTATTTTTTGCAAGAAAAGGGAATTTGTTGTGTGGATTTTGTGTCCAGACTGCCATCGATTTTCCCCTAGAGTGTTTTTGTGTGCATTTTGATGAAGTTATGCATGGATTTTTGTCCAAGCTAGGATCGATTTTCCCTTATGGGGAAATTTTTGACATTTTAATGATTTTTAAAGGGATTTTTCAATCCCAACCCAAGTCGATTTTCCCCTGGAGGCTTAATTTGGACTCAAATTGCAATATTTAATAAATGAGCCCCATTTTTAATTGCTTTTAAATAATGATTAATGATTATTTAAAATTTTAAAAGCAAAATTAAATAACTTGCAATAAACATTTAATATTTTAACCTTCTAGAAGCAAGTTAGTTTTTTACCAAGCAAGTATTTAAGCAAATGTTTTATCCCACATTGCTTGTGTGGTGAAAGCGAGAGGTAAAAGCAAGTATAAGAGAGGAGTCTTAGCATTATTTTATTATTAAATCTGCCAGGTGTCTCCATGAAAGGCGATTTTTCTCCAAGGTGGGCGAATTTGAGCAAAATGTTGAAGTGAAGTGTTGGGTTGAGGATTCTTTCCTCCATTTTTTCCAACTTGCTGATCCATTCCCCTTGCTGCCATTGAAGACCATTTCCAGATTTTCGATTTTCCAAGTTTGGCGATTTTTGGTGAAGGGTGGCGATTTTGTGTTTGGAGACTTGGGCGATATTTTCCTCCATTTTTTGCTTGCTATTCCAGACCTCCATTGTTGTAGATCCAGGCTGCCATTGATGATATTTTCAGAATTTTAGTTTGGCGCCATAGCTGGGAAAATTTCGATTTTGTTTGAAGAGTGATTTGTGCCACATTTTGGTGGATTTCCATGCATGCTTGGTGGCTGCGATCATTCCCAGCTTACTGATTCGCTTCAGATCTGAGGTTTGCTTCAGATTTGACCTCCATTAATGGCTGCCCATTAATTTTCAGACTTAAATTTTTATTGCCCAGCCAATTCCAACGTAGGCGATTTGCATTTGGAGGTATTTTGTGGAGTTTTCTGTGCATTTTCAGACCATCTTATCGCTGTTGCAGGTCTGAAAAGTCCATTGTTAGGCAGTTGTCCTCAAAAAATTTCATTTCCAGCCACCTAACCACTTTGGCGATTTTGCTTGGAGCTGACTCCTTAGCCATTTTCTATCATTTTCATGGATTTTTAACTACTTTGCAAGGTGCTGGTAAGTCTGAAGTAATCAATTTTGAGACTTGTCCTCAGAAATTTATTTTTTACCAGCCACACTTACATTCCTGAATATGATTGATTTCATCATTAAAATTGATTTTTATCGAGTTTATGCACATTTTTGAAGATTACATGTTTTTAAAAGTCTGATTTTCAGGTTGTCTTTAGAATTGTTGACCTCCATTGTTGACTGCGGAAGGTGTCTTCAGACATACCTTTGTGTGAAAACACAACCTTTCACACCTTTCCTTAGTCATCGTTGATCCGGTATACTCCTTTGCATTTTAGCTTGCATATTTTCCAAGTATAAGGAGGTATCAATGAATTTTATAGAAGGTTTCCATGCCTTAAAGTTGTCACATTTTGAACTTAATTGTTAAAATTTACCAAGTGTATGGATTATTTTCCGGACTTTATGTTCTAATTAGCTAAAATCTTTAGAAAGTCTGGAATTTTATTAAGAGCATTATTTATTTTTCTAGGTCTAACTTCAAGTTTCGTATAGGTGCGATGTCGAAGTCCGGATTCAAGGAGAGGAAAGAACTATTGAAGATGCTGGAGACTGAATTTTATCCAGAGCTCAAGATTTAATCTAGATGGAAGGAGATCACTGATACAAACATGCATTTCCTAGACTTCGACCAGATGCAACGACAGATGTTTGGAGTCAGAGATCAAGTTCCTCCCCCAGCATATGCGAACATTATGAAGAGTGGTATTTTCCATGCCGCTGGATTTCCACAGTCCATACAGTGCAGTGAGCTCATCCTGGAGTGCGCACGATGTTATGATCCGCTCACGCAAATGATCAAGACTCCTAAGGGCGTTGTCAATGCCTACCTTGCTGAGGATGCTATTGCAGAGGTGTTCAGAATTCCACGCGGAACGGACATGAAGGATGTGACCAAGGATGAATATGGAGAAAGATACACGAAGAAGATGGGTGTATCCAAGAATTTGATAAACAAAGAGTGGATGATTGAGCCCAGGTCTCATCATGTCTCATCATTCCAAGGCTCCCAAGACACTCATGTGCGTAGACTTTAAGGAGGAGTATAGTGATTTGATATTCCTACTCAACAGAGTGATGGGGATGCTGCAGGGAGCAATATTCGATGGATGGATGTTCTACTTCATCCAAGATTGTCTTAGAGGAACGTTAGTAAATTGGTCTAAGATCATAAGTGACAATTTGGAATATCAGTTGAGGAATGTAGAGCGGTCCAAGTCATTTGCCATGACTTCTTACCTGGTATACCTGCTTGCACGGTTTGTTTCATACAGAGGATTAATATGCAAAGGTGAAGTCGGGAATGGGCAAGGACAATTCAGGAGCCATGAATGCTACCCCCAGCTGAGCATGTATAGAATTGAAGACTATAAGAGAGTGAATGATGCATTCACTATGTACATCACACGGATGCTACAAGGCGGAATCCACAGAAGATTGTCCATGGAGGCAACAGAGTTAATAGAAAAATATGGATCGTGGTATATTCAGTTTCCCACTTTCACATACCTCAGGATTCATGGGTTTCAATCTGAACCCTATAGACTTCCTAGGTATCCAATCGACAAAATGATCTTGTTGGAAGTGGTGAGACAACTTCTAGAGTTTGATGTCATTCAAAGAGAGAAGCATAGAACAGGCATGACATTCCCTATTTCAGTTGGGAAGACGTCAGAGGTTTGCTAGTCTGCCATAGCCGCCAACATTGCGAGTGAGGAGCTTGCATTCTATCGATTTGCTACATACAAGAAAAGAGAAAGATTTGATCCAGACAAGAAAGTAGGAAGGATCAGGGGAGAGAAGTTCATCCACAAAGTTGACATAGAAGATTATTGGGCCAACCTGATGGACGAGCAAGCAGTAAAGAGAAGAATGTGGTCTAGAATGTCAGTGGATTTCATGAGGAAGTGTGGACTTTTCCTCATTCCTGATCAAGTGTTAGATGACAAAGATCATACACATCCACAGTATGAGAATGAAATGAAGAAGGCTATCCTATTGCCAAATTGGTCAGAGTCAGAAGAGATTGACCTGAATATATTGATGAGAGAGGTCTTGAATTTATCCCATACATGGGTGGATATACAGATGAATAAGTTAGTTGATATGGGTGTTCCCTTCACTTATGAAAGGATGAAGCCAAAAGAGTCTATTTCCGAGGATGATCAGAGGACTATTAGTGATGTCAGAGTTCATGCAGACGAAGAGAGTCAAGCTCCCAAGAGAAGGAAGAACACGCCAGGAGAAGTCAAGGCCAGAGGGAAGAAGATTGAGGAGGTGAAGAAGGAACAAAAGACTATCATTCCTCCACCTATCATTCCTTCACCCCCTCTCAGTGTCTCATCAATCGAAGTGATTGAAGTAACAGAGCAGAACAAGGAGACTCAACAATGTTCCAACACAGTGATACTACCAGAGAATATTCAGGAGTTCCATGCTACAACGACATCTGCACCCCCGAATGAGAATGATGATCAGCCGAGATCCCCTACTGTCCTTTTGGAAGTTAGTTTGGGAAATGAGGTATAGTTTGGGAAATGAGGTATATGATTGGACTAGGAATAATCCTGATGATAATGATGAGGTTATCTCAGCATTGAGAGGACTTGATCGAGAAATGTCTCGATGATGGTATGGAGATGGTCGCTATTCCTGAATGGCTGATAAGAAGTATGGAGAAAAGTAAACAAATGATAGAGGTACAGCCTATTGACGACATTGATGACTACCTAGCTAGGAGTGCTAAGGAGAAAGAGCCCAAGAGAGTGGAGATTTTGTTGCACATAGCTAGAGATGAGACAGGAATGCAGATTGCGCAGATTGCTGTTCCTATTGTAGGCGTGACAACAAACATTGCTACTCCTATGGATTTCCGGATCACTTTAGTTGCCCTTGGTCGTACATCCAGAAAGCAAGAATTTCAAGAGGTTGGTGAAAACCTCAAGGCAATCAATGCAAGGTTAGACAGAGAAATTGCGGAGAAAGAAAGGTACAGAGAAGAGAATATCAGACTTAGAGAGTATATTGCAGGGATAAAGCGTGAAGATCCCACCATTATTTCCCCTATTGCAGTTGACCATGGAATGCATTCACACTATGAGGCAGTGAGAGGCACACTCTCGGAGGTGGAAAAGTGGATTGAGAATACAAGAAAGTAGGCAGATGATTTCCTTACTAAGTTTGTCCATGCATATGATAGGACAATAGGGCTCGCATTCAGAATCCAGTATTTGGAGGGAGTTTGGGAAGAATTCCGGCGTATTCAAGAGAAGACTATTCCACGCCTCCAAGCTTTGAAGAAGATTCCTAATTCCACCTTGGTCAACGAGAACATTGTGCACAGTGGAGATAGGTACGATTTCCATGGCTGGTATTGTTCATTAGCCGTGAAGAAATCAACTTATGAGAACGCCCAGTCGAGTTGTATGGAGATGGAGGGATTGATTCAGGACATTCAAATGAAGATCCTTGCCTCAATTGAGGAATTATTGGGTGTTGATGTTAGTGATGCTAGTGGTTTACACTTAGCCGAATTAAGAGACAAGATGAAATTTATATATTTTTGCCAGTTGGACTCTTTGAAGAAGAGTTAGATAGACGACTTGGTCTCTTTGTTGATTCATGTTCATAGTTCGCAGAAGCTCATGCCAGAATGGGAGAACACTTTGGATTCTTGCTCGGATTCACAGGACGTGATTGATTTGCAACAGGATACCTTGCCTAGCATTTCCATGGAGGAGTTAGATTCAGTATTGGCTAGATTCTTGGAGTATGCTAGGAGAGAGAGAGATGCCGTGAAGAATCTTCTAGAAGATTCCCTATTTGATGATTAGGTATCTTTTCATTGGGCCATATGTTGGTGGGACCATTTTTGATGTAAACCCTAATTAGGGCAATTCTAGGGTTTTGTTGGCATGATCTCGGCCGTTGATCTTGGATCAATATTGGCCATCCATTTTGTATGAGACTCTATATATGCTTCCTTGTCTCTCATTTGTAAGAGAGAGTTTTGGTAGAATTGTTGGTATATGCTGTAGCTATTTGAATCATAATCATTGTTCAATTGTTGGTGATTTTGCTCATCAAGTGTTGTATTTGCATTCATGGTTCTCAATTCCTCCAAGTTAGATTAGAATTTAGTTAGAATTTATTTTCATGTATGTTAGATTGAGTGGAAGATTTGTTGAATTCATTTGTGTGGAATCCTTAATCCATACCACTTGCCTCTTGCCGCTGGTAAGTGCGCCTTGTGTGGTCAACTGGAATTTAAGTAAGCTTAACTTCAACTATTATGCGTCCCTTGACAAGCATCAACTTGGATGGTGTCTACGTTTGATGGTGATAGCTTGAAAATCTTTAAGCATACCTTAGATGATTGCACTAAGCTTGTGTCAATACCTGTTTGTGAGACCTTGCCTGGTTTGATTCCACTAGATCCATTCATCATTTCCTACATTCCTAGGCTTAGAATAGACTTCCTAAACCCTATTCCTTTTGCCCCTTTTTTTAGTAAGAAGTAAATCCAGAGCCATATTGATAAATCTTAAGTTGTCAGCACACCTATTCCGCATCATTCATGATAGTCCAAACATTTGCGTAAGTCCCCAAGTGAACACAACAATTCACATCGACCATTGAGTTACCCACTCGTCAAGACCTGACATGTAGAAACCTTGGAATCATTTTAGTCAAAGAAACGGGACTCGGACTCGGCAAGGCCGAATCGGACTTGGACTCGGGACTCAGAGTTAGACTCGATTGGACTCGAGAAAGTGAAAAACTCAAGAAATTTAGAGATTTTCAAAGATTTAAAACTTGTTTCAGGCACCCTTTATTGAATACACCTTAAAGACACAATAACATCATCAAACTCGGCTCATTTGATTCCATACACAATTATACATCAATCACATAAGCATAAACGCAAATTGTAGTTGAAGGAAATAACAAACATAGATATATAAATATTGTCAAATCTATACAATATTACAAAACTCATGGAATAAAAAATCCATGCCATCATATGATCATCATCAAATGTTTCATACAAATACCAAAGGTAAATACAACTACAAGTCTATGGCTCAGAGGAGCCTGCACGACAGCACCCTCCGGCCTCGGCCCCCTGCGAAGGCATCTAAGGTAGGTCCTGGATGATTCGACAGTCATAGCCGCTCCCCGTGACACCATGCCATGCTCACCAACATCAGGAACATCCGTGTCACTATCTGCCTCTGAATCTCCTGTCTGTGCTCGTGCTCTCCGCTCCCCCTCTGCCATGGCTACAGTCTCAGCCTCTATATCCACCTGGTCGATCCAATCAGTGTCGGACTTGGAGGTTAAATTTTCACTACTTCTATTGACGCAGTTTCCCCCCATATTTTTCGACGGTGGTTTGGGGGCAGTGCCCCTTGCGCGCTCCCTGTTGCGATACAGGGCGGGGTCGAGGGGCAGCGCCCCGCGAGGCCAAAAAAACTTATTATTTAATAAAGGCGTCGGGCGTTATTTTTCTATTGGCTGACATGTTGTAACCCTAATTTTTCTCATTCTCAGGCGGAGGTTGTAGTGAACAAAGACGAGACCATTCATTTTAGAAAAACTTTTTAGAATGTTTTTTTTTTCTCATTTTACTTAACCCAGGCAGTAGCCGAGTTTGGGGCTTGGGACTCGCCGAGTTTGGCGAGTTTGAGCCATACTCGCCAGCTCGGCAAGTCTGCTCGCCAGACTCATACGAGTTCGAGTCCTAGAGATTCGGCGAGCATGGCTCGGACACGGACTCGCCGAGTTTAGGCGATTCATGGCGATTCCCGTTTCTTTGATTTAATTGATCTCATTCTTAGCATCTGAGGTGATTTTGTTCAAGAAAGGGTTAATTACCTTGGTATTTTATTCTGAAATGTTATGTGCATAAAAAACACATCAACAGGCCCCTCCTTCGTCTTCTCATCTTCAACCTATAGAGGGCCATCCATTTTTGTCCATACCCGAAGAACAACTTGTGACCTCTACACGTAAGAGATCAAAGGGACTATTGGAAACAAAATTTTACAATGAGTCTAGAGAGATTGCTGATCAAGATATAGTTAGATGTGTCTATGTGAATGGATTGGCATTCAATGTTGTTCTCTCACCATATTGATAAACAATGGTGAAAGCAATTAATGAGGCTCCACAGGGGTACAGGGGATTGGGTTATGAGAAGATGCATGCTACCTTATTGGACAAAGAGGTCAAATATGTATAGGACTCCTTGAAGTCCATAAAGGATTGATGGGTCGATATAGGGATGTCCATCGTATCTGATGGATGGAAAGATGCAAAAAATGGCCCATTGATCAATATTGCAGTGTCCCCTAGGCCCTAAAGGGGCAATGTTTATGAAAGCAATGGATTGTGAAGGAGAGGTGAGGGATGGTACATTATTGATAACATTCTTTTCCAAGCCATTGAGGAAGTGGTCCCTTGAAATGTTGTGCAAATTATAATAGACAATGCCAATTATTGTAGTGCTGCTAGGTTATTGGTTGAGGAATGTTATGAACACATTTTTTGGACACCGTGTGCTATCCACTCCCTCAACTGAATACTACAAAAAATTGGCACCAAAATTGAATGGATCAAACAGGTTTATTCATCACTAACCACAATATGCCACAAGGCGTATTTAGAACAATCTCGAAATTGGAGTTGCTGAAAGTAAGTTAAATAATAAATGTGTTTTACTTTAGTAAATATTTTAATTTTAATTTTTGTAAATTTAATTTTTTTATTTTGATTTTGTAATAGGTTGTTCGTACCCATTTTGCCTCCAATGCAATTGTGTTGAGATGACTTCTAAAGGTTTGTGAGGCACTATCTGTAATGTTCCCATTTTGAAGTTCTCCAACAGTGCAGTTGTCGCTGACTTTTTGGGTTTGTGTCAGCTTATTTAGAGGGGTAATTCGATGTTTTCAGTGAGCTCAAATGGTTTAGAGGAGTCACTTGATGCTTTCAAATGTTATTTTTGGCTTATGGTTTGGGCTCCAAGATTTTTGGAGGGAGCATCTAGTTCTATTAGGTCACCCAATTGGGCCCGTTTATCATCTTTCATCATAGGGATCACTCCTATGTAGTCAAATTGCAATTCTAATTCTTTTTGATCATTGCCACTAATTGGGTGTGTTATTGAGCTATATTTAATTAATTTCACTAAGGATGCCATTTTAATTAAAATAATGTATCGGGCACCTCCGTGTTATAGCTCGTTGGAAAGAGAATAGAGAGTTTTAAAATATTGAGACACTTAAAAGTTAAAAGTGACTTTAAGTACTGGAAATGTTTAAAAATAAATTAAATCACTTTTTGGAGTTAAAAGGCTTATTTAAGTTAATAAAGTGATTTTAAAAGGGAGTTTTTGGAAAGTTCCCTAGAAGGCTTATAAAAAGGTGAATTAAGAGCTCATTTGGTATGTTGAGTTTGGATTTTGATATTTCTTTTGTTTGGTGGAGATTACTTTTGCGTCTTTGGTTTGTGAGGACAAAAAAATCTTGCATGCAACATTCTCTACGTTGTTGAGAGATACAATTTGGAGAATACTTGGTGATTTCATTCAAAGGTTACAGTTGTGCTCATTGGAGAAGATCTACATTTCAGTTTTGGAGAGTTTATTGAATACCTTATTGTTAGAGATCGATTTGGAAGGTGATTTGGAGGTTTTTGTTGTTGGTCATTGCTGGTTATACTTCCTCATGTTAGTTGTACCATTTCAAGAGCTTGGATGTGATGTTTTTATGGCAAAAGATTGGTATTTGAGGGTTTAAATCTGCATTCTTGGTGTTTATTATTTCCTGCTAATCAGTTCAACACCCAGCTGTACCATTTTGGAGTCACTTGGTGAAGTACCTAGGGTTTCTGCCTTTTTGGACATTGTATTTTCTGGTCATTGCTGTAGATTTCATCAAATCAACAAATGGGTATGTTGGAAATAGATATGTAATATCGTTTTATGATCTAGTTTGCTCTTACATTTGATAGATTTTGTAAAATCAGATCAAAAATTAATTTTGGACTTTTTCAACTACCTGTATTTCTGAGTTGTTCATTTATTATAAAGTACTTCATTATCTACACTTAATTTGGCAACTCAAATCCACTCAAAAATTTAAATAAACAAACAAAAATCAAAGTACAAACAAGGCTGCATATTACAGTGGTATCAGAGCAAAAAATCTTGCCATCTTGTGTTTGCATGTGAACGAACAATGCTTGCATTTGTGATTAACGGATACCCAATTGCTTGCATGTCAGTTTTGGACAGTTTCTAGAAGTGGGTAACTCTCACATGTTAGTTTGAAGCAGTTTGGAGTAGTGGGTTTGCATTGCATGTTAGGTTCTGGCAGGTTTGAGCATGTTCTATGAGAGCTAGTGATAGGGAAAGGAGATACGGAAAAAATTAAGGAAAAGGGAAGCTGAACAATAGGAGCAGTGCATGTTGCCATCCTAAAGGGTCTAGTAAAAAGATGAAGACTTTTGAAGAGAAACAACTTGAAGGGTTGACAAAACTGAAGCAAAGTTATCAAAGACAAAGTGAGAATTGTCGAAATTCTAGAGTTGGGAAAATTTAAAGTACTTGTGTTAAAGAAAGTAGAAATAAATGAAAAAGATTCTTCTAGTACAAGAAACAATGAGAAATAAGAAAATGAAAAGAGGTTTACAACAGATCATTCAGATGGAGACATTGCCTTGATACATAAAGACTATGTGACAGAGTTTCAAAGAGATTCTTTGGACATGCATGCAGTTATTGTTGATGATTTTGTACATGAAGGAAAAGACAAAACAATATCCTTGGTTTGAGGTCAGATATTTCCAGTAGAAGGTCCAGATAGATATAGGTTGGATGACCATACACAACCTTTAGAGAGGAGTGTTTATGAAGGCCTTGGTGCTAGTGAGTTTGGGAGTGACTCTCTCGCAGAGGAAACCACTCTTGAGGAGGACAACAAGCACTTTATTTCTAAACAAAGCAATTAGTCCTTTGACACATGGGATCCAAGTGTGTTGGCACCTAAGCGTGATTGTGATGATGTTTTGATTTTTGAGTATAATGCATGCATAGAGGATGCCATTGATGAATTTAATGATGATATTGATACAAAATCTGATTTATCATTGTTTGGAGCTGATTTTGAGCAAAGACTTTATGAGATTGTTAATCCTATTGTTAAGCATCTTCATAAAGATGATGAGTCATGAGACAACTATGGAGTTACTATTGACAGGTACAACATAGGGTCTGACTTTGGTATTCACTATAGTAGTAGTACACTTTCTTTGCATGAACATGACTGGACAAATCAATTTGTCATATCCATTGATAACCATTATTTGAGAGGGGTGTTGAGATAGCATATGCCAATCCACTTTTTGAGTGGGATGATGGAACAACTCTTGGTTCTAGTACTGCACTTTCTGATTGTAAAAATGATTCCAAGATGCCCAAAATGGCCTCCAACATGTTGCTTTATTGGCGTCAAACCCTAATTCGTTTCTAGGGTTTCATTGCATTTTTTTAATTAAATTTTTTCTTTTCCTTATGTCTCCCTCAACCCCCTTAGGCTTCCTTATTAATAAAATTAAGTCGTTTTTAAAAAGCAACTTAATTCATGTCTCCTAAGCATCATGGTACAAGGGGGCCCCGACTTGTTACTTTATTATAATGTGATGTCCCCACTCTAGGAGTAAATAATCAACTTCATGTAGTCTCTAGAAAGAGACGAAGTTGAGAACGAATAGCACATATAAGCAGTTATATACATTTTTCCGATAATGCCTTGTTACTGGACGAGTTTAATATTTAGGCATGGCGGATATGTCAGTAGATCAAGCATTCAAAGAAGGTCGAATAGGGTAACTATATAATTATAGACAACAACAATTAAATAATCAACAATTGGTTGACACGAGCAAACTAATCATCATCGGTTGGATTAAGTTATGAACAAACAAACAAACTAACGACTTAATGAAAAGACACGATTAAAGGAACAAGAAGAAACAATGATTTCCAAGAGACAAAAAGACGTGTCTCTTTGACACTGCGTCACAGATCTATAAGGATCGGCCAATGCTCAGAACTGAATTCCGACTGAAGCACTGTGATCATTGATGCTGCTTGAGTCCTGCAGTCCAACTGACAGTTCATCCTAAAAAGTAGGGACTTGCCCTAAAAAATAGGAACCTCTCTTCAAACACCTGTAACTGCTCAAAAGGATCTTACTCTGCTCCCTAGTCATCTAGTCAACTGCCAGTTCTCCCTAAAAATAGGAGACATCACCAAAAGTAAGAACTACCGTTTGAAGGTCCAAAACGGTTCACAGAGCCCCTACAAAGCTCCATGACCCTCATAATGAGTCCCCTACCCATATCGTTGACCTACGGGAACTTGAATGACAGGTCAACCCCTACTCATCTTCTGTCGCCTAGAAAGGGGACTTTACATTGTCGTACAGATGCGGTGGCAAGTTGTTGTACAAGGGTGATGGCATGTTGCCGTGCATGGTGCCAAGGTCATCACACGAAATTCTATTGTGAAATCTGGATGGAGCCCCGTCATATGGTGTGCCAACAAGGTTGATGTTGTACACTACCAAGTTCTATTGCTGTACAAGTGTTGAGTGTCGTACCGGTTCAATACCTCCAATTTAAATTTTTTTCTTATTGGCCAACTCCATATTTTGCCTTCTTAATTTTTTAATTTCCGTCAATTCCTTTTTCTTTTCCCTCCCATTTTCCATCTTCATACTATTAGATGTATCTCCCATAACTGTACACATAGTTACAAGCCTTAGACTTGCCTCGGACTCGGCAAGCTGATTTTTGACATGGAGTTGGACTCGGCACCCAAACTCGGCAAATTGAAAAACCCAAGAAATTCAAAGATTTTTAACGATTTTAAACTTCTTTCATGCATTTTTTAATAAATAAATATTAAAGACACAATAATCACATCAAATAGAAGCGCATACACAAGTTTACATTGATCACATAAGTATAAATGCAAATTTTAGGCTTGCGCTAAAGGAAATAAGCTAAACTAAATAACACATCAGAAATATAGATAGTGTCAAATGTCTACAAAATTCATGGAATATGAAATCCATGTCATCAAAAGTTCAAAACATATATCAAGCTCAACATAAAAGCTAGAGCCTAGAAGTCTAAGGCCCAGAGGAGCCAATATCAGTCGACCCCAGAACCGTCCTACGTGTGCGCCTAAGATAGGTCCGAGTACGTTCTCTAGCCATGATCTCTGCTTGTGTCTGAGGCTTAGGCTCAATGACATCCATATCCTCATCCACATCATCCTCGAGGTACTCCAATGGGTTTCCTCGCGCTGTAGCCTCCTGCTCTGCCATCGCCACTGCCTCTGCCTCTCGATCCACCTGATCAACCCACTCTAAGTCTTCATCATTGAAGACGGGATCATCAAGCTCAGTCTTCCACTCTCCTTGTGGATCAACCTCCTTTAAAATGATAGGAGATGTGTCAGTTCCCAAGATCTGTCTGTGATGGAGGTGAAGGGTGTAATGAACAAACACAAGATCATTCAACTTTTGCACCGCCAACCTATTGTACTTTTTGGAGTGAATATGCTCCAATTGCGCTCACATTCTGAAGCACTACATGGCTGGCTGAAGATACGAAGTGCAATCTTTTGTTGATTTGACACCTTATTACTAAACATCTCCCACCAAGCATTTGAAACAAAAAAATAATAAAAATCATTTCTATTCTATAACTTTGAGTTTATGATAATGGTAATAGAATCATAGAAAAGTTTCAGATAAAAATTTAAAACTATGCCTTGATTAGATTTTTACCTGGCATCATTTGTGTCCGGTTTTGCTTGCATATGTCTCGTGAGAAGAAGTCTCCTTGTGCATTCGTAAACATCTCTACCTCACGGATTATGTGTGCTCCAATTGATGAATCAGGTGACATTCGCTCTACAACTTTGTAGAGCCCACCCAACACCTCATCATCGGCCTTGAAATCTGGGCGAAACTAGAATGTCGGACTAAGGTAGTAGGCAACTGCATGTATAGGCCTATGAAGTAGATTGTGCCATCGTCGATCAATGACGTCCCATATGGGACCATACTTAGCTTGATTCCCTGAATAAATGGCTCTAATGGCCTCCTTCACCCTATCCATGCCCTCATAAATGTAGCCCATTGCAGGCTTCTCTCCATCAGCAACTCGTAGGAGAACAAGAGGCTCTATGAACTGTGATCACAAGTTGAAAGTTGCAACATTAAGCTTTAAGTTTTAAGTTTTACATAAACAAGTGTGAATAAAACTAAAGAAATGAAATGGAAATGAGAACAAAAATGAAAAATATAATAGATAATTACCCGCACATCTCCTTGGTTGGTTGCCAAAAGCTATGCTCTTCGAAAACCGGATCAGCCATCTCAATCCCTGCAGTGGTCTTTGCATATGATGATGCCGTCCACTCCTCACTTACAAACATGCGTTTCAATCCAGCCTTGGACCGGAGCAAGGATTGCAACGTGATAAAATTTGTTGCAAATCGGGTAATTCCTGGACGAGACAACTCTTTCTTATTTGTGAAATTTCTCATAAGGTTGAAGACTTAGGCATGATTATATATGTATTTACAAATATTCCTTCCAATCTCTACACATGTTTTAATCCATGGAATTTTACCAAGATCCTCCAATATGAGGTCAATGCAATGAGCAGCACAAGGGGTCCAAAACAAGGTGGGGTGCCTCTTGATAAGAAGTTTACTTGCAGCAATATAATTTGCTGCATTATCAGTCACTATTTGCATCACATTCTCCTCACCCACATCCTCCAACACTTCCTCCAACAACCCATAGAGATACTCAACATTTTTTACATTCCCTGAAGCATCAATTGACTTCAAGAACACTATGCTACCTAAGAAAGAAAAAAAAAAGAGATTTAGTAAAATAAAAATAAATAAACTTAGTCACTAAACCAATGATAAATATACTTTACAAAATACAAACTACAAACTACAAAGTACAATTACCTGATGAGGAGACAAGAAAATTCAATAGTGTTCTACTTCTTCTGTCGGTCCAACCATCACTCATGATGGTGCAACCCTTCTTCCTCCATATCTCATGCTGCTCGACAATTTTGGCTTTAACATCAGCCACCTTTTGATTCAAGATAGGGCCTTTTATCTCTTCATCATTAGGGGCTTTGATCCCTTGGCCACAACCAGTAATGGTATCTACCATAATTTGCCAGTATGGAGACCTAAAACAAATTAAATAAACGGAATAAGTATTAACTAATAACTTTTAAGTTTTACTTGTAACTTTAAAAATTAAAATAATGAATGTGGCATACTCTTAAATTCTCAATTTCTTAAAAGCAAAAAAAATAAGACATAGAAATCAAAATACTAATGAATACCTCGCGAACGTTGCTGTAGAACCATAAGTCTCCAATTGCCATTTTCGTAGCATCATGCTTCTCCTTATTCCAACCCATGCTCTCAAGCGATGGTTGGGCACCTGGAATCGTGCGTGGAACAATAAGTGAGTCTAATGTGGATTTATTTTTACTAATGCGAGGCCCAATGCTCACACTCACGCTACCACTACTTCCAGATCTAGGGAATGGAGGTTGAGGATTTGAAGAAGCCTCTCCACCAATGGCTGCCATTTCTTCCATTTGCTTCCTTTTCAATTCTTTTCTCTCTTCAAATTCCTCTAATTGATCTTGCACTTCACGAATAGCCTCAGGGGGTGCTCTTTTGCATGGTTTTGCATCATGACATTCTATTTGTGCAATGTGATATTTCAGCCGGTTAATACCTCCCCCTTTATATTTTGTTTTGCAATGAATACATGTTACTTCTTTTTTTGAACCGGGGATGCCATGTTTCCAAGCCTTATCCTTTCTAACCGGGGCTGCCTTTGAGGCACCACTTCCACTAGGCTGAGACATTATGCTGCAATATATTATAAATGGAAAACATCAGCATAATATCTCTTATTCTAAATAAATGAAAACCTAAAAAAAAAATAGAAAGAAAAATCAAAATTAGGGTTTCAACTTTCATATTTTTCCATCAATATAAAATAAACCAAAAACAAAACAAATGTACAAAAAAATGGAAATATGAAAGTAAGAAAATAAAAAAAATAACAAAAAAATGGTACTTACCTCTATAAATTTGCTTGAAAACCTCTTCCAAATCCTTCTTTAACACCTTCAAATGCTTGAATGCAAGCTACAAACTTGCACGAACAATCAACAATCATTATCTCCTCTTCAATCTATCTATTGGTCTGCTCGTCAATGCCTCTATTTTTTGCTGAAAACTCTCTTTTTCTCTCCTTGTGCTTGCAAACAACAAAAAATGACTTTTTAGGGTGTGGAAGAAAACATATTACCCTTTTATTTCATTTAAAACTATGGCATTTTATTTATTTTTGACTGGGCGGCAGAGTCCGACCCACGGGACTTGGCGAGTCTGCCGAGTTTAATAGACTCGGTGAGTTTGCCAAAACTCGGCCAGACTCGGCCAAGGCCGAGTCCAGAGGCCGTGGGCCTCGGCGAGGGCAAACCACCTCTGGACTCTGCGAGTCTTGCCTAGACTCGCAGAGTCTTGTAACTTTGACTGTACATGCTTTTGGTTTCTGCTCACCAAGATTTGTAGCTTCAAGAAAATTACACGTTAGCGAAAATACGTCGTAGTCCTCCATTTGCCAGTGGAATTGTCCATTCAGGGAGCTAGTTTCATCCTCTAATCAATCTTCCAATACCAGTACCCCTTCGTCATTTTGTTCCATCCTCTTCCTTCCTCTGTACCCCACTCTCCATCTTCGGACTCTGTCTGAAGATGCCAATTCTTCACTCACCACCTAAGTCCTCAGGTCAATGACGTACTTCCTTCCCTGACTCTCAATGGAGATTGTGTTACACTTCCAATTGTGATCTTCCTTTGTAGTGATTAACCACCCTTTCTCGAGGAGAGCCTTGTACGGCTTCTCTAATGGGATGACGACGGAATCCAGGAAGAAGGGCCATTTGCCAATTGTTACCTTTTGTGCCATCAAAGTCCTCAATGGCTTAATGTCGTGCTAGTCGGCACCCACCAAATTGAACGTTGACGGCCAAAGCATAGGTTTTCCAAGGCTCTTCCAAGTTTCCTTTGGTAGTACATTGACTCTTGAGCCTCAATCGATGATGGTGTTTGTTAATTTCATTCCCATAATTTGCATCTCCACGATGGCTGGCTTCCTGCCAATGCTCACCGTCAACAACATCTAGTCACGCGCCCCGTCCCCTTCACATGGAGGTTTACTCTGCTAGTTTCTCTTGTGGCTTGTTCTGTTTGTGATGACTGCAGTTGTTGTCATCGATCGTGTTGGTAATTGTTATTCCCAGTTGCGGCATAGTTTGAAGAAGATCTATCACCTTGATCGATACGGTTGTTTGTAGCACTTGCTGAACTATGTTCTTCTCTGACCCTCGCAATGACTTACTTGCACTTCCATTGGAAGTTATTTGTTCCTTCGCCAACAATTGTTCAACTTCTGCTCTGGCTTCTCGGAGTCGTTCCTTCTCTGTACAAGGGTCTAAGTACACCACGTTCTTTGTTTGTGCTCTTGTGATTACCAGAGCTACCTCATCTTGTTTTGCCACATCCAACATATTAAAACCCTTTTGCTTTGGGCAGTCGGTGTCTTCATGATTCCTCGGTGCACACCATTTGCACAATAATTGTATGTTGTCTTTCTTATTTTGACAGTCTCTCACAATGTGTCCCCATTCACTACATTGTCGGTACTGTATGATAGGATGTCCTCTGGAGTCATAACGTATTTGGTTTCGCCCTCATTGATTTCCATTGCCGCTAGGCGTACATTTTTTGGTTTTGATGGACTAGATTCTCCCTATGTGAAGAGTACTTGCATATTTCTAGTCTTCAAATTATATGGACACTCCTTTATTGAATGACCCATCACTTGGCAAATCTCACAAAACATCTTTTTAGGGCAATTACCTTTTGTGTGCCCCTCAATATTGCACTCAGTACACCATAGTTCATTACTTTATTGGTTCCTTTCTCGGCCTTCAATTCTTTCATCATTCTCAACATATCCCATCGAAGGGCCCGAATCGTTTTGGATTCTTCATCACTGCTACCTTTGGTGCTCTCGTCATTATCGGTCATCCTCTTCCCTTAGAAGGAAGTTTTGTTTTCAGTCATGATGTCCATCGCTCGATTGTAAGCATCGACGTACGAGGACGGAGGCACTACTTTTATTTCTTATGTTTGTGCATAAGAGGTGCATCATGTGGTTAGACTTTGAGCTGCTACATATCATGCTTAGTTACCAAAAAATCATCTACAAAGGTTGATAGGACAATAGAAGTGCTGAAGACTTTGTGCTTTCATTTTTGTTTTCTCGTCCCAGGGAAGTGATGGAGGTCTTTGTGCTTTCATGAAAACTTTGCTTCCCTTTATGTTCCAAAAATCCTACAAAAAAGTCTCATTTTTGTATTTGCTGTTATTTATTTCCAATTGCTATTACTTTTCAGTGAAGAGAAAATAGTATAGTTTTTCTTGAAAGAAGAAGAGAGACTTCTGTCCGACCCATATTAGATTAGTTTAGTTTGTAGATAGGGGGAGCCTTCCCTAAATTAGGAGAGTATCATACTCACACACTGTGGCTGAAACCACAATTTTGCACATCCCCTAGGTGTACAAAATTTTCAACCAACAATAGGCTTCAAATCCCTTCACATTTCAGATAACAGATTTGATGCTCATTTAGGTTTGGGGGAGATCTAGGGCCTTTATGTGGTCTTTCAAAGTAGTGGGGCATTTTCTCATCTTTACTTGTTTTAGACTTTCCAACCAAATCTGTCGCTCAATAGATTTCCTTTTCTTAGCACCTTCACCTTTACCTTCTCCTAAACATGAATTGTTTTCACCAAGTGGCTCTTTCTCTGTACTTCCACTCTTTGCAAGGTCTTTTATACCCATTTCATCTATAGGATTTGTTTTTTTAACTGTACTTTCAGCCTTGTAGACCCACATACCCAATTCAGGAACATGGTGGCAAAGGCTCTAAATCTACTATCTTTTTGTCAAACATATTTTATATAATTATTATTCCAGTCATTAGGATAAACACTTTCTTGAATTTTCTCAAAAGTATTTCCCTAATTCTAGCATTTGTGGCTCCTGTTGTTTCTATAGTATAATATCTGAAGTTGGGGACTACAAACATGCAAATTGCTTTTAGTATATGGAAGGTACTGGAAATTTAACTCAAAGGGCAATTTGTACTACAGATACAATATTTCTTTTCATGTTGTGAACGTTAAATCTCGAGAATTGTGTCATATTTTTGACAATAGGATTACCTTTTATGGCGAAATCTAAATGCTGTTTTCTGGATATGGATCCTGAGGACATATGAAATTGTTTCATCAAATCCAGTGGCATGTCTAATTGAAGACGTTTATATTAGTTTTTATATGAGGACACCAGATTTTAATTGTAAAGGCCAATTGACAGAAATGTTTGATCGAGGAATGTATGCTGGACCTGTGGGTTGGTTTGGGGGAAATGAGACTGAATTTGCTGTGGGAATCAGATCAGCATTAATACAACAGAACAACTCAATTTCTTCTCCAGGTAGCATGTTCCCTAAGGTAAATTTTTCTGCATGTGTTTCAAATTAGTTTCTTTCCAAAAAAATCTAAGTTGTCCAAGGTACAGAGAAGGAAAGGATAAAGAATTTTTAATCAGACTTTTGATTAGTGTGTATAAGCTGCTTGTCAAAAATCTAATTTTTCTATTTAAATCATCAAAAGTATACCTATTACATATATCACAAGTTACTGCTATTTGTCTTTCAAAATCCATGTACTCAAATTACATATTTCATGACAGGATATAATGAATAGATGAGCCTCTAATACAGCCTTTGTATTCTTCTCCATCGGCCCTATAATAAACATCAAGTGATCTTTCTTCTCTATTTTCTGCTGAACTTCTTGATCTGTTTTATAATCTACGTGGGAAGAATTTTTAACAATCTACCTTCCCTTGCATCGTAGTCCAATTTCAATGTTTGCCCTTTTTGAAACAGAAAATTGAAATTCTTGGTCTGAATTTCCAGAATGTTTGGATTCTAATTTTTGAAATTCAACATACTTACAGAGCATTCTTTTCTGATTTGCTAATAATATTTCCCGGATTTAATCATTTCTGTATAAAAGGAAAATATTTTATATTAATGTAAGAATATTACATTTTAAAAAACCATTAAGTGTAAGCGTAAATGGGCATATTACAAGTACTGAGTTGAAGGTGCAGGCTAGGAACAAGACAATGGAACAACAAATACATAATTGGAAAGCAAGGAGTAGTATTTAAGGAGATAGAAACATTTACAAGACTATATTAGCATATATATCAGCAAAAGAAAGAGGTAAACAACCAGGAATCTTCAGTTGGGCCTACTATTTAATTGCCTCTTTGGTGGAGCTGGCCAAGCCGTTATCTGATATTCCACATTTAATCCTCATTTATGATGGATTTTACTTTGTCATCTAGGATATATTTGCCATTGTTCATTAGATTTAGTGAACTCTCTTAGAGAGATCTCTAATTTGATGCTTCTTTTGGTAGCATTAAGTTGTTGAAACTGCTGGTGGAGAGAGGTATTGTGTTTCTGTGGGCTCGTCAGCTCCAAGAGTCCTCTTGATAGCCTCAGTTCTGATGTCAATTTGATTCAAACCGTTGGTTTTATTTTTTTGATTATCTTTAATGCCTTTCAAGTTTTGTATCAGCAAGGTCATATTTTCGTGATGGAAAGCCTGCTGTTTGTTTTTCATTTCCCTAACTTTCATTAAACCACTGAAAGTGCCATTTATACTGGCCAATACCAAATTGATATTTGTCTCATATTGGAGTAGATGTTTGGCTTGTTTGGTCTTACTTGTATTGTTGTTCTGCTCTTTATGAAGGGTGTTTGATTCAACAATCAAAATGTGAGGACCATTTTTATGGTTTTAGAATGAAATAGAGTGCAGGAGTTCTTCATTCAAGGAGGGATGAAAAGAGCAGCTCTTATTGTTGGAAAGCAAGGAGAGAGGCGGGTGGAATTGGAGTTGTAACATTGAGAGGCTAATTATGGAGTGAGCTAAGAATAAGGGTAATGAGAACAAAATGAAAAAGGGTCGGTTGGCTAATTATGCCACATTCGTCCATTGAGGTGGGTGCTGTATGGATATCAACAAGAACAAAATGAGGAGAGGGATGCCTACTCTTATTATTGTTATTGTCATAGATTGCTTCATATTCAGTTGCAGCATGGATAGCATTGCACACTGGATTGATCTCATCCAATCATAGTTGAAAAACTCAGACTTGACAATTACTTGGTAGACCCAAAATTTTAAAAGCTCAGGACTTGGCAAAAAGTGGGCAAGTTTATTGAACATTAAAAATACATTGATTTAAAAAAATATGTTTTTAAAACATGCATATTACTGAATATATAAACCATATTACTGAATTCCTTTATATATAGATCAAAATTAAAGTTCAATATACTTCATTGACCAAAAAAGGAGTTCAAAGTTTCAATCAATACATATAAACTTTCAATTTCAATATCAACAAAATTTACAAATCATAAGTTTCTTCTAGAATTAAAGCTCAGAAAAGTCTTCCTAATTCTATGTGGCAAATCCTAACTAAGAATGGTCATCAAATCATTGGGTCGAAATAACAACAACAACAATAATAAGACACTTAGTGGAAATGCTATGAAAGACTTATAAAGATAGACTAGGAGGAACAAGAAAAGTATGAAAAGTACTTCATGCTCAAAGAAATATGTTTTAATCCAAGTGCTTGAAAGGGGTGTTCAAATTAAAATAATTAACAACTAATACAAGCAAGAAAGATACACGATTAAATTATCCTAAGTTCGTTCATACCACATATAAAACTTAAATCTAAGGATGAAATTAAAAAGAGAGAGAAGTGCCTAGTCTTTTTATTTTCAGCTTTGTAACAAAGTCAAATAAATGTAAAGTGCTGCATGTTAGTATATGAACCTCTACAAATCTGAAAGTAATCTCTAAACTTCAATAAATGTTTTAGCATTAAGATGTTACAGATAATAACAATAAAATTGAATGACATGTGCCAATGTAAACATTAAACAAGCCATTAATCTGTTTAGAGATGGGCTAATCTGAAACATGGAAACTTTTATTTTTTTCATTGGGCACCATGAGTCTATCCTGTTTCCACAATAGGTTGAAAGATTATTTTATCTTTCAGATGGATTTAGAGTTTTACTACACCATAGGCTGAAGGAGGCAAATGTTGTCGAAATGTAAGTTACCTCCCCTTTGTGGTGGTGATGTAGCTTGTTTTCCTTTTCAATAAATATGAGAGCTTACCCCTTGCTAGCATCTTACATATCAAAAAGAATAAAAATAAATTAAAGAGAAACTAAAGCTTGCAAGCGCTCAAATAATGGATACACAAGCTATATGTGATAATATTGTGAAGTGAGATAGCTGTGGGATAATGTTTGTAGTAAACAAAAACACAACTCAAGGAGGTCACAAATGCAAGAAACCACACAACAATATGATAAAATATTAAAAACAGCAAACAATATCTCTAGAACATGAAAACATCTAAAAAGATCTAAAAACCAATGATGAAGCCCTTGCAGTTTGAAACTTGTGAAACCTTGGTGGTTTGGACTTAGAAGCCCGTTAGACCATCAAACCCTTGCATGGCTCATAGTTTTCTTTTGAAGTTTAAACCCATGAAAATAATGTTACAAGTGTGGTTGTTGTTGCACCAAAAGATCGACCTATTAATGCCCGATACAACCACTAGACTTATCGAATCCACAAGAGGTGGTTAAGCCATGTCACAAACTCGAGCGCTGCGCTGCACAGCACAAGGAGACCAAAGGCGCACACCTTGCAACAACAACCCCCCCCTCCCCCGCAGCGCAAGCGTGGGGTTTGAACCTGTGACCAAGCTCTGATACAACTTGTTACAAGTGTGGTTGTTGTTGGACCAAAAGATTGACCTATTAATTTCTGATACAACCACTAGACTTATAGAATCCATAGGAGGCGGTTGAGCCATGTCACAAACCCGAGCGTTGCATTGCATAGCACAAGGAGACCAAGGGCACACACCTTGCAACATATAAAATGTGAAATTTTGTTGCATCTTCACATCAGAATAGGTATTAAGTTTATTATTATTTATGCTGAGATAAACTACCAAGTTTTGTGATGTTTTCCAAGTAGCCACAGTTTTTCTATAGAAATCATTGTGAGATTTTTAAATTACTTGGAGCTGAGTTTTACAACAAGTCACTTGGCTTCAGTTTTGACTTATGATTACTTGCAAGTCCCGCAATTTTTTGAACTATGCATCCAATTTACTAGTGAATTTACCTTTAATAGAATTAGTTTAATTAGGCATTTCAGTTGATCCTATATCTAAAGGATTCTGATTGACTGTATTCCTCTTTCTAGTAGAGTAAATCTTGAAAGGATTGTGAGAAAGATGGTGGGATTTGCTTTGGCAAAAGAACTATGAACTAGCCCACTCAGAACCTCCTCATTCACCTTGAAATCAAGGTGAAATTGGCATGCCGGATTGAGGAAATAAGAAGCTACATGTAGGGGCTTGTGAAATTGGAGGTGCCAACGCCTATCATTGATTTCCCAAATGGAGCAATAGCCTCAACTCCAGCATAAATGGATCTAATGGCTTCCTTGTCCCTATTTATGTCCTCATATATGTAGCCCATTGCCGGCTTCTCTGCAACTTGTAGAACTACGAAAGGCTCTATGAACTGCAATTATTGTGAAACACTAACAAAATTGTGAACAAAAATAAGCAAATGAAAGAAAACTATGAATAAAAACATAATGTAGAATTGGATTTACCTTTACGATCTTCGTAGTAGGTACCTGTTTTGTTGTAAACACACGCCCCATTGCAAATGGGGACCCCCACTTTTTTCATTTCTTAGTATAGTGTTTTTGCTTAGTTGCTTAGCTTGGCAATGATTTTGATCTTTTCGCCTTTGGGGAAGGTAGTGATGTCTTATCAGTCTGGGAAAGTGCATCTTGATCAATCCTTGTTGATTCAATCAGCTTAAAGTGCAAAGTTCGTCCTTGGGTGGGTAGGTCGAGTGAGGAATTCCAAGTCTAGGATAAGGACTGAATGCGTAATCCACCATCCGGCTTAGGAAAGTTCCTTGCTTGAGATTAGGAATGTGTAATTGTTTCAGGGAATGAAAATCAAATTTGTTCACGTTCAAGACCAAGTGTGTGATCAAGTTAGGAATTCAAGTTTCGAGTCTGTAATCCATGAATAAATGTCAGGACTGGGAATTGAAAGAAAATGCAAAATGTTGTCAATGTTGCTAAATGTTGTCAAAGTGTAGGAAAAGTTATATAATGTTGTCAATGTTTTCAATGAAATTTGTCAAGAAAGTGAAGTTTTGAAATATTAAAGTGTGGAAAAGTGATGAAAATTCAATGCCTTGACAAGAAAAATGTAACAGGGGATGTATTTACAATAGGTGTCGGGTTAAATGCTTCAATGGGAGCTTTCCTTCTACACGGGGGAACGTTTACTAAACGGGTAATGACCCAAAACGCATCAATTATGATCCACCAACCCCATATGTCTCCTTATGATCGTCGCGCCACTTCAATAGAATCAAGCTTCGATTCAGAGTATCTGGGCCTTTTGCAAGTTTGGATTTCCCGACCTTGGCAAAAGGAAAATCAAGAAAATTTTGTGAAAAAATCCTTGGTCAAAGTTGTAATTTTCATGGAATCCTTGTTTGAGAGAGGGATTCCAAAATTGAAGTTCCTATTCCATGGTTTAGTGTGGAAATTCACAAAATTTGTTTAAAATCCTTGGTGAAGTGTGGAAATTCAAGGTGTAAATGCAAAATCCTTGTTTCAAGTCCATTATCGAAAGGTTGAAATGTTAAAATCCATAGTTGAGGTACGAAATTCCAAAATTTTAAAATGAAATCCTAAGGCGAAGTGTAGAATTCCAAGACAAAAATGCAAAGTGCAAGGTTCAAACATGGATTCACATTCAAATTTAATTTTTCCTTGGCAAATTCTTGGATTTACTTGGAAAATTCATCATTGTGTTCACTTGTCCATGCACAAAATGGAAATGTTCTCACAATTCCTTGTCTACCCCTCACTAGTGCTTGGAATTCCTTGATAATCCTTGTTTTGCACTCAATTGTCTAGAACAACCTTGCTCTAACGCTTGATAGTCCTATTGTGACCTAATCACACATCACCTCATTCCAAATGGGGACCCCCTATAGTTTTGGTGCACTAGGTCTTTTGGTTGTGGTCGTTTGTGTCATTTAGCAACAGTTTCTTTGATCTCCCTAGGCTCCCAAGTGTTTTGGGGAATTTGGTCAAGTTTGCAAGTGTTTCGAGTAAATTTGACTAAGTTTGGAGCTTGTTTTGTCTATTTTAGGGTTTTTACCCTTTAAACTTAGATTTAAGGTCAGTAGCTCAGGGTTTTGAGAAACTTGACTGAAGCAATGAAATAAGAAACCTTCAAGGAAGCTACCATTGAAATTTGAGCAAATTTTTTAGCACTTACTATTTATAGTAAGTTTCACTGTGTCCTGGATTAGCTAATTTTTGCATTTAAACAAACTTACTATTTTTAGCAGTGCAAACTTAGTATTTTTAGTAAGTGTCCTCGTCCCCCAATTTGCCCTAATTTGATGTTTTGAAGTACTTACTATTTTTAGTAAGTCTATTTTTGGCAGGTCTATCTTTGGCAGTGGGCAGGATACTTGGGCAGGATACTGATGGCAGAACAATCCTGAAAATCCAAGTTCTAAATCCGAAAAGTCGAAAAAGTAGGCAGTTGATCAAAAATTTGGCTGTTTGAATTCATTCTTTCCTGAAATGGCAAAAGTGTGAAAAATCTACTCCAAGGCAGGAAATTTTTCCTTCACCAAAAAATCCTCCTCAAATCCAAAAAAGGCACTCAAGTCGAGATGATGAGCTCAAAATGCAAGGCAAGGAGGAAAGTTCAAAACTCCTCAAAATTCCTTCATCATGGGTGAAATGCGCTCCAAGAAGGGAATGGGCGCCGAATTCAAGTTAAGGAGGAATTTCTGAACTTCCTCAAAATCCTTCACACCTCCCAAAGTGCGCTCTATGAGAAGGTTGGGCGCTAAAAGCATGTTATAGAGGAAATTTCCTTCTCAATGAAATTCCTCCATCGCCTAAGGAATGCGCTTAAAGGCAGAGGTAGGGTGCAAAAGTGCCATAAGGGAGGAATTCTCTTCCTCGACAAGAATCCTTCACCTCAGTACAAACTCGCCCAAGGATAGGGTTAGAGCGCAAAACACCAAGCAAAGAGGAATTTCCTCCCAACGGCCAGATTCCTTCCTAGCAAAATGCGCCCAACATGGAAGAGGAGCGCAAAACATAAGGCAAGGAGGAAAGTTCATTTTCTCCAAAAGTCCTCCATCATAGGGAAAATGTTCTCAAGAAGAGATATAGGCGCTAAAATGACATCAAGGAGGAATTTGTAATGTCCCCTTGTTAGTAGTAATTAGTTCAGTTGGCCGTTAGCCTATTCTGGAGACCCGTAGGCTAGTCAGAAGCAGAAATTAGGGTTTCCTACTTCTAGGGGGGATATCTTGGTGTTTTTGGTTGTTTGCATGTTGGAGTTTTACAATTTTGATTCTGGATTCCTTCTGGGTTTTCAGAAAGCTTCGCAGTGATGGTACATGCATAGCAAGCAATGGAGTTTGGTAAACACTATTTTTAGTAAGTGATGCCAATTGCAGACTTAGATTTCATCATCACAGTGACTGAAGCAACCAGTCAACCAGTTGCAAGTGGGTGGTCGATTTTGGAACAGTGATTGTAAACAGCTGTTAACAAGACAAAGACAAAGACCATATAATCGACTCAGCATACTATATAGTCAGTGATTTCTACATGAAGTAGAATGGTGTATGAAGTAACACAACTTATGTTATAAACTAATACGTTTTGTTTGAGAAGTTTACTGGAAGTATTAATAACCATCATCTTCAGCAGTCAAGGAGGAGGACAACCATTTCAATAAGGATTCAAAGCGGAAGCTTTTTTTTCTGAAGGAGGAGCTTTCTGGTACTAATGAAGACCAAAAGACAGTAAGAGGGAAGGCACGATGACTTTGGAGAAAGCTTGAACAATGTGTATCACCATTACATTGAAAAGATAATAACATTGATTGATATCATTCAAAGCATAGTGATTACAATGGACAGTGAAGACATTTGATTAATAAGCAAACACATTACTGGTTGCAGCAGGCAGTGATTGATGACAGCGACTCATGTATACACAACGATCAATATGATCATCCTCATACAAAGTCAGATGCTGTGAGATACAAGTTTGGATTACGCTATGTTTTACATGTTGGTATATATATTACAGTCTGATCACATATATAAAGTTCTGTTCCAGTTTGAATGAAAGATGATCCTGTAACTTCATTGAATACATAATACACATGTTTATATATGAACAGCGATTCACATATTGAGAAGACTGAATGTTGCAATCAAGTGACACAGATACAATGTATACCTGTTTTAATAAAGTGAAACAGATACAGTGGCAGCACTAAGTTAGAAGATGAGGGAATAAGCATCGATAAAGAAATTAAAGAGCAAGCCCGATAATATGAAAAAGATCACTAGTAAAGATCAGCAATATCCATATATGACTTATGCAGCGATTTATTAGTTTGTATCAATTATAGCCAAGTCAATCATTAAGGAGAACTAAGGAGCTGTTAAGGTATACAGATTGCAAAATGATAATTATGACAGATCGTATCCTATTGTATTGAAGCGATTAAAGAGAAGTAAGAAACAATGATTTAAGTCACTTATTTTTAGAGAAGAAATTTAATTATGCCAGTCATAGTAGAAGTCGTCGTTGAAATTAGACTTGAGATCATTGTCTCCTGGGTGCAAATCTAAATCACGGTGTCATCTTCAAAATCTTCAATGTCGAGGTAGAAGTCTTAGCGGCAGTGAATAGTATAAAGAAATGGAATACATGAATGCAGCAATTCTATTAATAAGATATACAGCCAATGATTAATGGAGCAACGATTCCTTATTAAGAATGAAGTCAAAGTCTACAAACAATCTCACTCATTAGTGCAAGTCCGATTGATAACAAAAGGTGGGCGAATTCATCATACTTGAAGAAATTAATAATAAAGAGTTTATAATATATGCAAGTGGTTATGAAGGCAGCGTAACACAAATTGATATGAAGGCAGTGAAGGATATAGAAGGTGAACAGAATATTAATAGAACAACCCGACTATGAGCAGCGATCAGATTAAGAAGTGTATTCATTAATCATATGATTTAATAAACTTACGTCTGTTGAGAAAAAAGATAAAACAAGTCAAATTTATTATCAAGATGGTCAATTGGGTCAACTATATGAGAGACGATTACATTATAATGATTGATCTGTTTAAAAATTATCAAATGATCAGCAGAATCATTGAGAAAACAAGATTATAATTTTTTAAGTAACCGATCAAAGTATAACTAAAATGGTACGATTAAGAAACAATATTCATTAGGAGTTGTTATTATCCTCAAAAGGATGTGAGTAAAATAAAGATATCAATATGTGTTAAGAATTAACAAAGGATGTGTCTTTTAATTCTTAAGGGGCACGCTTCTTTAAGAAAAGGATTTATATATATAAAAAAGAGGGAGACGAAGAGTGTGAGAGAATAGAATGCTAATATTATAAGTCAAAAGGAAATTTATGTGAAGAGTGTGTGAAAGAAAATGCTGTGAATATAAATTAGAAAAGAGCGGAGGTGATGCTTGTTGAATGGTAGTGTGAAATAAGAAATATCTGAGCATAAAGAAAGTTATATAAAGAATGTAGTGTGTTAAGTGAAGAATAATGTGAGTGTATAATAAAAGAAAGATCATGAGAGAAAGGTTAAAGGCAGATTTGTGAGAAGGATTCAGTGCAGTTTTGATAGCAGATTTTGGAGGTGTATTTAGCAGATTTTGAAGAATTTGTAACAGATTTATGAAGAAATATGTGCAGATTTGAGAAGATCGAATTGTCCATCATCAGTTGATATAGGAACACTGTCAAGGTGGAAATTCGGATTTAGGTGAAGTAGGTTGGTGCTCACTAATTCTGGATTAGGAAGTTGGTGCTTCCAGTGGGTTGGTGCTCACAAAATCAGGCTGGGAAGTTGGTCCTTCCAGTGGGTTGGTGCTCACACAATCAGATTGGGGAGTTGGTGCTTCCAGTGGCTTGGTGCCTCTAGTAGGTTGGTGCCTACAAATATTTTAATAGAAAAATTATATAAAATCATTATTTTGCCGTGGTTTTCTCCTGCAAGGGTTTACACGTATATATCTTGTGTTCTACTTGTGTTCACATTAGATAGATTACATATTAATGTTAGTATGCAATGAATATGTTATTGTGATAAGTTTATACTTGTGATTGAAGTTGAAACGGTTTAAATTGGTTGTTATACTGATTCACCCCCCACTCTCAGTATAACCGTGTGCTCTTCAAGATGCACATATTTATCAGGACTTAATAATTCCATGCCTGAAAGCACGAATGGGAATTCCTAAGCAAACATTGATTGCTGGAAAGGTCATCAAGGACAACGAAATATATGATTTTCCTCGATGGTTTTATGTAGTTTTCACTGGGAAGGAATTCTTTGAGAGGTACCATAAGGAGTCAACGGTATTGAAGGAATCAGCCAGAAAGGTTCAAGAAGAAATCCTAAATGTGTTAGAGGCATTTTTTCGCAAGAAGGTTGACTAATGAAGAGTTGATAGTGGACCGTATGAAGGAAAGGCTGCACGAATTCTTCTTCGTGGAATCCTTCTCAAAGGAACATTTGAAAAATGTTTCTTTGTTCTCTAGCACAATGCACATGACTCAAGAAGTGGCGTCAAGATGGGAGAAGTTTTTCTCCAAGTGTGAAGAGGACACTTCAATGTTGGAGATTGTGCAAGTGTCTCCGTAGGAGAACTGGAAGCCGTTGTAGCTAGGTTTGTTGCATTCACCATCAATGAACGAGATAATGGTCGTCCAAATTTGGATGAGAATCTATTAATTGCATGAAGGCATAATGGGTCGTTTATTCCTAATGGATGTTTTGACCCAGTGGTGGCTCATTCAATGCATGACGGCTGCCATATTGAGGAGTTAGTGGGTCATTAATGCATGGTGGGCGATTTGAGAAGTGGAGGTTATTTAATGCATCATGGATGCCCTTTTTAGATCAAAAGACAATTAATATATAGTGGGCGAGATTCTTCATTAATTGCTCCACCCCACTACTTGGCTTCATATTTGAGTATCTTTGGTTAAACCTTAATTAGGGTTTTTGCATGGTGAATCTCAGCTATTGATTTGAAATGTAATCTTGGCCATCCATTTCCTTTTGGAGGCCTATAAAGGGGTCCACCCCTTCATTTGTAATAGAGGGAGAATTGTATGAGATTGTTGCTATAAGTTTTTGAGATAATAATAGTGATACATTAGTGTTTGGTGTTCACTTGAGTTATTTTAAAACTTGCATGGTTTCATCTTCCTCACTTAGGTTAGATTTGCTTCAAGTAATTAGATGAATGACATAGATTGCACTACTTTATGGTGAGATCACTTGCTCATACCTTTTGCCGATAGATGATTTCTATATGTATTGTAAGGTTGGATTGAGCTTTTACATATGCATACTTAACTTAGATTGTTGGATGAACATTGTTCTTTGATGGTGTTTGTTGATGGTTTAAATTCTTACAAACACAACCTTTGAGGATTGCACCCTCTTTGTGTAGTTATTTGAAAGTGGCAAAGCAAAGTGTGGTCAATCTCGCCTAAGTCATTTTCATTTGTTGAGTTCCTAGATTTAGATTAGCTTTTCTAAACTCTTTCCTATTTTATTTTATGCATATTTAATCGAAAAGGTCCAAAAAAAGAGCTATCCATTGACAAATCATTTGCGAAGTCTCCTTGAAGTTTCAAAATTTGTTTGTCTTATTCTCTATATGTAAGTCCCCTTGGATTACCAGCAACTTCAAACCAAACGAGTCTATATCCATCATAAAGTCACTAGTACGCAATTGGAACCTTGGAATCAATCTATGATCTTCATGCAATCTTAGCATACATGAGATTTTGATCAAGAGAGGACATCGTGACTGTTGGGAACTTTATTCTATATTGGTGTGGTTACAAAACACCTGTCAACAAGTCCTAGACAACCTTGCTCTAATGTTCAAGTATCTTAGAAAACCCCTTAAATGCGCTGAAGTGTCCATGGACACATGGAAAATGGGCTCATTCTATCCTTGCACACATCCAAATGCCGCTAGGGTGGAGTTAAGCTGTTAGGTCGGCTACCTTAGGGAAAATTTCAAATTTTAAACAGTAAAAACAAATAATTTCAAGCTTGGCCGACCTGATATAAGCTAATTCAATTTGAAATGCAAATGTATTGCTACCTAGGTCGGCCTTATTGATGTTAAAGGTGGAGTGCATATAAATAAGAATTCAAGAGCACCCTTTCCTCCTTCATTCAACAACTCAATGCATATGCAAGTGAATTGAGCAGACATTCAAGAGCAAATTTGGAGCAGATCTACAAGCAAATTTGAGTAGACTTTAGGAGCGATTTTCATCAGCTCTCAAGGCAATTTCTATCTATTTTGAAGTGATCTTTTGATCAAAGTGAATCAGGTTGCAAAGTAAATCAGAATTACAAGGCGAATTTGTGGAGAAGTTGAGCAGATTTTCCATTGAATAAGGAGATATACACCCAGATTTAGGTGAATTTCACCAGCAGAATGATCAATTTTCAGACCTGCATCATAATTCTCAAGTCATGTCCAGATCATTAGGGATGAAAATCAGATTGCGTTAAGGTTTGGTTTATTGGAAAGGGTGAATGAAAGGGTTTTAGAAGGGTTTATGAGGCCAAATTTTGTGAAATATTGATAATATTTTAAGTGCAATAAGGATTGTCATGTAATATCTTTTGGACCTCCTCAATGTAAATCAGGATTGCAAGAAGTTGAATTTTCATTGTCTTATCACAATCCTCTTGTATTTCATTTGTGTGTTCAGGAATTTCATTTACTTAGGGTTTTATTCATCATCATAATCCAAGGTTTTCCCTTTGTCTTTTCAGGTTTGATGCAAGGAATGAAGAGCATGCAACATGGACAAAAGGACTTCACAACATGAAAGCGGACTAGCTCAAGGAAGCAGATACAAAGAAGACAACAATGCGAAGATGGACAACATTCACACTTCAAGGTGGAATCCAACATGAATGGAACAAAGAAGGACTTAGAACATCAAGATTTACATTTCATCAAGACATTCAAGAAGATCAAGTCATGCAACGAGCTGTTTCAAGACATTTCTCTACAAGGAAGATTCTACAACGACCTTAGATTTCCTTTGGAAATCCAAGATCAAATGAAAGAACTCAATAATGTGAAGGAGAAGAACAATATGGAATATACTACAACAACAAGGTGATCCCAATCAAAGTCATTGATCAAGGTGAAGGATTCTACAAGATGATCAATGCAAGACGACGTCAAGATGCACAAGTACAAGACCTTACAACATGGAGATTGTTACAATATGGAGGATTGAAGAACTACAAAAGAGATTAAGGTCAAGCTCAAATCTATCCAAGACATCATGAGAGATTTCAAAGATGAGGTGCAAAGGAGTTGAAGCCTAAGGATAAGAACAAGATAGTTCCAGAAGAGTTAATCAAAGTTAGAAACTCATCCGATCAAGGATGATGCAATTTGGGAATATGAGCCATCACAGTAAGTCATAGGAAAGATGATGATGTTGAGCATCAAGAGATATTGATAAGGATGCAATGACTTCTTTGTGATGATCTACAAGGAGTGCTAGCTGCTGTGGCACCTATTCACTTCAACCAATTAAGTGATGCCACATCGACATGTCCAAGTTCATTGAACTTGACTCATCAACAAGTGGACGTGTGGGTGCATTGAGTGGTGTGTCATCATCTACTCTGTAATATCTACCTTAAGTTTTTTCAATTATTTCAATTTACAATCAACACAAACACCCGTTAGGGTTAGAAAATGAAATCCCAGTACTGTTGAAAGTAACCCTTTCCACCTTTTGATCACCAAGAGCCTAGTATGGGAGGGTGAGAGCATACAATGTCAAGGGAATCGTTAGCTCAAATAACTGCTGGAAATGAAATCTAAAATACAATACTGCGCTTCAAGCCAGGCCCTTCCGCTTATCTAGCGGGTGTAAGAACTTCTACAGTAGTATGTCTATGCAACCAGCCAATTAGAAGATTACAAACTGAAAGAACAACAATCACTCAACCACTTATGCAGCGGGAGGACTACAAATGAGATAGCAATCAACTCAACCGCTTATTCAGCGGGAGGACAGTGTTACAATATATAAGAAGGCGGCAAGCCATCCTCTTCCACTTATGCAGTGGGACAAACAACAACAATCCAAGTATATAGCTGTTAGTACTACTAATCATCTTTACAATGCAAACATGGATTACAAAATAACTAGAATCACTGTCCAAACTAGGCAGCAAGGCCAACCTCTTCCACTCATGCAGTGGGACTAAGAGAGTGCAAACAAATTGTTGTTAGTACTACTAACCAACATTACAATATGATTCATCATAGATACTCAAATGCCAAAACCCAAACTAACAACATCAACTTATTACCAAGACTCTTCACACCACACCAATAGACTCACACATCTAAAAACTAGCTTCAACCCCACAAAAACTAAATCTGATATGAATGAACAGCAGGCTGGAAATACAGACCAGCAACATTAAAATCCTCACAAACACTTCTAAATCACTCCCCACACACTAAAATTATCTCTAAACACACTCCAAAGGCCCTAGGCTTAAAGCGACTAAGGCTACACTGAGAAAATGGCACCAACAAATCAGAATCAACATAACACACAACCCCAAACACCTCCCAACAAAGTCGCCTACAGCTGAAAGGTTTGACTTGCTATATAAAATCTAATACTCCAAGATATTCAACAAAAACTTACAGGATGAATCGCCCAAGGCATAGGAAATGAATGAGCAAGTACCTAGAATGATCTGACACACGAACCGAGAGTTATGAACTAAAACATGCTACAACCACACCAAAACCAGCAAACTGAAAATCCACACACAACACTCCCGAATCAGAAAACTAATACATAAAGTTGCAACATTATCTTCAATCCACTCCTCTGAATGAAGAACAATCTCTAGCTCGACTAGTTGCTGTATTGCAAGCAATAAATAAAGCTATGGCTAGGAGGTAAGCATTCCTCGAAGCTTCACTCTGCATTTCGGCAGCATTTCATTATAAAATTGTTCTTGAATAGTCCCAAATGAAGGCCAAGGCACATATTTATAACTTCCTCCTCAAGTCGAACTTCTTTTCCCTCCAATATGGGATTAAACAACCATATTCCAATTTTCTTAATTTGTATTACATTTCATTTCTCCAAAATCACCCATTACTTGGTGGCAAATACAATTTATAAAAAATACATTGATAAAGTGTATTATGGTGTTTAAAGAATAAAGTGAATTATATCATAAAATTGTCTTATTTTTCCTCCTAAGGTGTCCATCTTGCCTGAACAATAATTCACTTGTAAAATATTTTCCTCAACCAAAAATTGCCCACATATAATTAAGCAAATGATTTAGATATCAATATAACTTAAGCAATCCCTTTTAAATAAATCGTCCAACCTTTGGCTTAAGTTATAATTTAATTTAAAACACCATTTTTTCATGAAATACTGAACCTGTCAAAACAAGCTCCTATGGGGAAACAAGCTAATAGAATTGCCCTGCCAGAAATAGTCACTGACTTGAGCGGAAGAACCTTGCGAAGAATAGCACCAAAAATGCTGGAAGTCCAACTATTCAAACTGACCTGCCAGAAATAGCCATCTGAATAGGCCTGCTGACATCGTGCTAAAAATAGTACTTACTAAACTAACGTATTGCTAAAAATAGTAAGTGTTTCCAATGTGATTTTAACCACATTTGGAGCAGCTATCGCACTTACTAAAAATAGTAAGTCCGAAAAAAGTCTTCGGATTCATTTGCATGTCACACCAACGCGAGGATCTCTAAAACCCCAGAAAAAACCAGAAAAATAATTTGTTTTCGTCCCAGTTACTAAAAATGTAAGTTCGGAAAAGTCCTCAGATTCAGTTGCATGTCACTCCATCACGAAGCTCTCTTAAAAATCAGAAGGAATCTGTTTGCCCTCTCGGGTAAACGGTTAAATGCAGAAAGTAAATGCACAGAACATAATCCTTTCGAAGAAAAGGTACACAATATATAATACCCGAAGGGGTACGACACAACCGTTGCGACTCCAACTACCTACCCGTCGGCTAACTAACTGACCGCCGTAACTCATTATTACCGATGACAACATAAACATAATATAACAACATAACATAATGATTATTCCCGTCAACATCATCCCCCCCAAGAAAAGAAGTCGACTCCGACGACTTAATACAAAATAGAGATGAACGGCAGGAACTATTGACGCCAGTCGGGCCCGGATCTTAAAAACTTGTTGCGTCCTCGCCTAAAAACCCTTTTCTGCTACCATCCGATGCTCAAGTGCGGATTTCACCAATATTGCTTCCTTTGCCAGCACAGTCCTCCTGTGCCTACCCCAAACTTGTCTGCAAAACATAATTTTCAGTCTCAGCTTCCACCAACTGCTACTCAAATGATACTGTCTCCCTAGCCAATTTGTCCTCGATAGCCACCCGTGCTGCTCTCCCGGCATCCAACTCCTGGGTACGCTGAACTAAGTCTCACGAGACTATTGCCTCCAACCTGGTGGTCAGCTCCTCCCGAGCCCTTTGTGTATCCACCAAGGCAACCTCACGTCCAGCCGAGACATACTCCGAGTTCCTCAAAGCGTACCTATCATGCCTGGAGGTGGCCACAATCCGCTGGCACAAATGCTAGGAGACACCTCAAATCCTCCATCACACTCCCCAAAGGCTAAAAACTGAACTGAATAACTCCCTGGTGTCATACAACTGCGCGGACCTGCAATGCCTTCCCTCAAACTCTATTTGTTCCCAACCTCCAAATCCGTCTCCCTCTACGGCTTATGGCTTCCCTGCCAATGCTTAGTTGCGGGCACAACACTTCCCGTGGTCTTCTGTAGCTCAAAATAAACTGGGGGCAGCGCCCCCGCGGGGTCGAGGGGCAGCGCCCCTCGCGGGGTCCTGGGGCAGCATCATTTCTGTGATATTTTATGATGTCCTAGGGTTTTGACACCAATTTACAACCTTCAGAACCCCACGAAAGTCCATGGCGCGCATCATTTCTGTGATATTTTATGATGTCAAAACCCTTCTTCTACACTCCAATATTTTCAGTGTCTAGGCTCCAGACTTAAGCAAATCATTTTAAATCTGGCTGTCGTTTTTTTTTTTTTTTTTTGGCACTGTAATGTCCCCGATGGCACCCCGGCCATACAACCTCCCTATACGGTCAACAACAGCATTGGCACCTCCGATCGTGCGGCTGCTTGGTCTACCTGTGGCGGTCGGCCCGTGCTTTACCCTTTGCATCACGTGGTGGCGTGGTGGTGCGGTGTTCGGCGTCTTCTTCCCTTTACCCCTTGCTGTGCGGTGGTGGCGGTGTGCGGGGTTGTTTTGTTCTTCGTCGCGGTGGTGTTGTGCGGCGTCTTTGATGTTTGGCGGCATTTTATTCTTCCGCGTGCTGCTTGGTGACCGCCTTCGGTGGCTCCCACCGCACGGTGTGACCACTGCACGATGGTGCCACTGTCGGTGGTCACCGTCGGTGGTTCCACCGCACGGTGGTTCCACAGCACGGTGGTGCCACCGTCGGTGCTTCCACCGCACGGTGGTTCCACCGTCGGTGATGCCACCGCACGGTGGTGCCACCGTCGGTGCTTCCACCGCACGGTGGTGTCACCTTGTCACCTTGGTCCCACCGTACGGTGGCCATTTTCCCCTTCTTTTTCTTTTCTATTCTTTTTTTTTTTTTTTTTTTAAGTTTTTTTGAAGTTGTCTAGAGAGTCTTCGGCTCGGGTCCCCTGTCTCTGGGATCGCCCTTCATCCTTCTCGGTTTTTCTCGCCCAAAAGTCTCCTGCTTTTGTCCCATGCCTCTCGAGTTGCTTGCCCGGCCTCTTAGGTCCCCTTCCATCCTCTCGGGTCCCCCTTCGGGCTCTCGGGTGTCCGTCCGGCCTCTCGGGTCCCCTGCGCGCTTCGCGTGGTAGGGTTTCAATTTGGGCCCGTTAGTGGCAAGTCTATTTTCAATGGCCATCGGAAGACCTGGAACCACAAATTCTATAGGGACCACGACCTCCTTCCCGTACATAAGAAGAAGAAGGATAATAAAGATTTTGAAGACTGTAGTCTTCCATACAGGGTTCCAATCGTTGCCGACACTCTTCGGATTATTTATGCCGCTAGGGGTTGGGGCGTCTCCCTTCCAATATTCTCTGTATTCCGGCAGGTACACCTCTGTTGGTTGCTCTGGTTCCTCTACTTCGAGCCTGTAGCTTTGGAACATTTCGTAATCCTCCATTTGCTAGTGGAAGAGCCCGTTAGTCGAGCATACCTCATCTTCAGAACATCCCTCCAATTCTAGCACCCCTTCACTGTTCGGCTCCATCGCGTTCTTGCCCTTGCTTTCATCGGGACCCCCTTCCCTTTTATTAGAGTCCTCTGAGTTTGAGTCTGAAGAGGCGAGCTCTTCGCCGACATCTTGGGTGTGTAGGTCAATGGTATATTTCTGCCCTCCCTTCTCCATGGAAAGTGTATTTTTCTTCCAGTTGTGGTTTACCCTCGCGTTGATCAACCACGCTCTCCCCAGGATGGCTTCATAGCCTTTCTTCTTCGAGGGAATAACCACGAAATCTAACAAGAATGGTTGTGTACCAATTGTCACTTGCTGGGCCATCAACAGGCCGAGTGGCTTAATGCCATGTTGGTCCGCTCCCACCAGGTTGAATGTGGGTGGCCACAGGGTGGGCTTCCCCAGCCGCTTCCATGTTTCTTCTGGTAGTACATTCACCCCAGATCCACCATCCACAATGGTGTCCTTTAGAATGGTCCCACGGATACCCATTTCTACCACAGCTGGGTGTCTACCACTGCTCAAGGCTAGTAACATCGGGTCAGTCGAAGGGCTGACGGAAACCTCCACCTGTAGTGTACTCTTCAAAGCGGTGGCGGGAACCCCTACTTGTGGTGCACTCGACGATGCGGTGGCAGGAACCCCTACCTGTGGTGCACTCGACGATGCGGTGGCGGGAACCCCTACCTGTGGTGCACTCGACGCTGTGGTGCTTTGCACATTGGTGAGGATGGCAGTCCTCAATTGTGGCATAGAGTCTAGAAGGTCTTTTACCTTTATCGGCACCTCCATCTGCAAGATTTGCCCAATGATGTTATTTTCCGCTTCCGTACGGGATGATGTACTCACCACCTCGTTGTCCCATCGTTCGGTCGTCATCTCACGTTCAATATTGATCTTTGCCTCCCGTAATCTCTCCTTCTCCGTACGGGGGTCGGGATAAGTGGCTTTTTTGGTCTGGGCGCGGGTGATCGCCAGTACTTCTATCTCACGAGTCTTCTTAGCCTTCTCAATGTTGAGGAGATTAACCCCTGCTTGCGGGCAATTTGCGTCCTCATGGTCGCCTGGCCCACACCAACGGCAGAGGTGCTGAGGGGTGGCTTCCTTCGTGCAATCACGGGCGAAGTGCCCCCACTAATTACAGGCCCTACATTGGATAATTGGCCGGCCCTTGGCGTCATACTGGATACGGCTTCCATTATTGTTATTGTTGCTATTCCTTTCGCCGCCACGTCTGTTGTCCCGGTATCCTCCAGATGATGCCGTTGTGTTAGTATGTTGGCCGGCACCCGCTGGTGCGGATGTTGTGGCCTGCTCCGTGAACAACACCTAGTTCGTGCTTCGGGTTTTCATATTGTATGGGCACTCCTTGGTGGAGTGTCCCATCACTTGGCAAATCTCACAGAATGCCTTCTTCGGGCAAGTACCCCTTGTGTGTCCGTCACTCCTACAGTCTGTACACCACACTTCATTTTCTTCCGTCTTACTTGTACTCCCTTTCATGGCTTTGAATTCTTTCAACATTCGTTCCATGTCCTTCTGGAGCGCGTGTACCTTTTTACCTGATTCGCCACCGCTACTGCTCTCCCCGTTAGAATCTTCATCATCGTCAGATGAATATCTATTACTTTTCTTCTTCCTTGATGTTTTATATTCACTTTCTAGATCCATCGCCCTGTTATAGGCGTCATCATATGACGTCGGGGGTACAATCTTCATTTTTTTTCGTAGGGAGGATTTCAATCCTTCCACAAACCATCGTTTTTTTAAGCCGTCAGTCGGCTGGCTCTCCATTTTACCCAAGAGTTCTTTCAGCCTCCGACTGTATGCCCGTACTGTCTCCTTAGTACCTTGCTTGGTACTGTATATCTCTGTCACAATTTCGTTGTCATCACGAAGCAACCGGAACTCCTCCGTGAATTCCTTCTGTAGGGTAGCCCATGTGGCCACTTTTTGCTTATCTACATCGGAGTACCAATCTATGGCGACTCCTCGTAACGTGGCTGGAAACTACTGTACCCAGTCGTCGTGGTCTGTTACTCCGTTGGCAGACCAAATGGTCTCACATGTACGGCAATGCCGTAAGGGGTCTTCCTTGCCGTCCCCTGTGAACTTTGGTAACTTTTGTTTGCTCGCCATCCCTTGTCGTCTTCCTGGAGGCGGTTGTGTCTGTGTCTGTGTCTATGTCCCTACGCTGCTACCTCCGGTAGTGTTGGTGGTGTGTCCTGGAGGTACGGTGTTTTGCCTGTCGCCTGTGGCACCTACACCCGTACTGTTGCCCTCCCCTTCATTTTGACACACTCCTACTCCTGCTTCCCGTTGGTGATCTTCACTCCGTGGCGTGAGGGATAAGTTCCTAAACTGATCCTGAGTCTCCTCGACTAGATTTCGCCGTAACCTTGTTTCTTCTAAAAATTCCTCGTAGCTCCGTGTCCTACGATGATCTGGCGACGCGTAGAAATTTTCGTCGGCCTCTGCACCTTCCGTGACACCTCCTTGGTTCCCCTCGGGCCCCCCTTCGGCAGGTCGTCCTTCGGCAAGTTGCCTCAGCCTCCGTCTTCGTTCTACTTGCTGCTCCAGAATCAAAGCCCTCTGCGCGGCCTCCCACTCGTTCGTTTCCGGTTTTCTATTCCTATCTTTATTCAATAGGTTTGGCATTAATTGTCACACATCTCCATAACTCTCAATTCTTAAATCAAAACATATCTTTATTAATTCATCTGCTCAAGTACAACTCGTGTCAATGACACTTTTATTTGAAAATAAGAAGTTCACAGTTCAATTCCCTCCTGGCCTGGCGCCAGCTCTCTCCGTGTCCCGTTGGCTGTTCTCCTCGTAGCGTTGCAGGATTTGTTGTCGTCGTTCCTCCTGTGCAATCTCCTCCAGGTGGGCCTGCTGTGCCAGCGATGCCTGTGCAAGTAGCCGGGGGAGGTGGTTCATTAACTGGTTTACTGCCGGGCTAACCTCCAGCGCTGTCCACACGGCACTTGGTGGGATTTCTACCCTACCTGGAGCAAAATTGAAAATTCTCGCGTTGCCGTGTCTTCTCCTGTATAAAGTTCTGTCCGCGTGTCGTCGGCCTCCGGGTTTACTTCACCAACGGGTAGGCCCATTGTGTCTGTGCGCCATCCGTGTCTTCCGTTCCCGAGTTCGTCTAGGCAACGGCGCCAAATGTTTGCCCTCTCGGGTAAACGGTTAAATGCAGAAAGTAAATGCACAGAACATAATGGAAATATATTAAATAACTAGCCTTTGTATTAATTCCACAGTCCATGTACAATAAGTGCTTATAACATTACATCTGACACGACTAACATGATCCTTTCGAAGAAAAGGTACACAATATATAATACCCGAAGGGGTACGACACAACCGTTGCGACTCCAACTACCTACCCGTCGGCTAACTAACTGACCGCCGTAACTCATTATTACCGATGACAACATAAACATAATATAACAACATAACATAATGATTATTCTCGTCAACAGAATCCAGAATCAGAACTATAAAATTCCAACATGCAAGCCACCAAAATGCCAAAGCATCCTCGTAGAAAAATAGGAAACCCTAATTGTCCCTCTGACTGACCAACGGGTCTCAGAATTGGCCAACAGACCCCAAAACAAACTAGAGCAGAAAAGGGGACATTACATACTCCTTGTAATTTGTGCCATTAAGGCTATATCACTTTTCTCATTGGTCCTTTCCCTAAAAGGATGTGCCCTCGAAGATTTGTAATTTTCTCATTGGGTCGTATTAAATGTAATAAGGTGGTTGTTGTAACTACCTCACTTTAGGGTTCGCTTTGAATTATCTTGGTTGTTGATTTAGAATCAATTGTGGGCCCTTTATTTTGTAACTCAAACTCTGTATAATGCTTGCTCTTCTCATTTGTAAAAGTTAATAGGGGAATAATTAAAAGTTAGCAGTAGCAGTAGGAGGAGACTAGAGATTATTGCCAGGACTATGTTGAAATAAATACATGATTTTCATTGAAGATATGGTGGATCTTTGTATGAGTTTCAACATGTTGCATGGATTCTACTTCTCAACTTTTAGATTTGTTTATTTGGAGTTGATTAGTTGAATGGAAGATCTTATTGTTGATTAATGGTGAAGCTTATATATTCATACCATTTGGAATTTGTTGATTGCAAATTGTAGTGCATGGTTAGTTTGAACTCATATTGAAAGCTTAACTGCAATTGCTCTATGCTCATCGTTCATGGTGTTGATGTGCATAAGTGATTTGAAAATCATTTGCGCACGCTTTCTTTGTCTAGTTGTTTCTTCATGGTGAAGCAAAACTTGGTTTGGTTTCACTAAGTCAGTACTCATTTCTTGCATTGTTAACTGTGAACTTAGATTTGTCTAGATTTGTTAATTGTTATGATTGAAGAAGATACTTCTTGAAGCAAATGATCAGCTCTATGAGGCGAAACATTTAAGAGAGCAAGGGAATAGAGAAATGGCCAAGGAGGTCAATCAGGTGATGGAGGAGCTTGATTGCATTCAGGAGGAGTATGATCTTGCACTTTGTACCCTAAGACCAGAAAAAATGATTTTGGAGCAGCAAAATGTTTGGGTGGAGCATGACTATGATAGTAATCAGCAAGTTGATAATCCGTTGTTTGATACAGATGCTGATTGGACATTTGTTCCACTTTTCAAGTTTGATGTGGGAATTCCTTTTGACTTCAGTGACGAGGGTGGATCACATTGTAAAGTTTGGGACCTAGGTGCAATTTGCAACCATGAGATATTGTTTCAAAATTGGAGCATTGATCAAATAAATACTCTTGGGCATCTTCTGCGGAAAAGGATGTATCAGATTTTCAAATTTGGGCTTGTTGATTGGTTGCAGATTAGTTACTTCACTTTATGATTGGGACAACAAACCTTTTCTTTCTTTGGTTCTTCATTCTGAGGTTCTTGGAGTGGGAATTGTAAGAGTTTTTAGAAGTCTCCATGGTTTTGAAAGAATAATTCTGGGGAAGCATAGTATATTCATGTGCAGATATGAGTATGAGTTTATTGAGCTCTTGCAAAGGAATGCTTTCCTCTTGCAAAGAAATGCTTTCCTCTTTGCGAGAAGCTTTGGAGATGTCACATTGGTAGTCGTGGCTCTGTTAGATACCATATGGAGATATGTTGTGGAGTTTGATTGTGAGTTGAGTAGACTTTATTTCCTATTGCCGAGGCTTGTGATAAATAGTGGCTTTGTTGATATTGATTATTTAGAGCTTTATGGGCATGAGATGCTGCATCATATTGATTCCAGTCCTTCAGGATTTTTCAGTTTGAGTATCATGGATGGTAACATTTTGGAGTTACAAGGGAGGTTAGAACAGTCTTGGCGTGATGTTTTCACTAATGTGATCAAAGTGGCACAACATCAACATGGCGGGTTCTTCTCAAGATAGACATGGGACCCTGGATCGTACTTGCTTTGGTGTTGATTAGTTTAAAATTTTCTAGTAGACTGTACTGTCCCTTTTTCCGCTCTAGGTTTTGGGGTATGTTGGCCAGTTTTGAGACCCGTTGGTCAGTCAGAGGTAGAATTAGGGTTTCCTATTTTTCTAGGAGGATGCTTTGGCAGCTTTGGTGGATTGCATGTTGGAATTTTATAGTTCTGATTCTGGATTCCTTCTAGATTTTCAGAGAGCTCTGTGATGGTGTGACATGCAACTGAAACTGAGGACTTTTCGAACTTACTATTTTTAGTAAGTGGGGGCGAAGACAACTTATTTTTTTTGGGTTTTCTAGGTTTTCAGAGAGTCTCGCGATGGTGTGACATACAAACGAATCCGAAGACTTTTTCAGGACTTAATATTTTTAGTAGGTGCGACGGCTGCTCAGAATGTGGTTAAAATCACTTTGGAAACAATTGCTATTTTAGTAAGTACTATTTTTAGCAGGATGTCAGCAGGCCTGTTCAGATGGCTATTTCCGGCAGGTCAGTTTGAGCAGTTTGTCTTCCAGCATTTTTGGTGCTATTCTTGGGAAGGTTCTTCAGCTCAGGTGAGTGACTATTTCTGGCAGGGCAATTCTCTCAGCTTGTTTCCCTTTTGAAAGTTGATGAAGTGATTTTAACCTTGGTTCTCCTCTAATTGAGTCTAGCATTGTTTCATTGCCTTCACATTCTACTAAAAATAGTACTTACTAAAATAACGTATTGCTAAAAATAGTAAGTGTTTCCAATGTGATTTTAACCACATTTGGAGCAGTCGTCGCACTTACTAAAAATAGTAAGTTCGAAAAACATCTTCGGATTCATTTGCATGTCACACCATCGCGAGGCTCTCTAAAAACCCAGAAAAATCCAAAAAAGTAAGTTGTTTTCGCCCCTAGTTACTAACAATAGTAAGTTCAGAAAAGTCCTCGGATTCAGTTGCATGTCACTCCATCACGAAGCTCTTTGAAAACTCAGAAGGAATCCAGAATCAGAACTATAAAATTCCAACATGCAAGCCACCAAAACTGCCAAAGCATCCTCGTAGAAAAATAGGAAACCCTAATTCTCCCTCTGACTGACCAACGGGTCTTAGAATTTGCCAACAGACCCCAAAACAAACTAGAGCGGAAAAGGGGACATTACATACTCCTTGTAATTTGTGCCATTAAGGCTATATCATATTTCTCATTGGTCCTTTCCCTAAAAGGATGTGCACTCGAAGATTTGTAATTTTTTCATTGGGCGGTATTAAATGTAATAAGGTGGTTGTTGTAACTACCTCACTTTAGGGTTCGCTTTGAATTATCTTGGTTGTTGATTTAGAATCAATTGTGGGCCCTTTATTTTGTAACTCAAACTTTGTATAATGTTTGCTCTTCTCATTTGTAAAAGTTAATAGGGGAATAATTAGAAGTTAGCAGTAGCAGTAGGAGGAGACTAGAGATTATTGCCAAGACTATGTTGAAATAAATACATGATTTTCATTGAAGATATGGTGGATCTTTGTATGAGTTTCAACATGTTGCATGGATTCTACTTCTCAACTTTTAGATTTGTTTACATGGAGTTGATTAGTTGAATGGAAGATCTTATTGTTGATTAATGGCGAAGCTTATATATATTCATACCATTTGGAATTTGTTGATTGCAAATTGTAGTGCATGGGTAGTTTGAACTCATATTGAAAGCTTAACCGCAATTGCTCTATGCTCATCGTTCATGGTGTTGATGTGCATAAGTGATTTGAAAATCATTTGCGCACTCTTTCTTTGTCTAGTTGTTTCCTCATGGCGAAGCAAAACTTGGTTTGGTTTCACTAAGTCAGTACTCATTTCTTGCATTATTAACTGTGAACTTAGATTTGTCTAGATTATGTCTAGTATCTTCATAGAATCAGAACTTTTGAAACCAAGCCTAGTGGAATCAAGCTCAATGGTGAGCTCACTAACCTCTTCCCTCAATTGCTTATTCAAAGACAAAGTCTCATCTGCAAACTTGGTGGCAACATCTCTATCATGCATCATATGTAAGAAAACCAATTTTATTCCTTCCATTGTGTTCTTGATCATGTGCAAATCAGCAAGGGGAACATTTTGTTCACATTGGTCTCTTGGTGTCATGAAGATGAATTTTTGAACTAGGCTTCTAATGTCATCCAATCTAGATAAAGTGTGTATTTCATTTTCAGCAGACACCAACAATTCATTCTTCCAATCATAATCATGCAAGGCAAATGTATTGCTGTTATAATGAATACCAAAATCACAACTATCACATTGGGCATCAAAGTCTTCTAGGCTGTCACAAATCATCTGTGCCTATTGCCCTCAACAATGAATTGTGAATCTAGATCAACGAGGCCACTATGTCTATGCTCAAGATCAACAACATGCATTGATAAATCAGTCATGTCATCAAAACCATCAATGCCATCTTCCATGTAAACATTAAAACCAATACAATATTAGAATCAAAAGTAAATTCATCCCATGTTGGATCCTCTTCAAACTTAGTTTCATTTACACCTGGATCCCAAATGCTAAAAGGCTGATTACTTTGTTTAGTTAAAAAGTGCTCACCATAGCTCCAAGTATCATCCAATTTAGTTCTTGAATCTTCTCTTGGTTTCCACACATTGCTATTCTCACCAAGAGCAATGCTAGAACCAAGTGATGTTCCATCTTCCCACTCAAAGAGTGGATTGTCATATGTGTTCTTTATACCCCTCTCAAACAATGGGTTATCATTGGAAACTGCAAACTGATTTTCCAAGCTGCTATGAGGAATGCCAAAATTAGAATCTTTGTCATACCTTTCAGTAGTGATTCCATGGCTGCTCCAAGTCTCATGTACCTCCTCTTCAAAGCTTGTCTCATCATCATTTTTTAGCTAATTGGTGAACATCATCATACTCAACAAATCCCAAACTATTGTTTGACTCCTTGCTAGGATGAGGTGAAGGTGATGAAATCATGAAACAATGCTAGACTCAATTAGAGGAGAACCGAAAGAATTCAGACCTCCTTGTGGCTGATCTATCATAACTGGTCTTATAATCTCAATGACAGTATCTTCTTCAATCTTCATCTTCTCTTCCTTTGGGAGCACATGAGTGCATTCAACACCGTCACTATCTCCATAAGAAACATTAAGGAACTCATCATGCCCAACCTCAACTACTGGTGTTTTTTCTTCTTGAATGTCAACCTCATCAATAGTAGTTGCATGCATCGCCAAAGAGTCTTCATGAAACATTGTCCCAAAGTTAGGTGTCAAAGCACAAACTCCATCATTTGTCTTTGTATTAAAGATATTACTTTTAGAATCTTCCTTATGTTTGGATTTTGCAAGAACCTTTATGAACCCCCTTCTAATATCTAGATCCTTCATCAAATTAATCAATCCTTCAATTAACTCACACATAGACTTATCTGTGGTACACATTCTTCCTAACTCTAATATGCAACCAAAAAACCATGACCCAACAGGATGGCAGGGAGAACTTGTGCTCTGATCAACTGAACACACACGTTGGCAGGAAAACCAGCTTTGATACCACTGTAATATCGCGCTTAATTTTTTTCAATTATTTCAATTTACAATCAACACAAACATCCGTTAGGCTAGAAAATGAAATCCCAATACTGCTGAAAGTAACCCTTTCCATCTTTTGATCACCGAGAGCCCAATATGGGAGGGTGAGAGAATACAGTGTTAAGGGGATCGTTAGCTCAAATAACTGTTGGAAATGAAATCTCAAATACAATACTGGGTGGCAAGCCAGCCCCTTCCGCTTATCTAGCGGGTGTAAGAACTTCTACAGCAGTATGGCGGTGCAACCAGCCAATTAGAAGATTACAAACTGAAAGAACAACAATCACTCGACTGCTTATGCAGCGGGAGGACTAGAAATGAGATAGCAATCAACTCAACCGCTTATTCAGCGGGAGGACAGTGTTACAATAGATAAGAAGGCAGCAAACCAGCCTCTTCCAGTTATGCAGTGGGACAAAGAGCAACAATCCAAGTATACCTAGCTGTTAGTACTACTAATCAGCTTTACAATGCAAACATGGATTACAAAATAACTAGAATCATTGTCCAAACTAGGCGGCAAGGCTAGCCTCTTCCACTTATGCAATGGGACTAAGAGAGTTCAAGTAAATTGCTGTTAGTACTACTAACGAGCATTACAATATAATTCATCATGGATATTCAAATGCCAAAACCCAAACTAACAACTGCAATTTATTACAAAGACTCTTCACACCACACCAATAGACTCACACACCTGAAAACTAGCTTCAACCCCACAAAAACTAAATTTGATATGAATGAACAACAAGCTGGAAATACAAATCAGCAACATTAAAATCCTCACAAACACTTCCAAATCACTCCCCACACACTAAAATTATCTCTAAACACACTCCAAAGGCCCTAGGCTTAAAGCGACTAAGGCTACACTGAGAAAATGGCACCAACAAATTAGAATCAGCATAACACACAACCCCAAACACCTCCCAGCAAAGACGCCTACAGCTGAAAGGTTCGACTTGCTATATAAAATCTAATACTCTAAGATATTCAATAAAAACTTACAGGATGAACCGCCCAAGGCATAGGAAATGAATGAGCAAGTACCGAGAATGATCTGACACACGAACTGAGAGTTATCAACTAAAACATGCTACAGCCACACCAAAACCAGCAAACTGAAAATCCACACACAACACTCTAGAATCAGAAAAGTAATACATAAAGCTACAACATTATCTTCAATCCACTCCTTTAAATGAAGAGCAGTCTTTGGCTCGACTAGTTGCTATATTGCAAGCAAGAAATCAAGCTATGGCTAGGAGGTAAGCGTTCCCCGAAGCTTCACTTTGCATTTCGGCAACATTTCATTATAAAATTGTTCTTGAATAGTCCCAAATGAAGGCTAAGGCACATATTTATAACTTCCTCCTCAAGTCGAACTTCTTTTCCCTCCAATATGGGATTAAACAACCACATTCCAATTTTCTTAATTTGCATTACATTTCATTTCTCCAAAATCACCCATTACTTGGGGGCAAATATACTTTATTAAAAATACATTGATAAAGTTTATTATGGCGTTTAAAGAATAAAGTGAATTATATCATAAAATTGTCTTATTTTTCCTCCTAAGGTGTCCATCTTGCCTTAACAATAATTCAATTCTAAAATATTTTCCTCAACCAAAAATCGCCCACATATAATTAAGGAAATGACTTAGATATCAATATAACTTAAGCAATCCCTTTTAAATAAATCGTCCAACCTTTGGCTTAAGTTATAATTTAATTTAAAACACCATTTTTTCATGAAATACTGAACCTGCCAAAACAAGCTCCTATGGGGAAACAAGCTAATAGAATTGCCCTGCCAGAAATAGTCACTGACTTGAGCTAAAGAACCTTGCGAAGAATAGCACCAAAAATGCTGGAAGTCCAACTGCTCAAACTGACCTGCCAGAAATAGCCATCTGAACAGGCTTGCTGACATCCTACTAAAAGTATTACTTACTAAAATAATGTATTGCTAAAAATAGTAAGTGTTTCCATTGTGATTTTAACCACATTTGGAGCAGTTGTCGCACTTAATAAAAATAGTAATTCCGAAAAAAGTCTTCGGATTCATTTGCATGTCACACAATCGCGAGGCTCTCTAAAAACCCAGAAAAACCTAGAAAAACAAGTTGTTTTCGTCCCCAGTTACTAAAAATAGTAAGTTCGGAAAAGTCCTCAGATTCAGTTGCATGTCACTCCATCATGAAGCTCTCTTAAAACTCAGAAGGAATCCAAAATCAGAACTATAAAATTCCAACATGCAAGCCTCTAAAATTGCCAAAGCATCCTCGTAGAAAAATAGGAAACCGTAATTGTCCCTCTGACTGACCAGCGGGTCTCAGAATTGGCCAACAGACCCCAAAACAAACTAGAGCGGAAAAGGGGACATTACATACTCCTTGTAATTTGTGCCATTAAGGCTATATCATTTTTCTCATTGGTCCTTTCCCTAAAAGGATGTGCACTTGAAGATTTGTAATTTTCTCATTGGGTGGTATTAAATGTAATAAGGTGGTTGTTGTAACTACCTCACTTTAGGGTTCGCTTTGAATTATCTTGGTTGTTAATTTAGAATCAATTGTGGGCCCTTTATTTTGTAACTCAAACTCTGTATAATATTTGCTCTTCTCATTTGTAAAAGTTAATACGGGAATAATTAGAAGTTAGCAGTAGCAGTAAGAGGAGACTAGAGATTATTGCCAAGACTATGTTGAAATAAATACATGATTTTCATTGATGATATGGTGGATCTTTGTATGAGTTTCAACATGTTGCATGGATTCTACTTCTCAACTTTTAGATTTGTTTACATGGAGTTGATTAGTTGAATGGAAGATCTTATTGTTGATTAATGGTGAAGCTTATATATTCATACCATTTGGAATTTGTTGATTGCAAATTGTAGTGCATGGTTAGTTTGAACTCATATTGAAAGCTTAACTGCAATTGCTCTATGCTCATCGTTCGTGGTGTTGATGTGCATAAGTAATTTGAAAATCATTTGTGCACGCTTTCTTGGTGTAGTTGTTTCCTCATGGCGAAGCAAAACTTGGTTTGGTTTCACTAAGTCAGTACTCATTTCTTGCATTGTTAACTGTGAACTTAGATTTGTCTAGAACCTTTCCCTTTTGTCTTCTATTTTTCAAGTCAGTTAGTACTCCAAGTTCCAACAAAGCGTAAGTTCCTTTGTGATATCAGAAATTCAAATCATTCATTGAGCCTATCCATTGGAAAGTCGCATTGTTCACATTGTAAACCTTGGGGTTGCCTTATTTGATCATATTGTTTAGTATTTGAGGATTCCTTGTTCAAGAGAGGATAGAATACTTGCTATTTTATTCTATGCTGGCATGTCTCACAAAACATGCATCAATAGTACCGAAAAGTCTTGCTTATCAAACATCCAATTTGCCACATCAATCCCTACATTGCTCTTACCATATGACTTGAAAATTCACTCCTCACTAACTTGCATATGCCTCAAAGCTCTCTTTGCTTGAAGCAAGGATTGTAACGTGATGAAATTTATTGCAAGTCGGATTATTCCAGAATGAGCCAACTTCTTTTGCCCCATGAATTGCCTCATTAGGTTGAGCACCCATGTGTGATTGTATAGGAATTTACAAATATTTTTCTCCACACATGTTTTGATCCATGGAATCTTGCCAATATCGTCTAATAAGAGGTCAAGTCAATGAGCAAGTCATGGAGTCCAAAATAATGATGGGTGCCTATCCATCAATAGTCCTACCTGCAACAATATTTTCTACATTGCCTATAACCACTTGCACCACATTCTCTTCACCCACCTCAACTAGGACTTCCTCCAAATCGTCACAAAGGAATATTATATTTTTGGTGTGTCCCAAAGCATCAATAGATTCGATGAGTACAATGCAACCTGAGAAAGAAAGAAAATCAATGATTCAATAAAGCATAAATTAAAAATATTAATCACCAAATCAATGCATTTTAGGAAGTACAATCACTTGAGGAAGAAACAAAAAATTTTAGCAATGTTCTATTTCTTCTAACTATCCAACCATCAATCATGATGGTGCAACACTTACTCCATATCAATCGTTGCTTCTCTATCGTGGCTTTCACATCAGCCACCTTTTGTGTCAAAATTGGGCCCTTTATGAAGTAAACCCCTTAGTTTTTTCCGTTTTTGAACACAACACTAGCACCCATTAGCGTTAGCAATAAGCAAAGTAAATCATCTCGACCACTTGTGTAGTGGGAGGATAAGGTTTAACATTGAAAGAGCACTACGTTTTGGCGGTATAACCAACCACTTCCACTTATTTAGTGGGGATTACAAAGATTAACTGAAGGCTTATTGAAAGGAAAAATTGGTGGTGTAACCATCCACTTCCACCTTTTCAGTGGGGGATGCAAAAAGAAACAACTAAAAAACTATTGTAGCAAAAACTTGGCGGTATAACTAGCCACTTCCACTTATTCAGTGGGAAAGAGTTAGCTTTCAAAACTGAAATAAGCAAGCTATTTAGTACTACTAAATCAGCTGATACAATAAGCTAACTATGAAAAACTCAGAGATATTATTACAATATCATTGCTAATCCATAGAATGTCTAATCCAAACTCAATACCAAATGAAATATAGTGAAAACAGAGAATTTGGACAGCTTATACCAACTCTGATTTGTGAGAGCAATACTCTGATTTTTCTGAACAACTACCCAAAAAATCATTGTTATGTTCATATCTCTCGAGTCACCTCCGAATGAGCCCAAACTAGAAGCAAATGAAGCATAGAGGCTAGACGACCATGTAAGGACATCAAGCTGCCTCAAATAACAATTCAAATAGATGGCACACACTCCAATGCAGCCCCAAAAACATGGCATGAACAACAAGCTGGTCCAATCAGCTTTAAAAATCACACACTCCTTAAATCACATAGACTAGAGCAAATGGACGGCTAGGGCATAGGAGAAGAATGAATCCGTACCCACAAAAATCAATTCAATCCTCCAACTAGGGTGAGTAAAAACGTGAAATCAACAAAGGGTTTCCACAACTGAAAAAACCAAGAACTTCTCTATGGAATCCAATGGCAAACTCTGCATAAAGGTGCTCCAATTAGCTAGGAGTTGTCTTTCAAATTCGAAACTGCAACAAGCTAGGAAGGCACGCAACCCCGAAGCTAAGACTCTGAAAACATTTCAGCAGCACTTTGTTATCTCAATATTCAGCATCCCCAAATGAGCCTCTCAAACTTGTTTTATAGCTTTTTCTCAAGAATCAACCCTCTTCTCCAAGTCACGTGGGATTAAAAGTTTTACTTTATTTTATTTCCGTTTTCATGTGCACCAATAACTTAATACAAATTATTAATAATTCTCAACTTGGGCACTGTTGTGACCATTTCACACATCGCCCCATCGCAAATGGGGACCCCCTCTTTTTGCTCGTTTTTCCCTCGTCTTTCGCCTTCGTTTTTAGGATTTTGTTAGTCAGTTAGTCGTCTGGATTTAGGGTCAAGCCTTAGGGTTTTCGTTTTTTGTCTTTTCAGGCCAAAATCCAGTCGTTTTTGAGAGCTTTTGAGCTTCCTTTTCTAGGATGCAAATTTTGAATGCAATGAATTCGCCAGAATGGTTTAATGTTCAATTGGAATGTTGATGCAGAGCTTAAATTTGTCTAAGTGTTGAGAGAAAAGTGTGAATTTTTGTCCAATTGAATATTTTGACTAAATTTTGACTTTTTTGATCTTTGATCCTGGGCATTGGAAATGATTTGTTTTTGCCTTGTGAAGTGTTAAAATGTGAAAAATCATGTTATTTTGGCCTGTAGGAGCAAAATCGCTCCTGTCCCTCAGTGAAGGACGGGAGCTCTCTTCCAAATATCTCACTATTCCTGCAGAGTCAAGACGAATTTCAAATTGGAAGTGATGGAGAACGGCGAGATCTTTCCATTGAATATAAATTGAAGATTATCATGAGCACCGAAACGCCTCCAGGAGGAAAATCGCTCCTGTCCCTCAGTGAAGGACCGGAGCTACAAATCAAATTTTGCCTTGTCCTTGCGAGATTTCGTTGACTTGATGATTTGAAGAGGTCCAAAGGAAGATGCTTTACCAAATGAATATAATTTGAAGTGCTAACACAAAGGAGAATGGTCCAGAATGCAAAGTTCGCTCCTGTCCCTCTCCAAGGGACCAGGGCGAAGTACCTTATAGCTCCTGTCCCTCTCCCAGGGACCAGAGCGATGTCCTTCATTGGGCAAAATCCAGGCAAAAATCAAGACAAGTTTACGTCCAAAGGCAAGGAAGAGCGTGAGATGAACTCATTGAATACAAATTGAAGATTTTTAAACGTCCACAAGGGTCCCAAAATGCCCAGTTCGCTCCTGTCCCTCAGGAAGGGACCAGAGCGATTTTTGTTATAATTGATTTTCTCGCCAAGTTGCAGACGATATTAAGGCATGGATGAATGGAGTAGAGCATGACGAATCCGTTGAATATAAATTTGGAACCTGACAAAATGAAATGAAGGCCACAAGAGATGGATCGCTCCTGTCCCTCTCCAAGGGACCAGGGCGATACAATGGTTATATTGCCTTTTACTTAAGTTTGAAATCGATCTAAGTCAAGACGAAGGGTAGCAAGAACATCTTAAGACATCTTCATCGAGCACAAGCACTTAAAGGTCATCACAATGAAGAGATTTACACTCTAAGACCCAGATCGCTCCTGTCCCTTGGGAAGGGACCAGAGCGATATCTCTATAATGGCGTAAATTTCAAAAGGCAATCAAGTTTCGAGCAACCAAGAGGGTCGAAAGGACATCATTTCACGTAATGAAGATGATTGCAAGTTGGTAAAAACAAGAACAAGCACATAATGATGAACTTCGCTCCTGTCCCTCAGGAAGGGACCAGAGCGATGTTGGATATATTGGCCACTTCGTGCAAGATTTACGTAAGGTCAAGGTTTCGCAACGTCTTAGAGGGTCCATGGTATGATAGGAAGGTGATACACGAAGATTTCAAACGTAAAATAATCACCAAAATGAACATAGGGACCATATCGCTCCTGTCCCTCTCCAAGGGACCAGGGCGATTTGCCTTGGACTCTCCATTTTGTTTCAAATGCGTGCTAAGTCAAGACTTCATAAGGTCATACAAGGTTCGAGACATCGTTTGAAGATCACATGCAAGAGTCTTGAACGTCCAAACATCGTCAAACATGCTAAAAGGCTCACATCGCTCCTGTCCTTTGGACAAGGACCAAGGCGATCTCATCAAAAACACTCATATTCCTTCAAAGTCGAGGCAAAGCAAGGATGGGCATGGTAAAGGACGGCGTTTGGAAGGCATCACAACGAAGATTGAAGTTTAAAGTTGCTAGGATTATGGACAAAGACGTGGATCGCTCCTGTCCCTCTCCAAGGGACAAGGGCGATGATCCCTCTAAATGTCCAAACACTACATGCAAACAAATGGAACGAGCATAGAAGGAACGAACAAAGATGTTATTCGCTCTACAATGAAAGGATCGAAGATCAAAAATGCGAGGTCTACGTGAAAAAAATGGAGATCGCTCCTGTCCTTTGGACAAGGACCAGGGCGATGAACACCCAAAGGCACTCATGAACGCATACATAACGATCAAATTCGAAGGATCCATCAAAATGATCGATATTGAACGTGGAAAGGAAGGAGATGAACGTTAAAATTGCAAGAAACATGACAAAATCATGGATCGCTCCTGTCCCTCTCCAAGGGACCAGGGCGATGAGGTACGTCCCTTTCATTTTCATAATTTTGGCGCCAAATAAACATTTCAAATTTTCCTTAAATGCTAAGTTCGATAAAATTGAAAATCCTATTTAAATTAGCATTTAATATGGCGTTGATCATTTATTAATTATTTTGCCTTTATTAAAAAATCGAAATTGATAATTTAAAAACGAAAGGCATTTAATTAATTATTAATTAATTATTAAAATCGAATGGAGCGCTTTGATATGGAGGTCGGCCTTGTTATTTAATTAAAAATCATTTAAAAATCATTTTAAAAAATTGTTTTATCTCCAAGTCGGCCTAAGGGATGAATGGAGAGGTGCAAGCGCTATATATGGAGGGTGAAAACTATTGTTTTCACATCATTATTTTTATCCCTCTACATACGAATTAAGGAGAAGGAAGGAAGTGCGAAGTGTGGGGTGCGATTTCCATTTAATCCAAGGGTGTCGCTAGTAATCAAAAGGTGGTGCGATACTTCATTTGAGTGAATTTGCCAAGAGTTGAAGACCACATCAAAGGCGAACTTGAAGATCACGTTGAAGACCAAGGTGGCGAAGTGGATTTTCTTGAGGACATAACGTTGATGATCATTCGTCCTCAATTTTGCCTAGGCGATATTTTGTCTTTTTGCATTCTAGAGCTAGCTCTCTATTGAGGTATGGCGATTTGATTTTTATTGCTTTATTTATTCATCGTCATATTTTAAATTTTGAAGTTTTGAATTTTGAATCTCTTAGCTCAATCATCGTTGTTTTTTAGGAAATGATAACTCTAGAGAATTATCATGATGTTTCCTAAAAAAATTCTCTCTCTAATCTATGTTATTTATTGCAAAATCTAGTCCTTATAATGAAATGTTGTGTAGGTATGGCGACCCCGAAGGCGGGAGCATCCACCAGTCGCTCAGCTCTCATGAAAGAAGATCAGAAGACCGAAGAAGTGGAGACCAAGATCGTGTCGAAGTGGAGCAACATTGGAGATACCAACTTGGGGAACTTTAGCACGAAGAAGTTTCGAGAGGTCCCTTACATTGGCAAGCCATCACCTGTCGCCCGGAGAATAATAGAGAGTGGCATCATCAAGGCGGCCGGTTTTTCTCCAGCTATTCAGTGCCACGAGTTGATGATCGAGTGTGCCCGTCACTACAATCCACAGTCCAGGACAATTGTGTCCAATGAGGGAAACACTTTGGCGTACCTTTCAGAGGAAGCTATAAGTGAAGCTTTCCATCTTCCAGAGCACAGGGACATGATATATAAGAGCATTGAAGGAGCCAGATCAGTGTATGATGATGATCCAGATGCTTGCCTAAGCATAATCAACAAGAACTGGCTACTCAAGAGTCGTCCCCGTCTAAGCAAGGTACCGAACACACCACACCGGATTGATTTCCAGGAGGAATACAGAGATTTGATTACTATGCTCAACCGAGTTACAGGAGCACCTCATGCCTTCTATTTTGAGAAGTGGATGTTTTACTTCATCCAGGTGATTGTTCAAGGAAAGGGTACGATACATTGGGCTAGGATAATTAGCCATTGCTTAGACGTGCAGTTGAGGAGACTCAGGGCTACTAAGTCCTTCCACATGAGTTCATACGTCATCTATGCTTTGATCAGGAGTGTTGAGTACGCAGGACTACCTCACAGAGGAGTGATTGGAAGAGGACCCGGCGAGGTCAGAGCTTGTGAATCCTATACCTACTTGCATCATCCGCCAGGGAAAAACTACAAGTTAGTTAGTGATACTTTCACGATGAACATCACAAGGACGTTGCATGGTGGGATTCACAACAGATTATCTCAGGATGCCCAGGAATTCATCAAGAGGTACGGTGCTTGGTTCATTCAGTTTCCCAAGTTCACTTACATTAGAGTGCATGGATGTCCTTTACCTCCATACATGTTGCCGAGGTATCCGACAGACAGAATTGTGTTACTTGAGGTAACAAGGCAGTTGGCAGCATATGTGAAGGCATTCAGACACAGACATCAGAATGGAGTTCAGGTACCTATTATTTTGGGTAATTCAGTTGAGGTATGTCCTAATGTCTTAGCCATGGATGACGCAGAGAAGGAGTTAGCCTTGTATTCTTTTTCATCTTTTGCTTGGAGAAATAGCTTTGATCCACATGGACATTTAGAGGAGACGGTCGGTAGAAGATTTAGACATGAGCATCAAATTGAGGATTTTATGATGAACCTCCTAGATGATCTTGAAGTGAAGCGAAAGATACATTCTAGATTGCCTTTGGATTTCATCAGGAAATGCAGGATTTACAGAGTGGCCGACCAAGCTTAGGACAATGGCAGGCACATCCAGTCTTCCTATGATAGAGAAAGCAAAACAATAAGTTTGAATTGGAATGAGCCTGAGGTCGTGGATTTAGATGCTTTGATGGCACCAGTCTTGTCTTGTACTCGCAGATGGGTAGACGTTCAGCATCAGAAGTTGAGAGAACAAGGCATAGCTATGTCTTTCACTTTGGAAGAAAAATCAGCCGAAGGTGGAGCCAGTGTGAGTGAAGGCAATCCCAATCCTAGGAATTCAGGTGAAGGTAACCTTCGATGTGCCAGTGAGGGCAATCTCCATCCGAGAGGTTCGAAGAGAAAGGAAAGATCAGAAAAGAAAGAGTCTTCCAAGAAAAAGCAGGGTGCCAACAAAGATCAAACACCAGGTACTTCTTCTAGATCAGAGAATAGAACAATTCAAGTGGAAGAGTCCATGGAGTCTATGGTACAGAATGACAGGCAGGAGGAAGGACAGGCATAGCATGTTTCGTCAGATGGATCTCTCCAAGACTATGAGTTGGATGAAGACAAAGAAGACAATGAAATGACATCTCCTCCCAGACAAGAAGAAATAGTGCATAAAGAGATTCAAGTTCAAGAGACAAGATCAAATATCCCAGATTGGTTGAAGGAAAGATTGACTAAGGTGATCGTAGTAGAGGACGAGGACAATGCAATTGATTTAGAGAGCCTTGTTGGACGTTCACACGAAGTAACAGAGAAGAGAAAGGCTACCAAGATGTCCAAGATGATTCGAGATGAGACTGGATCCAGAAAACTGCAGATAGCTACACCGGCAGCAGACAAATATGAGGGTGAGATCCTAGCAGAGGAATATGATATACAGACTTTTGAGTTAGGACCATCCACAGCAGAGCAGACTTTAGATGATGCCATCGACACATTTGAGGCATTGAAGGACAAGCTTAGAGAAGAAGTGGAAAAGAATAGAAAGCTTGAGAGAGAGGTCGGTGCATGGAGGACATATTTCAGTCACATCAATGAACCTTTGGGACGTCAGGATCCAGTTAGATCACCAGTGCAGGCATTGCCCCTTCAATCGATCAATGAAGCAGAAAGATTCAGGAACCTGGTCCAGCGTACATGTAGTTGGATGGATAGATCTCATACAGTGGCCATAGAGTTTGTTACAAGGATGACGAAGATTATTCATCAGGCTATCCAAGTTCTTGAGATAATCCACAGATTGATGGTAACAGTAGCTGCATTTGCCCATACTAAGGACGTTATCATCCCTGTCTTGAAAGTAATAAGACATACATCCAGAAGAATTTTAGCGCAGGAGAGGATCCTGGAAGGTGATTCTCACAGTTTATTTCAGTGGTCAACCTTACTCCATATAAAGAGTGTTCTCTTCGAGGACATCAGTGTTAGATGTGGTCAAGTTCAGGAGGTGATCAATCCGATCCAGGACAGAGTATTTGAGGTACTTCGTACCATTCTTGGCAGAAGGATCGAGGTCGAGACAGATGTGGATATACAAGAATTTGAGGATAGAATCAAGATCATCTTTCGCAAGGATGCAGATGTTACAGATGAACAGTATGATCAGATGTATGCCACCATGCTCCTGATTGATAGAACGAAGGAACTTGAACCTTCATGGGACGCAGCTCTTCTAGATGCATTCGATCAGATCATCCACTTAGAAGAGAGTATCAAGAATCTTCCCGAGATTCCAATCACAGAAATCGAAGGAATCGTGACAAAATTCATTGCATATGCTAAGAAAGAGAATTGGAAAGGGAATAAGATTCTAGATGAAAGGTTGTTGCAGATGACATGACATCTTATTTCTCATTGGTTGATACCTCCTAGGTTTTTGTGCCAAATTTAATATTTGGCTATGTATTTAATATTGTTCAGTAAAAAGGAGGTCATTTGTAACAAACCCTAATTAGGGTTTAGGTGTCATGATATTGTCCGTTGATTTACTTTCAATCTGGACCTTTCATTGTAACTGGGGATGCTATATATACCCCCATTTTTCATTTCATTTGGTAATAGTTAATAGTGTAATAGAGAGTCAATAGTTGATTAGAGTTATAAGCAATTTTATTTTGTAGCAAGATTGAGTTTTGAAGAGAGAAATTCAAGCAATTGTTGTACATGATGACTTGGAAATCAATAAAATATTGAAGTTATGGTGTTTTGTTGTAAATTTCTTGAGTTATCTTCATGGTTGTTTGATACACTTGAATCGTGCTCAATCGAAGTAGTTTGTTAATTTGAAAGACTAAGTGTGAGATTTGATATTTGGTAGGATTCGTAATCCAAACCACTAGCTTCTTGCTGATTGTAGGAACGCCTTGTGTGGTCGACTGGAGAACACTTTGAGTCCTTAATCTTCAATTATCATTGTGTCTTGGATATGTACCTTCGTAGTAGTGTCCTTGATCTTTGATGCATTGAATACCATTATATTACCTTAGAAGATCGCACTAATTTCAATTGAGTTGTTATCTTATGGCAAAATTGAAGTTGGTTGAGTCTTGCCAAATCTCGTCCATACTAAGTCATTCATAGGGTTAGGCTAGATTAGACCTCTTTAAACCCTATCTTTTGCTATTTTTTGAAAGTTCCTTTTAGTTTAGTAAAATCTTCGAGCTTTAGAATGCATAAGACCCCTTGGAGGAAACAGCAAATCACATCATACCACTAAAAAGCTTGTCCACACGTAGAGACCCTACTAAAAGAACCTTGGAGTCTACCTAACTGATCCTTTACGCAAATCTTCAGCAATTAGGGACTATTTTCTCAAGAGAGGATAAGATGCCTATTGGTATTTTATTCTGTGTATGATTGTGTACAAAATACACGTCAACAGGCACCCACATTAGAATTTCTTTTAAAAACAACTTAAAAGTCATTGAGCCTAGGTGTGGGGGTCAAAAAGCAACTCGAAATTATAAAATCACTTTTGTTATTACTTTCCAAAAACAAACTCCAAGAAACCTAAATACTGGATTGCCAGAAATAGAAACCAAGTGTTGTACCATACTGCTAAAAATAGTACTTAGTAAAAATAACACTTACTAAAATAGCATACTGCTAAAAATAGTGACTCCAATCTCCATTGGAGCATATTCAGAGCAATTGTTGTGACTTACTAAAAATAGTAAGTTTGGAAATCTTCTCTGATGATCTTGCATGTCATACCACACTTGAGTTCACTGACAACTAAGAGCAATCGTTGCGACTTACTAAAAATAGTAAGTTTTGAAATCTTCTCTGAGTTTGGAAATTTTCTCTGATGACTTCCTCTTAGTTTTGGATCTTGATACTGCATATATATACATAAACAAAATCCTTCATATCAGCAAACTGGAAATCTGATAAAAATCTGAGCAGGTATATACATATATAATGTAGCATATATATATATATATATATAAAACCATCTTTTTTTTATCACAAATATATATACGTGTGCATATATATATATACATATATAAATGTATATATGGTATGTATATATATATATATACATAAATACATACATATATACCTATATATATATTATATACATAAAACTGTATTTTAAAAAAAATAGCATATAAAAAAAAGAAACAAAACTAATTAAAAAAAAAAAACCATTGCAAATGGGAAGCGGGGGTGGTGTGTGGGCCGCGACCCACCTGCATGGGCTGTGACCCACATAGGTGGGCCCCGCCCCACTTGCGCGGGCCGTATCCCACCATGGTGGCCGCGACCACCCAGGCTAACACCCACCCATATGCCCTTCTAACAGTTGTGTTCGGCTCTGTAAACCCTAGTCAGCCTTACAAAAAAAATGGCACCCAAGCAGATTTTCGAGCCCCTGCAACACACAAAAAAAAGAAGCCCTACATATGTTAGGGCAATAATAAAAGAGGTGTTCATTTTAAATAAAAATGGAACCCTAATAATATAATAAAAGAAAATGGGGTTGGGGTCTAGGTGGTTAAAGTGGCATTTTGGGAATATTTGTATGTGGGGTATGTAATTAAATATATATATAAATATTTATTTGAATATGGACTTTTTAAATAAATAAAAGGGATGCTTTTCTTTCATCCCATGGGGTTATTATTTATATAGATATGTGTATATATATATATATATATATATTTGACTATATATATACACACACACACAGATATATATATATATAGCAAATATAAATAGACGCTTGGGGTTAATAAAATAATATTAATACCTGGGGATCGTAATAATTTTAAATATAGTATTCCGACCTTGTTGGATTTTTTTTTTTTTTTTTTTTTAAGGTAAGTGCTATCATTAATGGGGATAGCTCCCTATATTGCTTAAAACTATGAAAAATTACATATAGTTTAGACAAGAGAAACCATGTCGACCATACACTCCCTGCATTTTCCCATACTAATAGACCATAATTACATATATCATCCAACACTACCCCAAAATTACAATTGGCCCCCAATGGCTTGATAGATCACAACAGCGAATTCACCAATGTTGATTGCATTGTGGGTGGAGTTCTCCGGAAGCCACCAATCATCAGACTCGGTCACTCTTTGAAAAGGTTCCATGTTTCCATTGAATACTGCACATCTAAATACCTCCCACGCATTCTCTCCGAATGTCTTCAATCTCTCACGTTCCTCCTTCCAGACTTCCCTGCGGGCCATCTCTCGAATGGTATCACTGTCGACAGATACATCATCCCCTGTAGAATCCTCACTATCCTCACCATCCACACTAATTTCTTCTTCGTGGTCATCCTCAGTATCAGAGGGTAGGTAATTGTCAAACTGGAAGTACACTTTCAGTATGCTCACTTTGACAGCCTCCTCCATACTTAAGATGGCGTTGGCAACGCTGTCCGCGATGAATGGTTTTATAAATCCTGCAAGCAATTCAACCACACGCTCCCCAGAGTCGATGATATCCACCAAAGGTAGGAGAACAACTTCCAGCACCAAAGCATCACACCAGTGCCTTTCAAAATTTAGAGTGATGCCCACGAGCCCCCGAACAGAGTCATACACATAGTCTTCTGTGAGGAACAGGTTTCTCAATTGCATATTCAACGTGTTTTCGCAGTTCACGCAACTGACCATTCCAAAATATGCCATTGCTCAAATTTGTCTCTACAAAGCTCCCAAAACGGCACTCGCACTTTCATAGCTTGCCATCGCCGGGAGGATCGACATATAAGGCCGTGATTTGAGACATCAATCATTTATGTCCTGACCATATCCTGTTAGGATCTCCCATTCTGCATAATACCATTATCGATGTGGTGGCTAATTCTAGGCATCATGATGGATTGTTCAGGGGCCATGTTATCCTACCGCCAAAGAGCCTTTTTTTTGCTCGAAGTTTCAATCTCGTACTTAACCAGTGCTTATCAAGGTGCCACCACAATGTCCCGGCAGGCCGGTAGAGTCAAACAGTCGCAGGCATGCTACCCGATTCCCTCTTGTGGATATCTTTGGTAGTCCTTCAAGCATTGTCCTTTGATATCCTCCGCAGCAGAAGCCTGGCAAAAGTAAACAGGGTCATCATTTCCTCCAACTCTGAGGTTCGCAAGGTAATCAGCCACCTAATTCCCTTCTCTGTAGACATGCCCAATCTCGTAGCTCTCAGTTAGTCTTAGATGCTCTTTTATCATGGGAACCCATTTATTAAGCTTCCAGTTATGAAAACTTGACCGACTGATCCCATCTATTATAATCTGTGAGTCGCCCTCAATTATGATTCGAGAGAGTCCCTGCCTAATACAAAGACGGAGTCCTGCCTCTAGTGCACGAATCTCTGCTTCATTGTTCGTGGCGACTCCAATGCCCCCAAACAGCCCATGAAGGATAGTGCCCTGCCCATCACGGATTATGGCTCCTATACCTGTTGGATATTAGATGCTCGTGACTATTAAATTAATATTGATATAAAGATTTTATAATAAAATTAATAATAAAGTTGGATCACTCGCAATTTAATAATACATTTAGTATTAAAGTTAAAATGGTATTATTTGAGTTAATTTAATTAACTCTAAATGGCATTGGACTTAAATAGTTATATCTAGAAAATCGGATTTTAATCCCTAAGAAGGTTATATTTCAAATGAATGGAGCTATTCAAACACTTAGATGTGATTTAATAAATAATCCTATTAACCTAATTAAAGTAACATTGTCAACCCTAAGGATGGTATCTTTAATTATTTTCGAAGAATTATTCCCCATTAGGTGCAATGTAGAGCAATGGCTTAAGGGGTTAATTCACCCCACATAGTCAACGTACGTTACACTTTGCCATTTTAATTAAATTTTAAATAAAACATTTAGCCGTTTACATTTGAGATCAGATTAAGTTGACGCTAAGGTAATCAAGTTAGTAAAACTCAGTGAGCATCCACGTCTTCACATTACGTAAACTCGATTAATTAAGCCCTGTTTTATAAAATTTGTTGTTGTGTTTCTGCCCTAAAGTTTGGGCACTACACTTGGAATGAACCCCTGACGTCATAGCTGCTTTGAGGTGATTATATGACATCCCTTTTATGAAATCTCTTGAATATCTTGAAGTCCTCCTTTCCTACTGTTGGTGTTGTGAATCATGTTCTTGTATAAGTGAATGCTTCTTGTGTAATCACCTTCCTTGATACCATTGTGTTTTCTGATGAAGTTTTCTTCTTGAAGACATCTTCCTTGTATCTTGACCTTGATGTTGAAATTTTCTCCTTGAGATACTTGTTCCAATCTTTCTCCAACCTGGTTCTTTTGATTTCTTTCTTCACCTCCTGCAAAACAAACAAATGAGCATCAAACACACATAATATATACCTTCTATATAACCTCCTAATTTGATATAATTTCTGATTTTATGTGATTTGCAGGTTTGATAAGAGGAGGTCGCTCCTAAGGGTGGGCAATGGAAGTTGGAGCAATTCCATCACCTTTTCATCAATTGATCTCTTGTACCTCATTCATTCCTTAAGTACTTTAGTCTCCTTGTGCAAAAACCATCAAATTACCCTCAATTAGTGCCTTAGAAGTGAATTCACTCTCACGGAGGAGCAATGGCGGGTGATTTCGCTCCTCTCAGGGAGCAAAGGAAGTAGATTTTGCTCCAAAATGGGAGCAATGGAAGTAGAATTCACTCCTAACAAGGAGCAATGGAAATTTTTAGATACAGCCAAAATTTCAACCTCTCTCTTCATTCCATCAATTCAAAAATTAAGTTCTCTATCCTTCATGGTTAAAATATGTCAAAATAACCTCAAGAAGAGCCTTGGAATCAACTTCGCTCCTATCTAAGGGCAAAGGAAGAGCCTTTCGCTGTCAACGAGGAGCAAAGGAAGAAGAATTCACTCCTAGAGAGGAGCAAAAGAAATTTTTTGACACTTAACCAAATTTTTGCTCTCCCTTCATCAATTCATCTCTCCATGTGCAAGCTTTGTCAAATTTCTTCCACCAAGTGTCTTGAAGGTGATTTCGCTCTGAGATTGGAGCAATAGAAGTGAATTTCGCTCCCAATGAGGAGCAATGGAAGGATATTTTGCTCCAATCAAGGAACAAAAGAAGTCATTACAACTTAGATAATTAGTTCAATTTCATTCACTTACCTTCATTCCACTGACTCAAACCTTTAGTCTTAGCCATCCATACATGAAAACATGTCAAATTGACCCCAAAGGAGGCTTTAGAATCAATTTTGCTCTCAACCAAGAGCAAAGGAAGCAAATTTCGCTTCTAACAAGGAGCAAAGGAAGTAAATTTCGCTTCTCTCAGGGAGCAAAGGAAATGGTTTCAAACTTGTCTTTCATCACTTCATATTTGAATACTTTGCCATTTATGCACTTGAAGGAGTCAATCCATCCTCGAAGAAGGCTTTGAGATCAATTTCGCTCCCAATCTCAAGCAAAGGAAGCAAAATTCGCTCCTAATGAGGAGAAAAGGAAGTGTTTTTTGCTCCAATCAGGGAGCAAAGGAAATTCTCTCACACAATCAAATTTTGCCTTTCATCGACTCAAGCTAGGGTATTTTGCAATCTATACAAGTGAAGGCATCAAATCAACTTAGAGGAATGCTCCATAAGCAATTTCGCTCTCAAACTCAGGCAAAGGAAGCAAATTTTGCTCCCAACAAGGAGCAATGGAAGTGTTTTTCACTCCTGTCAGAGAGCAAAGTAGTCTCCAAGTTGACACTTAACTCACTTTCGCTCACTTGCACTCATTTTCACAACTCAAATGCATCAAACCATGCTCAATGTGAGGTCTTAGGAGGAATTTCACACTGAACTTGGGGCAATGGAAAAGGATTTTGCTCCAATTTGGGAGCAAAGGAAATGATCTTCAAATTCATCCTCTAGCTTGAACTTATCACTTCATGCCTTAGGTTTCAGTCTCTATGCACCAAAGAACGTCAATGCCTACCTTGAATGTGATTTTGCTCTCAAATAATGGCAATGGAAGGGTTTTTCGCTCTCAAAGGAGAGCAATGGCAGTGTTTTTCGCTCCTAGAGAGGAGCAAAGGAAGTGACCTCAATTTGCCTTCTTCCCTTCACTACTTAACCAAAATAATGATGCTCTTCACTTCTTCTATGATTAAAATGGTGTCAAAGGCATTAAAAATCACTCATTTTCATCAAATGTGCTCAGGAGAGCAAATTCCCTCCAAGATGAAGGCAATAGAAGAAGATTTCGCTCCAACCAAGGAGCAAAGGAAGTAGATTTCGCTTCTGGAGAGGAGCAATGGAAATAACCTTGCACTTATCCAATTTTAGGTTTCTTTGATCCAATATCTCATTAATTGCTCAAACCAAGACATCTCATGATTGCTAGAAGCAATTTTAGATGATTTGGAAGGCCTGAGAAGGATTTCGCTCCTAAAGGGGAGCAATGGAAGCAAAATTCGCTCCTAGACTGGAGCAAAGGAAATTTTAGCATACTTAGTCAAATTTTGCTCCCAGACATCACCTCTTATTGAAGTACGCTCAAATCATCTGGACGATGAAGGAAACACTACAATGTTGGCTAGGCTTGATATAAGGGACTCCTCCATTAAACCTCTTTCTCTCTATGCTCAATTTGACCTCTCCTCTCCACCATTTTGCCATTGTAAGCCTTGACCAATCGAGTTCACGACCACTCACTCATCTCACAACACTTCATTTCACCCCTCATAACAAGGGCTATCCTCTTGACTCCTGGCTTGTTAACCAACTATACCCCTCTAATGCAAAAGTTAATAGCAAAAGACCCAAACTACTACCAACGGCTAAGGTAAGACAACTACCCTAGAAAGCGAAAAAGTGGGGGTCCCCATTTGCAATGGGGCGATGTGTGAATACCAACACGGTTGTAACTTGGGATCCTGAATGCTTCCTCTATGGCCAATTCTCCGAGATAAGCCAACACTCTCTCGTCCGGCGCAATGATCAGCCTCTCTTGGGCATTATAATGCATAGCACATTCAACTATCAGCTCAACGCATTCCACAGCTGGTGGGAATCCAGCTGCCTGGACAAGGCCATTTCTCATCATTTGTCGAGCAATCGGTGTGGGTAAGAGTCCATCCTACCCATACATTCTTCTTTTAAAATCCTTGAAGTCTATGTGTCCAAGGTTGGTGTCGCCAACCTTTTTCCACTTGGAATTGATTTTGGATTTAGGCTGCAAGCCCTTGCTGGCAAAATTCATCTGGACTTTTCTTGAGAGTGCTCCTTTAATGCTCATCAACCTTCAAAATTATACTTTTGACTAGATTTCTTGATGAAAATCTGCCTTCACTTTTGGAAATCCTTGGTAAATTCTGTCCTTTACTCAAATAATTTACTTTATCCTTCGAAAATCCTTCTTCCTTGACCTTGGGAGAGATAGAGCTCTTTAATCTTTAAACTTGAGAAAGAATGAAGTGAAAATGACAAGTTAAACTTGATATAAGGCTGGAAAATTCAACCATTTTGGCAACTTCACATTTTACCTTAGATTCATCGAACCTAGTCTCTTTCAATTCTTCCAAATTGGCAACATAATCTTCTTCGAGAGATTTTGAAAGAAAATTTCTATTTTTGCTCCTGGGCACCATCTTTCACTTAGCCAAAATATCTTCTCTTTGAATGAGTTGGCGTGGAATCTTTAATATTCCTCGCTTCAAAAATTTTCTGTGTTGAATTTTCAAAAATTTCTCTAAGTGTTGGATGAATTTTTTGAATTTCCAAGCCTGGCTAAACTTCATTCATGGCAGACTTTGCCATGTGTTGCACCATTTCACAATTTTTCTTTTGGCAAATCCACTACCCTGTTATATCATTTTCTCTCTCCTCTTGGTGAACTTGATCATATGCTGGGCCAAATTGTGCTTCAAGTTGGGTGGACTTCCTCATTGGCAATGCAATTCTATAATGCCCCCTTCTCGTTGATGACCTCCCAGTGGTCCATTAGCCTATTCCTGAGACCCGTAGGCTAGGTGGAATGAAGAATGAGGGTCCAACATTGATGAGGCGAGAACTTACTATTTTTAGTAAGTCAGGGAATGGCTATTTTGGTGATACTGTCCTACTGAGCTCTCCATGCTCTGTCACTGGGTGCGAAGATCATGCTTTTCAGAGCATTAGTTCTTGACTTACTATTTTTAGTAAGTGGCAATGTTGCATAATTCTATTTTTGGCAGTGGACAGGGCCCTGATCCTGCAGCAGTTCAGTGGTCTTCCTGGTTCAGTTTCATCTTGGTTTTGACAGTAATCAGTACGAGAGTCATATATGACACAATTAATATTATTTCCTTATCCTAAGGTTTAATATTTAATTAATCTGATTAATTGCTACTAATTTATTGAATTTGGGATTAATGTCTAAAATCTCCTAAGTGCTTGGCGAAATGTATGTTTAATAAGGGGATGTCGAAATTATTAAGGGAGATGTTATTTTTATGTTTCATCTCTAATATTTGCCAAGTGAATATCATGGGTCCATGCTTTTTGGTGTGAAGGTTGACTTGTGAGAATGGCGCCACTCTTGGGGTCCACGTGAGGTGGAATGAAATGCAAATGAAAGAAGTTGAGTTTGAAGCAATTTGCATTTGAATTTGATGGTGTGAAGTTATAAATAAGAGCCTTGGGCTCCCATTCTGGATCATCTTGAAAATTTGTAATGTTATACTGTCGTTTTGGCGACAAAACTTTGAGTCTTCGGAGTGCGTCTCCCTAGTGCTTCCCGGTTTCATACTTGAAACATAGTACCTAGCTGTGTGTTGTAATCTACTACATTCTCAGAGCATGCCATAGTCATTTTTGGTTTTGGAACGATTTTGGGGACTTGCTGTTTTGCCTATGGCTGTAGTGCATTTTCGATCACACCTCTCTGTTGAAGCGACTGACCGTTATGGGTATCAGCTCTTTCATCCTTCCCAGTAATGGCGATTCACTTTGTATGTTTGTGGCACTTTTAGTTGAGTTTTGAATTTACTAGTCAAAATCGAAATTATAGAGCTAGGCGTGGTTTTCTGTTTTGCATTGGGATGCGTGCAAAATTAATAAGGGGTTTATGGTATCTTGGTTTTGGTTGGTTGTTATTGCAATTGGTCTAGTGTGGGTTTGGGACTAGTTTTGGGTGATTTGGATGTGTATTGAGAGAGTTGTGAGCTTTTTAGAGTTTTCTTAGGCTGCTGGTTTTGCAATTCCAGCGTGCAGAAGTGATATTAGCAGAAAATTCATGTTCATTTTGGAATAATCAGCATTACTCTCTTCTTATATCTTCTATTTTTGTAAGGTTAAGTAGTAGTACTACTAACCAGTTCTATGTTGTAATTCTCATCCCACTGAAAAGTGGAAGAGGCTGGCTTGCCGCCTAATATCAAGCAAAATTTTAATTTCAGTCCTCCCACTGCATAAGTGGTCGAGTGATATCTAAGTGTAATGGTCCTCTCGCTGCATAAGTGGTTGAGTTAAGATTGTTATGTAATTGCAGTCCTCCCGCTGAAATATTGTGGTTGAGTGATTCGTACTTTTGTGTATCTCACTTGGCTGGTTCATCGCCAAGTTTTCTTGTTTTCCCACTGGATAAGTGGAAGGGGCTGGCTTGCCGCCCGAGCACTGCATTGTTTCAGTTAATCAATCTAATGATCCCCTCAACACCGTATGCTCTCACCTTCCCACATTGGGCACTTGGTGATCAGAAAGTGAAAGGGTTACTTTCCCAGCATGTTTCAGTTTATGATTTCTAACCTTAACGGGTTATCTTTTTGTTGATGTCTATTGTTGGCCTTAAAAATAAAAATAAAAATAAGTGGGATATTACAAATTCTTGTTTGGGAGGTGGCAGACTTGATCTTTTACATGCCATCTCCCATACTTCTTTCCTTAGCGGACTTTACCTTTATTATGCCAATTGGAGGGTGGACTTCAGCATTGGCAAGACAATTTCTTCTAAGTGTTGCGCGGACTTCATCAGCTTCATGCCATTTTTGAACAAGGCGGACTTTACCTTTCTTAAGCCATTTATCCTTGCTTCCTTTGGCGAACTTCACCCTTGGTTGGATGTTTTTCTCTTTATGGCATGGCGGACTTCCTCATTGGCAATCCAATTCTTGTTTGGGAGGTGGTGAACTTGATGATTGTTTAGCCATGTCTTGGCAGACTTGATCTTTTACATGCCATCTCCCTTGCTTCTTTCCTTAGTAGGCTTTACCTTTATTATGCCAAGTGGAGGGCAGACTTCAGCATTGGCAAGACAATTTCTTCTAAGTGTTGGGTAGATTTCATCAGCTTCATGCCATTTGTGGCCAAGGCAGACTTTACCTTTCTTAAGCCATTTCTCCTTGCTTCCTTTGGCAGACTTCATCCTTGGTTGGACATTTTACTTGCCTTTCATTGGCGGACTTGCTATTCACCATACCAATTTCTTCTAGGGCTTGGGCAGAGTTGACCATGGTTTGGACGTTTTTACCACATGCCAAGGTGGACTTGGCACCTTCTTGGACATCTCCCTTATGGATGGCGGACTTTGGATTGGCCATTTCTGACCAAGTGCCAAGGCGGACTTCACTTGGCTTTAGACATTTTCACCTTTTGCCATGGCAAACTTAGATGATTTTCTTGCTCAACAATTCATGTTTGTCTGGAACATTTGGATCAACACCCTGTCTGGAGATTTCCCCTTGCTTTTCACACTTGGAGATACAAATTTTTGATTTCGAAGACAGTAACCGTGTTGCCATGACCTGAGCGACCCAATCCTAGGTCAACTTTCCAAAAAGATGAAAAAATTTTTAAAAAAAAAAAAAAAACACAAAAAAGAAGACAAAAAGCTGCTTCTTGGATTGGTCCCAAAGTGCCAAAAATAAAAAAAGCGAAAAAGCAAAATCCCACAAAAATAGGAAGGTGTCAGAATTGACCCTAAGCAGTTGTGTTTTTCTTCCTTTGGGCCTTCTAAGCACTTTGATGATGTCCAAAGATTGTTCTGAGCATGATTTCCTTGACTGACTTGGATGACCTCTCAAAAACTCTAACTCCAAACTCTCAAAGATTGACGGCTAAGAACCCTAATAGCAAAAACTAGGGGTCCCCATTTGCAATAGGGTGATGTGTGAAAAGGCCACAACATTGACTTCCTTATAGGCAGAGAGTTACCTTGTGTGAATGCCTTCCCAAGGCAATCCAACTTATTCTATGTGTCTTCTTTCCTATTGTGGTGTTTCCTTTTCTATTCTTCGTGCCTAATATTTGACAACACCCCACCATCTTTTCCCAAAAATTACGCCCTCCTTTAAGTGATCCGTTGGACCTCTTACTATGGGTTGTTGAGTGGAAGGGGAAGGACGTGTCTCTTCCTTTGTCCTTTTGTGAATGGTGCCTTTGTTTATGATTAAGGCAGGTTCTAATTCTACATAGAACCACAACCTCTTAATCACAATCATGTCTGTTCATTTGTTTGACCGGTTGCATATTAGATTTGTCTTGTTAAATATTAGAAATGATTAATTAATGAATAATTATCATAGCTGGTCAATTAATGATTGTATTGCTAGTTAATATAAATTTTAATAGACAATGGTTATGTTCTATAAATTAAGAAAGATAAACTAGACAATATTTTAATATTATATAATATTTAATTAACAATCGTTTTTGATTAAGATAAAATTGGTTTTACAGGGACCCGAAAGTCGAAATCCAGATCCAAAAACAGAAAAACCAAAAGATCAGCGATAAAGTCCAGAAACAACAACCAACTAGAAGCAAAACAGGGGCAAAACCCCACAAAGCCTTGCAAAAATACTGACACTAAAGCATCGGGCAAACCAGCAAAAAACTAAACTAAAGCTCCTAAAAGCTCTTGATTTTTCTCAATAAAGTTTTTAGTAATGTCTTCCAGCTCCTCGATGACACTCCTCGTGGTACTTTTCTCCTAAACCTTGCTCCTGGTCCTCATAGACAGGCTTGTAGAAGCTTGCACTTCTGGAATACTGTTGAGCGGTTGAACTTGATGGATTTTCATTTTCGCATTCAGCTTTTTGAGGCCTTCCGCACTGTTATTCATTTAATTGACAATAGTTATGTTCTATTTGTAAAATAAATTAAGAAACATAAATTAGATGATATTTAATTGACAATAGTTATGTTCTATTTGTAAGATAAATTAAGAAGGATGAATTTTAGGAACTTATTATTATTATAGTATGGATAATATAATGTGTTTGATCAGAGGGATGGGACATGACAATCCGCCTGTAATGTCCCCATTTTTGAAGAAGAATTAATTAGTTAAGTTGTCCAAATTATTGATATATTTTATGGATAGCTTGATTAATTATTTTAATTAATAATATTAAGTTAACTATTTATAAAGTTACCAAATAAATTAAAAATGAAAAGATGACTTTATATTTAATTAATTTAATAAAGTGACTAATTAATTATTATTTCATAAAGTCACTTCTAGAAGCTTCTGGATGTTGGGGTGAAAAAGTATTAAAGGAGATCAAGATGAAGCTTCAAGGCAGCTTGGATTATTGATTTGATATTGATTGGGTTTTGTAGAGCCAGGAGGTTTCTGCAAAATAGTGTCTTTGGGAACGAAAACTCCCATAGATAGCATAACTGAGTGTAGTGGACACCCTAGAATGCCCAAAAACTAACCCCACTGCTGATAGGAATTTAGTCAAACAGTTTGCAGCCAACTCCTTATTCCTCCGTTTAATGTTTCAATGTTTTTTTTTGTTTTTAAGTCTTTGCACAGGTATGAAACCACATAACATGAACTAAAAGAATTTACAATAATAGGCAAGCTGGAAATTGAACTACTGCTGTTATAATATTATTTCCAGAATTAACAAAAATCAAATACATAGCAGGTTATTTTCAACTCACTAAATACTCCAGCATTTTGACATAATGTTCCAACCAAAGTTTCTAATTCTGCTGCTACAGTAACATGAATAGTGCTGCATGAATAGTGCCAGGTGAATAGTGCCACGTGAATAGTGCCAGGTGAATAGTACCCACGGGAATAGTGCCGCGTGAATAGTACCCACGTGAATAGTGTCGCATGAATAGTACCCGCGTGAATAGTGTCGCGTGAATAGTACCCGCGTGAATAGTGTCGCGGCCTGTAGCTAGAAACGCAACCAAATAATGCTGCTGCTTGTAGCTGGAAAAGCACCCAATCTGCCTGTAAATGAAGCTGATAGCAAAGGACTCCAAAGGCCAAACCCCAAGGGAATGACGTCTAGAATGTCACAAGAGAGGATAGACGTCCTCTAATGCCAAGAACGGATCTGCAACTCACACACCAAATTCTTCTCATATTCCCTCTGCCCAATGAAGCCACAAAAGCTCCCTTTTATTCTTTCTCCAAGGGGCGACTCAACTCACTCAAGCAATGTGGGATAAAACATGTTCAATATAAAACATATTAAAATATTCACTTATGTCTCCCTTGGTTGCCCCTTTGATTTACACATATCTCCATAAAATAAATATTAAAGTAACACTTTAATATTTTACAATTAAATTAAATGTTACTTTAATAAAACTTCAGGCATTAAAATATATTAGCAATCGGACTCCGAATAGCGTGAGTGATAGCTCGTCGGAAAGCTCTCGCCAAGGAGTATCAAATCCAATCACCAAAACTAGCCCCCGTTGTGTCCTGCTGACTTACTAAAAATAGTAAGTATGCCTGAAACTAAGTAAATCAACTTCGTTTTGGCCCAAACTGGAAATGACTAGGCCAAAACACTCCAGGATCCCTTTAAACCCTTCGTTAGCCCTCGGGACCATGTAGAGCTAGGCTAATGCACATATACTTGGTCAATCTGCTAGAGTGGGGACATTACACTGAGGGAGTGAAAGATCTTCTGAGGGGTTGCAGCTGTGAGTGGGAGACATTTCAGTCTCTCATATTGAGCTTATTGAGTTTGCTTCTTTCATGGTGGATGGGATTCATGGTGTTTTCAGACTATCACATTGAATGTCCAAAATACACCGATTTCCATTGGAGAAGAAAAAATGATTTTGTTGAAGATCTTTGAGACGAAATTGAGGTGAGAGCTGATCTAAATTGCAGGTATTATCCAAATCGGGTTCCACTCACCAAACCCCACGATTTGGTTCCTATTGCATCACTGTAGCATCACATCATACCTTGAAGGGCAGCGTTGTTATGGAGAACATTGGGCGATCCTTTTAGGAATATTTTTGGAGAAGAGATAAGAAGGCTGCAGGGATAGAGTCAAGTCTGAAACATGACCAAACCAGATCTTCATCAGCCACGACTTTGCTCTTAATTCATTGTTAGTCCATCACCACAAGGGTTGGAGGATAGAGCTAGCATAAGGGAGGAAGGGCGATTCTTTTTGAAGCACTTTGAAGGAGGAATAAGATGTGTTTAGTGCCCAATTAATTCTAAGAAGAAATCGTATCAGTCTGCTACAATCCACGATTTGGTTCATAGACTCACATCTTTGCATTGGGTTTGGCATTGGGCATTAGCAATTCGCTTGGGAAAGGACAGCGATTCTTTTAGGAGTCAAGGAGGAGTTTGGCATTGGAAGTTCTCAATTTTTAGACTTACATGACAGCAGCAGGGGCGATTTGCAAGGAGGGTTGTTTTTGATCATTGGAGGCTCCAAGTTGATGATATTGCTTGCTTCTTTGAATTTCCAAGATGGGCGATTTTAACAGGTTCATTTTGGCATCATAGTCTCTAAGTATTTCTCAGCTGAATGTATATATTAATGATTGTTATGTGTCTTCAGACATTCTGAAGTTCACTGTTACTAAGATAAGTATTTGGCATTCATTTGAGGCATTGTAAGGAGACCATTATTTCTAAATCAAGGAGTAATAAGGTTGCATTCAGATCGTATGTGTCACTTAATCATATAATGGTATGCCAACTGTTTGATTAAATGTCTATTGCTGTAGATGTGCATTTCACCCTTGAAAATTATGAATATGTATTAGTGGAGTTGAATTGAGTCCATTATGCAATGTGTTGTTAGTTTAGACAATTAATGTGATCCTTTGCAAGCATCCTTAGTGCTGGAAAACAACATTGAATCAGACTGAAACTCCGACCAGCAGACTGAGACTTTGTGAATGAATTGTTTGACTAAATTCCTTGAGCTATGAACAGCATAACTCACAAGTTATACTGCTGCCTAGAAACTGCATAACGTGCAGGTTATGCAGACAGAAAACTAGAACAGCAGGTTGTCATCTATTTGTTTGACGATATTCCTTGCCTATACAGTCATTTACAGCAGGGGATATTACACCGCCCTTCCTGAATTTGCTTGTCCCCAAGTAATTTTCCGATTTGAATGGTTAAAATTTCTTATTGATGTTGACCTGGGGTTGATAAAGAAATTTGTGAAGTCTTTAGAAAAGACAATTTTCTTCGCTAGGACTTCCATTGGTTAGGCTAAGTATGGTGAGCAACACTATGGGTTCCCTCACTGATTGCCCAATATTGTAAGTGTTTCTTAATGACAAGACTTATGTATTAAGATTAGAAACATGACACTCATCTATGACCTCAAGTGCATCTTATATCTTTCTAGTTATTCATACATTGAGTATAAATCAAACATGGAGCATACACATGAACATATGAAGACACGGAGTATACACAATTACTTAAAATATACATATGAATATATGCAAGCATGGAGTATACAAACAAATACACATGTTGTCAAACCTTGTTTGAAATCCTGCATTAGGTTAGGGAACCATTGGAACTAATAATATAAATCTCTAAAGAAAGTTAATTAAGCATAAATTAACAACAAGGGTCTGGTCCAACTCCCTATAGGAGCTCAATTGTAAGAAAGTGGGAGTAAGAGGAATGACGAGGTGTCCAAGAGACCCTCAACCCTAGTCCCAAGAGCGGAGTGAAAGCCAGAGCCCCCTTGGCCTCATGGGACCATCGATCAAACTACCATGAGGTGGTCTACCTAGTGAGGTATCCTATCACTGTTCCCCTTCATCACTACCATCCTTATCCCCTTGTTAATAATCAATTATGATAGAGTTTGGAAAGATGCAATAGGGTGTCCTGAATGTCCTTCCCCTCTAAGTTTAAGAGCGGTGGACTTTGTCTTACACCCCCTTGGCCTCATGGGACCATCGGTCAACTGCCATGAGGTGGTCTACCTAGAGGAGGACCTCATCACCATTCTCCCTCCTTGTACTTCCTTATATTACTATCATGGCAGTTTGCTCAATAAATTCATTGTGGATTACTTATACATTTCATAGTTGTGTAATTTTAAGACAAGTTTTCTCATTTTTGTTCTATGAGGGCTTGGGTGGTTTTGGCGGTTTGCTCTATGAAGGCCCTTATCTCATTGCTCAATTGTTCACTCATGTTGTTTCCCCTTCTTTGATAGGTTTGCATTTACTATTTCACAGGATGGCAGGAAGGATGCTCTGATACCACTTGTAATGTCCCCTAATGGGACCCTCTTATATTCTGTCATAGAATCACAATTTTAGTACATAGAGAGAACAATAGAAGGACACTAATGTCAACTTGCACAACAAATTAGACAACATTTCCATCATGTCATGATAGAACATATATTCGCCATTCTTAATATATTGCAAAGTGTATATGAAGGATTCAACAATCCTTCTTTCCCTACACCTATCCTCACATGGAGCTCAAGGAGAATCACACAAGGTGCCTTGAGTCTATCCCTCTCCAACAAGCCCAAGAGCACCAAGGACCTCGTCAACTTGGCCTCCTGGCCCACTCTTGGGGTTGGCCTACCTGCTGGAGTCTAGTGCTGTTGCTTCCTTGTATTCCCCCTCCATGATTGGATGGTGAGATTGAGAATGCATAGATTCATTACTTAAGATTGACATTTTACTGAATTATGACTAATCTCTGCTAATGTTCTTATAGCCCTGTTTCTGTGTTTAGATAATGCTCAGACTCATAAATGATGTATCTATATTAATTTGTATTGTTACTTGTGAATATGATCGAATTTATTATTATAATGCTTGTGAATATACAGAAGTACAGTATATTTAATTAAGTATTATTATATTGCTGTAAATAGACAGTGGCACAGAGAATATAATTAAGTATTATTATATCGCTGTGCAAATACAATGATACGGTGAGATGAGCATGATGTAGGATTATATTACTGCGAATATGCAGAGATACAGATTCATACCTGCTGCCTTACTTATGGGCAGAGAGTTACCTTGTGTGAATGCCTTCCCAAGGCAATCCAACTTCCTCTGTGTGTCTCCTTTCCTATCGATCCGTGCCTAATATCTGACAGCACCCCACCTTCTTCTTTTGCTATTGTCTCCCTATTTATTGTGCTTTCTTTTTTTTTTCCCCAAAATTCCCTCCTCCTTTAAGTGATCCGTTGGACCTCTTAGTATGTGTTGCTGAGTGGAAGGGGAAGGACGTGTCTCTTCCTTTGTCCTTTTGTGAATGGTGCCTTTGTTTGTTTATGATTAAGGCAGGTTCTAATTCTACGTAGAACCACAGCCTCTTAATCATAATCATGTCCATTCATTTGTTTGACCAGTTGCATATGAGATTTGTCTTGTTAAATATTACAAATGATTAATTAATGAATAATTGTCATAGCTGGTCAATTAATGATTGTATTGCTAGTTAATATAAATTTTAATAGACAATGGTTATGTTCTATAAATTAAGAAAGATAAATTAGACAACATTTTAATATTAGATAATATTTAATTGACAATAGTTATGTTCTATTTGTAAGATAAATTAAGAAGGATGAATTTTAGGAACTTATTATTATTATAGTATGGATAATATAATGTATTTGGTTAGAGGGATGGGACATGACATCCTCGCGGTCAAGATCCCCCAAACTAAACCAACCAGCCTTCCATCTAAAGTGGTAGCTTCCTCATCAACCTGTGATGGCTCCTCTGGTTCTACATCCCATTGTGCTGCTGGACTCTCTTTGTACACAAGTGTCTTTGCTCTCCTAGAGGTTTGTTTGTTCCTCTTAAGAGAGTGGAGGAAGCTATATGTAGACGAGTTCCTCTCAACAACTGAAGAACTAGATACCTGAGATAGCAAATAAATTGCTAAAGTGGTAGTCTAATATTTCCGACCATTGCAATTCCACCACAAATGTGGGTCCTCTTGTGCCATAGTTGCTATATCCATCTTAGCCGCATCTAAATAACCCCTAAGAGTGGCAAATTTGGTCCACTCAGTGTGAATTGTACTGGCATTTCTATCATCATACGTCTTATCAATGCACCTAAAGAACCTTGCCTTCACCTCATCATCCTAAATTGGTGTAACTCTACCAAGCCTAGCTTTGTACCACTTAGGATTCAAGGCATAGGCAGCCATATGCAAGGGAGTATTGAGCTTGTCCCATCTGCACTGAATGTTTGGCTGAATGTGCTCATTGTAGAATGCTAAAGTGGGTTCCTTCACTCACACAACAACCCTCATTTGATCAAGCATAGAATCAATGCACTCGGACACCTCTCCAAGGATAAGTGCATCCCCATCCTCATATCTAATGACCTAAAAGACTAGAGAAATGATGGAGACTGTATTTTGCATCACTCCAAAACACGTCACTCTTCACTATCTCCTTCACCCTCCTCCCTTGCTCTGTCTTGGCCTCGGCCCACCTATTCCACTCCGTTGTCATAACCATGAGTTGCAGTGCCTCTTGCAACAGAGAATGAAATAAGATGCATATCTAATCTCAATTGGTTTCAAGAACTCCTTCAAGAAGGTCCTGGAGAGTGCATTTGAAGTGTGGTGGTTGCAAATAAACATCTTCACATCTCTCGCATCACTAGAGACTCCTCTAATCCAGTCAATCTTCCCCATGTCCTTGAGTGCATTGTCCATGGCATGCACACAACATGCAGTCCACCAAATATGTTTGTAGGTTGCCTCAATAAGTTTCCCTGTAGCTTTGCACACATGCTGCATTTGTCACTACTTGGACCACATTTTGTGGCCCAATCTCAACAGCCTCCCTGAGGAGCTCAAATTGAAAATCATCATCTTTGTGATGCCCTATACAATCAATTGCTTTGAGAAAGTATGGACCCTTTGCACATGTAACCATGATGTTGATGAGTGGACAATGGCTAGTGTCCGTCCACCCATCCATAACTATGTTGCATCCAGACTCCACCCAACATGCCTTCATCTTCTCCATCAAAACATTAATCTTAGAATAGTTCTTATCCAAGATCGTGGTCCTCAATTTAGTCTCACTTGCTGGCACATATGATGGTCCTCCCCTTGCCACCATCGATATCATCTCCTTATAATAAGGAGATCGAGCTACATGAAATGGGATGCCATTGCAAAGAAGAACTTTCCAATGGCATCATCTATCTCATCCTTCAGCTGCACATTGAACAATTCAGCTATGGGGTTACTTCGCAACTTGTGTTTTCCGGTCCACTTACCCTCTCGTGATTGGGTCACAACACTAGAACTGGATGAATGTCTTGACATCACTCTTCTCGTCTGTAATGTATGAGTAGAAGCATGTAACTGGCCCTACTGAAGCGGTGTTGTACTGTTGGTGTCTGTTTTATCATCTACCAAACATTAGAACAAAGTACCCAAAGATAATTTATCCTCTCTTGAAAAATCACCACATATGCTTAGATTGCTAGAAGATCATATGGCGATTCCAAGGTTTCTTTAGTCAGGTCTTGACATGTGGATAAGCTCAATGGGCGTTGTGATTTACTGGTAATACACAAAGGGACTTACGTTTGAACGAGTTGCCAACAACTTTGGGATTTAGATGGATTTATCAATTAAAGCTCTCTCTCTGTCTTTTTTGGATTTTCGGGATTTAAGACTTCAAAAAAAGGTAAAAGAGATAAGGGTTGAGAGATCTACTCTAATCCTACGAATTCCAAAGACGGTATTGATTTGGTGAACTCAGTAACCACAATTTGCTTCACCTCACTTAGGACGACTACACAAAGTGGATGAAATCTTCAATGGATGTGCTTATGATCAGAAGTTTAAGCATACACAAAATGAAAAGCTCAGACTAACTTTGCACAGTAAATGAAAATCATCCATTCACCAAAAGTTTGAGCGGAGATACACCATAAACCAATACTTATTAGATCTTTCATTCAATCTAATAACATGAAATAAATTTTAACTATTTGGTGGAAGGAATTGAAAACTTTGCTTAATCACTCAAACAATAGGGATTACAAAGCCTTAAGAGAAAGCACACATGTAATATATTATCTGAAAAATGACCTTCATGGAACAATATTCCAAAAACCTCACTCTCCAAATGAGAGGAGGCAACCTTAAATAGGAGTCCAAAAATTTTGAACGGCGGAGATCGAACAATGATCAAGGGCTCAGATTAAAAGTTCAAAACCCTAATTAGGGTTTCCCCAAACTCTAACAGTTAAAATGAACAAGGAGACAAGTGGCACAGCTGCTATTCTCACTGAGGTGAGTGTCCAGTTTTCTTCTTTGTAGATTCGATGTACTTGGACACAAGAAGTCGCACCTCCTCTATGGTGACACTTGGCAAGTTGCTAATTTGGAAGTCGACCATATCCACATCATCAGTACAGGTGGCAAGAGCGTCTTCCTAGCCAGTTGCTTGTGTTAGAAAATTTTCGTCTATGCGTATGAAGCTTGAAACTCTGGAGAGATCCTCCCTGAGAATTGGCCCTGAAACTTAGAAGAAGTTTCCTTGAACTTTGGCCCTTAAATTCTCTGTACACAGATGCTTCTCTCGCACCTCATCCTATTACAATATCTCAGCTGCCACAAAGAGGACCTTGTCTTGAATATCTCTGATGGTCTTTTCAATTTCTAAACACTTAGCCTCGGATTTCCTCAAAGATTCAACCCTTGTAACCAAGGCAAAGTACCAAGAATTGAAATCATATGGGTCACCGGGTTGGATGACTTTTCTGTCTACAAGATCCTGCTAAGAAAGTCCTCTGATTGCTTTCAGACATGGAATGATTCCTCTTTGAATATCCTCAATATCTTTCCAAGCTTCGGTTGTGTCCTGAATTCTACTCAATAAGGAAGATGTGGAATCATGTGCTGATATCAGGTTCTCAATAAGTATGTCAGCATGTTCTGAGGCATCAGCCATCCATTCCTTAGCTTCTCCAAAAATTGTCTTCATGTCCTCATAATCCTTTAATGATTCTTGTGGAAGAGGTATGGGCGGAGTAACAGGTACCTCCTCCCGATCTATAGGTTTTGTCAAATGTTGAACATATCTCTTCCATTGCTCATTCTCATCTTTAACCTTCTTTTTTTTTCTTTTTCCTTGGCTAGTCTTGCCTTGAGAGCGTTGCAAGAATCATCAAAATCTTGGATCTCTTGGGCCTGAGTAGGCTTACCCAAATTCACAGTAGTGATTTTATAATCCTCAGGAGTGATGTTATCTTGAGTTTTCCTTGCCTTAGGTACTGCCACCTGAACTGTCCTGCGTCTTGCACTATCTCTTTGAATTAAAGAGAACCTCTTAGCGAGTTTGGGCGGTCTTATCTCAACTAGTTTACTCACCATAGTCAGGAATGCCGTTGTGTTCTCTTCTGAATGAGCTTCCTCAAGAGCCTTGGCCTCTATTCTCTCCCTCAACCAATCTGGAATGGTTGACTGATCTATACCACTCTCATCAAACTTATCCTCTATTCCCTTTGGTCCCGTAACTATACCATCTAGGAATTCCCTTGGCGGCTCAGGGTCTTCAACTTCTACATTCCTAGCAGAATTTGGCTCTTGAGTTGGTTCTTCCATTATCTCTTCCATTGAAGGGGAAGGAGCTCTTACTTCATTACCCCCTATATCAGCATTCATCCTCTGTTCATTAGTCGTAGCCCTGACTTGAGCAGTGGATGTAACACTTAAGGTCGAATGACCCTCATCAGATTTATACTTTCTGCTTGCATCTCCAACTATTTTCTTTCCTTTTCCCCTCAAAGAATTCTCAGTGGGTTCTTTCCTTTTTCTGGATCCAACACTTGATGAAACACCATGGTTTGAAGGCATCGATTCATTGGTTCCCATGAGATCATATGTGATATTGATACCTTTGGATCTAAGACCCTTTGTCTTCTCCATTGCCCACCATTTTGAATATTCAATCATTGGTCTCATGAGGTCGCTTAAATCAGACCTCTCAGAATCCGACCAATCGACCATGGCAAGAGGCTCATTTCTCAGTTTATCAAAGTGAGGCTGCTCAAACTCAGGATCATCTTCAAGCTGATCTGCCACGCGAAACACTTATGTTACTCTAATCAAATTTAGGGGAAGTCTGGACCACAATCTCCTTTTGATTTCAAAACTATCAGCTACATTAGCCCAATAGTCTTCGAGATCGGGTCTATGCTTGAATATCTCTCCATCAACCTATTTCATCTAGTGAAAAGGGTCAAAATGTTTTTTGGCCTTATACTGGAAGAATGGGTACCAAGCAAGCTCCTTTTCAACACTAACGACAGCCTGTGACGATGGATATGTCTCCAATCCATTTCCAATAGTGAGAGAAGATGTTCCTGCCTTCTTTTGCTTCTCTCTCTGAACAATCATATAATTTTCAAGCTGCCTAACGACTTCAAGCAACACTACCCTGTTGGTGGGATACATAGGTAACTTGTAAGAAGGTCTAGAGAATCCTTGAATTATCAGATAAGTAAATCTATGGTATTGGATGTACCAATGCCCGAATCTGCTGATAAAATCACTAGATTCCTGAGAGAGCCTTTGATGAAGACCATGTTGGAGTGTCCTAGTAATATGCATCAAGAATGTATTGTTGACTCTCTTGAAGTGAAATTTTTCCTCCAAGTGCAGTTGTGGGTAGCAATCATAAACAACAAACTGATTCTCCTTATTTTCCACTTCTCTATAGGTGAGTCCTCTATATCTGTAAGTTCGAGCAAGAGAGTACACCAAATAGGAACTCATATAAAATGTCTAGTTCTTCTCTAAGTTCTTCAGTTGGTCATCAAGATTATTACTTATAATCTTTGCCCAATCAATCATCTTTGCTTTGGTAGTTATCTCGTTGATGAAGTTGTACATCCAAGGCTCAAATGGCGCACCTTGTGGACTACCCATGACTCTGTTTAATAAAACTATCAAGTCTCCAGTATCTTCCTTGAAATAGGCTCTCACAAGATCCTTGGGTAACTTGGAAGCACCCTTCCTTGGCTTATCCAAACACGAATGGTTGATATTGGCCTCATATTCTTCAATATTATCTTGGTATAGCCATGTTGCTTCCTCCTTGATGTAAACAGGGTTATGATACTCAGGGATGTGGAAAGCTTCCCTGATAGAAGCATCACCAATGTTCGCCAAGACTCCCGTTAGGTGCTATGATCTCTCGGTTTATAGGATTGTAGTGTTTAAAGCATTCTACCACCAACTCAGTACACTGCATCGCTGGAAGGAATCCAACAGCCTATACGATTCCATTTCTCATCATCTTTCTGGCAGTCGCTGTAGGCATCAAGTTGTCTAGGCCATACATTCGCTTCTTGAATTCCCTCAGGTTGATATGTCCCAAGTTAGTGTCTCCGACCAGCTTCCACTTAGACCTCATCTTGGATTTCAGAGGGGAATCTTTATCCACCTGAAACTTCATCCTGGCTGTGAGATATCCCAAAAGAAATCTGCAAAACAATCAAACCAACTTAAGTTAAATTCTATACTTTTAAGCATAGTTTGTGAGTTTGGTGGCTAAGTAATCTGTGGTTTTTACTTTCTTTTCAACACTTAGTCACAAAAAATGGGATTTTCCACACTTGACCATTAAGGTTTTATTCACTTCAAAATCAAATTTTGAAACATTAAGTTCAAGAAATTTATTCAACATTACTTCAACTTGCTCCGGAGGGCAGAAAATAAGAAAGAGAAGAAGATTAATCTGTGAAGTTTACTCTTTTTTTTCAACACTTAGCCACGTTAAAACCTTGATGAACTTTCACCTTCAAAGAATGAAGAAAAATGAGAAAAGAAGCCATCAAAAACAACTTTCAGATGCTACACTCAGAAAATCAGTGGGTTTTGCCTTCGAACAGTCAGAAATTCTCAAAATCTGAATATGATTTGATGGACAAAAGATTAAAAACTCAGGCTTATAGTCAAAACTTCCTCAAAACACCCTCAATCTGCAAAAAGCACTTCAAAATAACCTTCAACCTGCAAAAGAAATCTCAAACTTGCTCTCAGCATGCTCAAAACTTCAAACTTCGAACTTCATATGTGAGAATGAAGGAATGAATAATGTATTTGTAATGAAGTTCGAATCTGCAATTAGAAACACAATATCCTCTCCACAAATTTGTTTCTAATCTCATTTCAGTCTTTGCATGTTTCTATTTTTATGCTTAGTTGCTTGGTCATCATTCCTAAACTCGAAATCTTATCTTGCAACTTCAAATGCAACTTACTAATTCGATTTTCAGTCCCAAACTCAAACTGATCTGCAGCATATCCTTCAAAGAAACTTTCTATTTTTGGCTTACGTTCGAACTTCATGAAGATTGTGATGACATCGTTGAGGAATATTCTTAACTTTCAAATTTTGGCAAGCATCTCCCTTGGGCGGACTTTATCTGATCTATTTCAACCTCCATCAAAGATAGGGCGGACTTGGAGAGAGTTGGGAACCTTTCCCAAGCTAGCATGGTGGACTTCTTGATGTTGTTTACCATCATATGCTGATGTAGGGCAGGCTTGGTGAACATTGTGGCACCACCCCATACTCTTAAGTTCTTAACCATAGGGCGGACTTTACTAATTCTCTTCCCAAGTAGAGGAAGGCGGACTTTCTTTGATCACTGTGAACTTTACTTGCAGCAGGGCGGACTTTCTTTGACTCGTTTCAACCAACATCAAAGATAGGGCGGACTTGGAGAGAGTTGGGAACCTTTCCCAAGCTAGCATGGCGGACTTCTTGATGTTGGTGACATTCTTTTGCAAGGCAAGGCAGACCTTCTTAACATTAGGCACCATGTGCAATGATAGGGCGGACTTCATTAATCTTGGGCACCACTTACCATCTCCTTCAAGGTGGACTTTATCAGCCTTAGGCACAATCTTCATGGGCGGGGTTCAGCTCATTCAAGGCAAGGCAGACTTCAACTTTTGCTTGCACTTCTAGCTCATGGTAGGGCAGACTTCAACTTTTCATGTGACCAAGGTAAGGGCGGACTTTGTCATCTTTATGGCACCAAAATCAAGGCAGACTTCATTTTATTCAAGGCAAGGTGGACTTTCTTTGACTTGTTTCAACCTCCATCAAAGATAGGGCAGACTTGGAGAGAGTTGGGAACCTTTCCCAAGCTAGCATGGCGGACTTCTTGATGTTGTTTACCATCATATGCTGATGTAGGGCGGGCTTGGTGAACATTGTGGCACCACCCCATACTCTTATGTTCTTAACCATTGGGTGGACTTTACTGATTCTCTTTGCACGCAAAGGAAGGCGGACTTCATTGATCACTATGAGCTTTACTTGCAGCAGGGCGGACTTTCTTTGACTTGTTTCAACCTCCATCAAAGATAGGGCGGACTTGGAGAGAGTTGGGAACCTTTCCCAAGCTAGCATGGCGGACTTCCTCACTTCCTTGCACCTTCTTCATGACCAGGGTTCACCAAACTTATGCATATCAAACCCTCTCTTTCTAGGGCAGACCTTGCTCTTCATGTGACCAAGGTAAGGGCGGACTTTGTCATCTTTATGGCACCAACATCAAGGCGGACTTCATCTCATTCAAGGCAAGGTGGACTTTCTTTGACTTGTTTCAACCTCCAACTCATGATAGAGTGGACTTTGTGAAGATCATGACCCACCTCACCTTTCCCAAGGCGGACTTGAACAAACTTGTGCACCAACATCAAGGCAGACTTTGTGAAGATCAGGAACCACATGATCAAAACTTGAAATCTCCATAACTTGTGCAAATTTTACCAAATCGCCTTGAAATTTGAAAACTATACTTCAATCATCCATCGAATTCCTCAAGGTCCCTAAAATATAGGAAATTGGCTTTTTGGGTCAAAACTTGGATTTGAAGAGGAATTTGTCGATCATTTTGGTGTATCTCAGTGTGAACAATGCAAACCCTAGATCCACTTTCTAAAATAGAAAAAACAAGGTTCCCTAAAAAATAGGAAAAACTTTCTAAAAATAGCCATTTCAAGGATCTTGCTCAAAATGCCAAAAATGAAACTTCCTAAAAAATAGGAAAAAGCAAAAAGCAAAAATTAGAAAGTTGTCTAAATTAGCTCAAATCAATTGCGATCTTCGTCCTTTTGGCTTTCTAGACACAATGATGACGTCTAGACTCTATTCTAACCATGGCTTGCACACACTGACTCATAATGTTCAAAACTCAGGTCGCTCAAAACTGACAAACTTGGCAGTACTGACGCAGGAAGGTCACAAGGCTCTAACAAAACCCCTAGAAAGCAGGAAAAAGGGAGGGTCCCCATTTGCAATGGGGTGATGTGTGAAAAAGGTCACAACACGTACCAAACAAATTAGTAGGCATTGCAATTGCACTGTCATCAGGAATGCCCCAAAGCTTGTTGATCTCAATTCTATATTTGATGTTTTTAGGATCTTCCAAAAAACAACACAAGTCCACACCTTTTCCTCGAAGAAAAAGGAAGTCTGCATTAACTCTAGTAATGTTGCCAAACCATGTAAGACCACAAATGTTGCATTGCCACTTTTTTGTGCCACCACCTGTCCCTGATGTGTCTGGTATCTTTGATGCAAATTGTTTGAGAGGAGATCTAGGATCATAAGGACCCTTAGCATATTGTGCCAATAATTTGGAAGGGCAATTTGTACTAGCTACGGCACTTGCCATGGAACTAGATTGGGCTCCAAGATCAGCCCCATGGTCACCCCCTTCAGCCTCAAGTTCATATTCTGAATCATTTCCACTATGAGAATGAATTTCTATCTCATCCTCACTCATGTCATGAGTGCTCATTGTGACACTACATTTCACAAAATCAAAATCAAAATAAATTCAATAATCACCTTGTTTTGGCCTAGTTTAACAAATTTGAAAACAAAATTCAAAATTTGATGTTGAATCTTGAGGGCAAAATGATGAAGGAATCATTCATCATTTTTCCCTCAAGATTCAACATCAAATCTGATTTTGAAAATGAACAAAGAAAAATCAACAAAAAAATTTGAAAATCAGAAAACGAAACAAAAAAAAAAAAAAGAAATAACCTACCTTGTGCTTGAAAAATCTCTCCAAAATGCTGTAGAATCCTCCTCTTTTTGCTCCTTCTCACTCCTCTTACACTTGCACTCACTCAACCTTTTTGTTTTCACTACTTCAATATGCAAGATCCTTTGTGAGATAATCCTCTCTTTGCTAGTTGGAGTCTACGTGTTCTTCAACTAGCCATCCCATTTGTATGGTCATCTTTATAGATCAATGCTAGCCTTATTAAAATATGACTTGACTTCTTTAGAGGCAACAAGCTCAAATGTTTAGTATAACATTATCTATTGCAATGTAAATAGAAATCACATGATACCAATCATTACTTGGTCCATTCATAGTATTGCTTGTAGAACATGTAGACTAGGAAATGTCTAGCAAGACCAAACTATTGTACTTGACTACAAGAAGCCTATTTAAAACGCTTGATGGCTGCCAAGTAAAACATAATTACCTACAACTATTAAAAAGTGATTCCTAATCATTACTCACTATAGTTCTTAATTTTGCCTCTTCCAATTTCTTTCTCTGCTATTACAAATTTGTAGACTAATTTTGCAAGTATAAGGTTGGACCAAAAATTTCTTCGAAGGATCTAACAAGTTTCATATCAAGGAGTTGCTTCAAAATCACATGGTCCATTCATATGCTAGTTTATTATTTTAGCAATAGCTGATTTTGATAGTTTCTATTTATGGTGTTCTATTTTGACACAATAGATGAGGGTCTATTTTAGGTCTATTTTATTATTTGTTTAGGACTATGTATGCTTTAAAGTTCCTTTCTTTCCAACTTTTCAGTAGCCCTTAACCATTTTTCTTTAAAGTTGACTTTTCAGATAAAATAATTATTATTTGAAAGTACCAAGGATTGGGGAATTGTTATCTTTAAATAATTACTTTGTACGCATAAACTAGAGGGTTGATGGTATGTTTATGTTGTTGAAGTTATTGTTGAACATTTGATTTTAATTTCATGGATTAGACTGAACGTGAATACCAAGTGTCAAGCCTTATATTGATGTCATTTTATTCATCTAGGTTGTAAGTCTGTGTGCAGACTAGTTGTTTAGTCTTTGGAATCATGTGTTACTATTGTTGTTGGACTGATGGATAGTGATGTCCATGATTTGTAAAAAACAGTTGGCAAATTAACGCCTCATTTGTACTGAAAAAGTAGCTTGAACTCCCTAAGACCAAGCATGTTCATCTCATCTCTTTCAAATAAAATCAATTGTGAACAGGATAATAATTGCTGTTTATCCATTTGATATAGTGATGACCTTTGTGAATAATTTGTCTAAGTCGGTGAGAAATCCCTCTAATCTTTTACGGTTATAGTCATTTTGTTGTGGTGATATGATTTACATTTCTATTAATTGGGGATTTTGTCAATAATTCCTCGTTATGATAGTAGTCATCTGTATAAGATTGCTTTTGCAATTGTGAAGTGTCTGTGAATCCAGTTTACCTTTCTATGTAACTTATGTTGGTACCAGACACAACATGGATACAATCTTTACTTTCTGGTGGATAAAATATTTCTTTTAAATATTTGTGTTCTCTTTCTAGACAGTAAAAGGTTAATTGCTGTATGTTATTGTAGGATATGTTTATATCTGTCCTTGCTGGTTTGTATGGTTTTTGACTTTGGTTTGGAGTTGATAGTAGATTAGTTTCATTGTATAGAAACCACAATAATCATTCTGTGAATAATCTATTCCACCACCCAATACTAGAGCTCCTAGGAACACTCTTAGTAGAACAAGTTAGGTTCTGTTCTTTTTTTTTTATTCTGTAATATTTGTGATTGGCCATCTCTACAATCTTTGCTTAAGCTGTAAATCTGTAGATTTTGATATTGTCTCATGCACTACAGGGTACATGCTTATATCTCTATGCAGGGGCTGGAATAGTAAATGGTTCGATGCCATCTTCTGAGTGGCAGGAACTTAACTTGAAGGCAAGCCAGGTAGCTATGGAGCATGTTATTTTGACCATGTTATGATAGAAAATTATGCTGCGTAATTTTCCTACCTAGATAAGTGCTGTCAATAACAAATTTTCTTTCATCCATGGTTTCTTTGAGTCCAAATACTGATAAGTTTGCAATTTATTTTTCATAAGCTCCATAATGTTATATATAGGTTTCAACTAAATGCTTCTGTTTTCCACTGAATGACATGGATTGAATGTGAGTGTATTAGTTGAATTCTTGTCTATTTTTTGATAAAACAGAATCTAGATATTTATTAATAAGGTAGATATTTATTAATAAGGTAGATATTATGGAAACCTTAGAAGGGAGACCTGAAGTCAAAATTCATGAAGAGAACATAGAACCGACTAGGAATTAGAAGAAATTAATAGAACCTAGCAGTGGCAAAAATTATAGATGTGTAGATTGACGATAATGGATACAGCAAACTAGGATGTCATATTTAATTTAGACAACAAAAGTAAGTTTTCAGAATGTGGGATAAGAAAAAGTACAGTGGCACTTGTTAGCATATGGACCTGCTCCATTCCTTCATTCCACGTTCCATTGGCAGCTACATGCCATCCCATCAGGGTCTCTAGCAAGGGCTGCATTCCAGTGATCCATTTGTGTAGCATACTGAGCCATTGTAAAGATTTGTAAGTTCTGCATATCCACCAACAAAAATATGCCAGATAATGATGCAAAAATGCAGAAAGAAAATTGATATCACATGACATGTTTGTGAAGCAAAATTCCGTAATATCTATTATACTCATAAGAGAATAATTACTCTAAAGGTAGGACAACATTACAGAATACATTTTAGGTAAGAAGCTGCTCCACACAATATCTCCAACTTGAGATCCCAATCCAATGGATAATCTTCACATACTAGAATTACTTCACAATAATACTCACCTCCTATATATAGGCCTCCCACTTGGAAGAATGGAAGTGTAAACAACTAATGATAACATAGGATGATGCATTACCCAATACAGTAAATTCTACAAGTTACTCATATGTACCTATATCCACTATAATTTAGTGATTGGGATATGTACCTCTTGTTGATATGTCCATCAATCTGTAATATTATATGCCTGCATACATAACAAGCCATCATTCCTTGGCATGTTTTATCGCCAAAACTTGAGAAGAAACCAAGTAATGAGACTTCCTCAAATGATTATATAGATGATGCCATTCTCTATCATCCAAACATCTCCATGTGTTCTTGGTGGTTAGTAATGCTTAGTTGGTATTTCATTGTGCTATTCTGATTCCATTCACATCCATAACTATTCCTCCTTTGCATTCACACATAATCATGGTGATTGCTTCTTTGATTCCATGTATGTTCATAGTTATTTCAACTTTAATGCCATGTAGAGCTATTTTGATTGCTCCTTTAATTGCACTTATATCTATGGTTCTTTGATTTAATGTATAGCTGTAGTGTTTGTTCCTCACATCCCTTATGTGTACATAGTTATTGCTCCTCTGATGTGGTGTGTCATGTTGCCATGATTGTTTACTCTCTTGATGATGTGCGTGTCTATGAACCTTTTCTGTTTCTATCTTTAATAGTTTAACCCATCCTGCTGCTTGCTGCTTTGGCTCTTGATTACGTGTTCCATTTTTCATTTTCCACTCTTTGTGACGAGTCTTCCTTATGCTCTTCTTCATAAATTTTAGATGCATCCTTATGCTGTACCTTGACTGTGATATGTTTCTTTTTAATTTTTATATAATATCCTACAAAGTTAGCTTTTTTTTTCCTTATATTAAATCTTCATGAATTTTTTTCCACACTGATATTGATGGTTTCCAAGTCTCTAACCAAGGATATCCAAGTACAATATTCAAAATCATTGATTGCCATAGCATAAAAATACAAATGCAAATCATAGTTGTTCATAATAAGCTTTGAATCTTCAAAGATTGAACAATAATACCATGTATTTGCAACTCAATATTCTTTCTTGGAACGTATAGTTGGGTAAGTGCAGGGAAAGGGAGTACTGAGTGACCATTTTTTTCATGAAATTAGAAAAAAAATGAATTTCGACAAGTAATTTGAGATGCATAGGCTCAAAATTTGACAATGTGACAAAAACAAAAATACAAGTGCTTGGAATCTAGTTTCTAAACTATTTTTTTTTAAATGGTTGAGATTAAAAGGATCAAAATGTACGTCTTTGCAAAAGAATAAAGAAATTACTGTTGTACACAATCGAAAACTGATTAATTGTTCTACTTGGTGACCACGTGTGTTGTCAATTTTTCATCATTTGTATGTCAATTCCATATCAGTCTCAATGTTATCCAGACAAGTTGTAAAGATCTTGTGTCCTGGTCTAGTGTTCCAAACTAATATGCATAAGTTCTTGCCTCTATGTGTGGATGACTATGGCAGTGGATATACAAAAGTGACTGGCAAGTGAATGTAAGATGTGACATTTCAAACATAAAACATATTAGAAAAAGACAATGGTTTGTTTACAAGGTTCAGTCAACACAAGGAAATCACAATTGTGAAGGAGGTGTACTTTTCTTAGGTTCTTGTCAACATAAAAAGTGTCAACCAACCTAAAAGGCTGGGATTGAGTCAAAGCTTCAAGCTCAACACAGTTTTTTTTATTTATTGTTATTTTCTGAACTGATGACTAAAGTAAAATATTGTGCCCAAGACAAAATCAGATTATTCAGCACAATTTTTGAAGTTGTCTTGTATCTTTTAAAATGCATAGCCAAGCCATGGAAATCATGCTTAGGATAAGTGCACAAATCAGTTGTAATATAGGAAATTGTGCCCTAGAAAGAGAGACGAGTTTCAATAGAAAATTGCATCTGAATATTTACATTTTAACAAGAACAATGCACAAGAAAGTGGGTGAATGGATAAGTGAATCACATAGGGAAAGAAGGAATATGGCATGCCTTATATCAGACATTGATATCAAATTGTTCCCTAGACATTAAAAACTGCGCCCTAGATATTGAATCACACCTTAGATATTAAATCCCACGTAGAAAAATGACAACGTTTTTTCACGAGTCCTAAAATCACTCAACTTGTAATTCAACGAGGTGCAGTGCAAACAAGCAAAATCACAATGAATACCCTCATCACCTGAAATGAGCTCATTTGAGAAAGTTAGGCCTAGCCTCAGTCCCCTTTTCTTCAACCAGAATATTGAGCAAAAGCTACCACTGAAAAATATGCCCTCTACACATACAAATGCAAGAATCCTTTCGGCAAAACCATCAGAGCTTTCAATCCAACAAAGAGCCTAGTTTTCATTCTCAGGAATTTGAACTTCTTTCATGAATCAGCCGGCCAAATTTTCAAAGACAATCCCATCAGAAGCAGCAATCACAATAATACCAGTATACCCTTCAAATCGCTCCATTTCAATCAATAGCTGATTCATTGTTTGTTCTTGCTCATCATTTCCGCCGCCTACTCATGTTCCTTTTTTCCTGCCAACTACATTGATTTCATCCATAGACTGTCCCCTTAAAAGAAATCCTAAATCCCTATGAGCTACCCCTGGAGTAAAGCATTTTTCAGCATTTGATGGTCGTGCGTTCAACCCATGAACCATATTATCTTTTGCACCTTGAAAGCCCATTAATCCTTGCAAATGAATTCGTTGTTTCATATTAGCTGAGAATATTTCTATAGCTTGGGCCATGTTTGTGAGGGCATAGGCACGTATTGTAGGGACTTTGTCAGAACAATGGTGAAGCAAGTCCTCAAGGCATCTCTCTCCCCACCAAAAGTTTTATGTTGTCAATGAACTCACTTTGGTGCTATTAACATGGGTAGTGTTGTCCTCATTTTTGAATTTTAAAAAATGTGACAACCCCTACAAATTTTTGCTTAAAATGCGTCATTTTTGTCTCCAAGGCACATTTTACGAGGTGCAAAAATCATATTTCTTAGTGTCAAATCATTGGGAGGTGTCTTTTCCATCATTGTCCAAGTTTTGGTGAGTTTTGGTCTTCATTTTCCTAGTTTTTTGTGCAATTTCGGGTTTCAGAGCAGTCACTACAGGTTGAGATTTTACTCTTAAGGCATGCTTCCCAAGGCAAAATGTTTGCTTTTTGTTGAACTGGACTGATCTTCGGTCCATCCTCGATTCACGATTCAAATTTCATCACGTTTCGAGTTCGTTTGCTATGTCTTTTCTTCAATTTCGGGTTTTTTCTTCCTGATTGCAGGTGGAAAATTTTCTTTCTATTGCAGGTTAGGAGTTTCCTTTATGTTTTTGTGTTGTTGGGAAATTTTAAAACAATTACAAGTGCACTTTATTTAAAGCTTGTAACTTATTTTTTATTTCCCCCTTGCTTTTTATGTCTTTTAAGTTGTTTGTAGGAACTTTTCTAGACAAATTACAAATTGAATTAAAAATACAAGTTTAATGAGAACTTGTAACTTCTCATAAAAATTCCTACTTTGTGCTTTTAAGTTGTAATAGGGATTTTAATACCCTATTACAAGTTTTTATGTTCCTTTATGTTTTTTAAACTTGTAATGGGGATTTTATTTCCCTATTACAAGTTGTTTTGTTATTTCTTTTTGCTCTTCTTCCTTTCAAATCTGAATTTGCCCAAGGAAGAGAAAAGTGAAGTAATTAAAACTTGCAATGGGGTTTCTAAAACCCGATTGCATCTTTTTTGAAGGCATTTTCTACTTGTATTTGCAAATGAAGAACCCGACCTGCACATTTGCTCCCACAAATCCGTTTTTTGTGGCTTTCTTCCCCAAAATCCGTCCAACATTCATGCAAAATCGTTGGGAATCAATGTTGGTTGCCACGTTTTTCACCAAAGATGGTTTTGGCAAACACGTTTTGCATTTTTGAAGGCATTTTTGAAGATTTTGTTGAAGACGTTTTTGGATCCATTTTTTGCTGGTTCTTGCCACGTTTTGGAGCATGAAGTTCGCCCTTGTTGCCACATTGCAAACACGTCTTGCATTTTTCCTCCATTGATGAGTGTTTGAAGTCAAAAATACTTCTCTTTCCAAGCCATTTTTTGTGGAGAGGATTAAATGCAAAACTGATTTACTTGCTGCAAGGAATATCAACATGGTGGCTCTTTCATCTATTTATCAAGCATCATTCTTCCCAAGCTCATTTGTTTGGGTCTAGGGCCTTTGACCAAGCAAGGATTCAGGTTTCTAAATGATCTTCCGAAATGGATAAGTTCTTTGAATGCAATTTGTAAATTTGCATGATTTTCCCCCTTTTTCAAAATTTTCCCATTCATTTGATTTCGGGTTTTACAAATCTGATTACAAGTTGAAGTTTTTCCCTTTTTCCAAGTTGTCAAGCTGAAAATATTCCTTCCCATACATGTACATGGTCATCCGAATTTGCCATCTTCTCCTTCATGTCAAAATCCGTTCCATTCATTTCACCTTCATTCATTTTTCCCATTTAAAGTCTACTTTCAGTTGGAATTTTAAAATCCGATTGCAGTTGTGTCTTCATTTGCAGTTAGCCTTCCAGAACCCGAAATTGGTCCAAAATGCACTCAAAAACACTTGAAAATGAGTCTCTAAGGTCCAATTACAAGTGCAAACTTATGGATAACCATTACACATATGAAGTTACATGTTTGTTCTCCACAATTGCAAGTTAATGCTCTTTTTTTTCCACACATGTAATGCAGTTTCCAGAACCCGAAATTCACTTGTGAGCCCATTTTTGCATCAATTTATCCCTTCCTATTTCGGTCCTGTTTGCACACACAACCTACCAAATCAATAAATTAAGGCATGGGCCTTATTTTGCAAGCAGATTTTAAGATTGGAGGATGATACAAAGAAGAGATACAACAACAATTCATGGATGCAAATTATAGAATGCTTTCCAGACAGAGATGGTTATGACATGAAAAGAGGAAGGCAACCCTTTCCCTCCTGAATGAATGGTACTACCCCAAGCAAGAAAATAAGATTGAAGTTCGTTGCCGAAATACATAAAGACTATCAATGGTGCAAGTTCTTGTTCCGATTCGAGATATCTTCATCGATCCAGAATACTTCAAGTTCTAACATCTTGTAGCAGCATGAAGATCGTCACAGACAAAGGATGATGTAGTTAGAGTCGCGTCTTCAGACACAAAATAATTTCAATTATGCATTTGTAATTTTTTTTGACAAGTTACATGTAAAAAAAAACAACTTTGTATTTGCAAGTTAACTCATCACTTGCACTTTTGTAATTATATGTAAAACACTTACAAGTTGAGTTCAATTATGACTGTAGTTGGAATAAGTCATGGTGGTTGAGAGAATTTCTCAAGTTAGTTAGGACCCTCCCACCTTTTTCTCAAGGTTCCTCTCTATAAATACTTGAGGGGGTCTATTGTAATTGATATCTTTTGGCAATGCAACAAAATTTTGCCAATTTGTATGTGCACTCTAAGACTTTGAGCTTGGATGTAAATCAGATTGCTTTCAATAAAAGAGGCAAGTTGTGTTGAGACTTTGTGCCAATTCAAGTTGTTATGTGACGACATTTTTTGGAGTTGATTGTGATTTTTGTTCTATTGTTCAAAAGGGATTTAAATTCAATCTTGCAGACTTTGAGCTGCTAATTGCATTTGGAGATATAGGTTAGGTTTTCAAACTTGGTTTTGCAGACTTTGAGCTGTTTATCACGTTTGAAGCTAGTGTAGAAAGCTCAAGCAAAGGGGGTAACTTGCAGACTTTGTGCTACTTTTATATCCTATGTTTGTGCATAAGAGGTGCATCATGTAGTTAGACTTTGCGTCTACATACTGTGCTTGGTTACTGGAAAATCATCTAAAAAGGTTGATAGGAGAATAGATAATTGAAGACTTTGAGCTTTCTTTCTGTTTTTCTGTCCCAGGGAAGTGACGGAGGTCTTTGTGCTTTCATGGAAACTTTGCTTCCCTTTATGTTCCAAGAGTCCTACAAAAAAGTCTCATTTCTGTATTTGTTGTTGTTTATTTCCAATTGCTATTACTTTTCTGTGAAGAGAAAAGAGTATAGTTTTTCTTGAAAGAAGAAGAAAGATTGTTGTCCCACCCAAATTAGATTAGTTTAGTTTGTAGATAGGGGGAGTCTTCCCTAAATTAGGAGAGTATCATACTCACACACTGTGGCTAAAACCACAATTTTGCACATTCCCCAGGTGTACAAAATTTTCAACCAACAAGCAGATCCTACATTGTCCTTGTCAGAGCACTTAGCACCTTCCAACATAGCATCCTCATTCCCATTATCTGACTCCTTGTTCACCAAACCCGAATCATGAATATATTGCAAAGAATACTCTATTCTTTTGTCATTGGGGATTTCCACTCCAATACAAGCACATTGTATGTTCAACCTTGTAAACTTGGGAATGAGCGAGACTTTCTATGGCATGCAACTATTGGTGTCCCTTCCTCTGGTCAATAGAGGACCAAGATTCATTTGTTCCTTCTAGTTCCTCTCCTATCTTAAATCATCATTTGCAATTTCATATGTAACTCTTGTATCAATGTTTTGCTCACTAGTCAAAGAACTTGCTAAGGTATACTCATTTGCCAGAGAAAACTGAGCATCATACTTCTCATTCAGAAGCAAGGAACTTGTTGATGTGTTTTTTATGCACTTCATACACAGAATAAAGTACCAAGGTATCTTATCCTCCCTTGAACAAAATCTCCTCTTATGCTAAACTTCGTGATCATACGAGTTGACTCCATGGTTCCAAATGTCAGGTCTTGACGTGTGGAAGCTCAATGGTTTGATGTGATATTGCTGGAATCACAAGGGGGACTTACGTTGATACTTGAATATTTGAATGTTGCTGGAACGTGGAAGTTTACTTGACTTTAAAACATTAGGCAAAAGAGATAGGGTTTAGGGAGTCTAATCTAATTCATAGAATGTAAGAGACTATGAATGATTTCGTGAAACTCTACTAGACTTTGCTTTGCCATGCAAAGAAACAATTCCACAAAGCTAGTGCGATCTTCTAAGGTAATCTTATGATATTCAAATCACCACCAACAACATAAACACCATCAATGAGATGCATATCAATGGGCAAGTAGCAATCGAAGTTAAGTTTGGACAAAGGAGTTCAATTGACTACACAAGGTACTTCACAATCAGCAAAATACGAGTAGTATGAACATGCGAATTTCACCATTAATCATCCACAATAGCTTCCATCCATCTAATCAACATGAAAATAAATGAGAAGTAGAGATCATGCAAATGTTGAATCAACACATGAAATTCACCATATCTTCAATGAAAATATTGTGCCTCTTGCAACAAAGTCTTGACTACAATCTCCTTTTCTCCTACTCTAATCTAGCTATCTGCTTATAATCTACTTGCTAAGTGTTAACCTTACAAAATGAGAGAGTGGAACCTTGTATAGTGCCCTCAATACAATTGAATGGCCAGGATCAAATCCACATCAATGGTTGAGATTGAAAGATAGAAACCCTAATTAGGGTTTGTTACACCTATTACATAGCATTTATTGTTGAGCCAATGATAAAATTAAAATAAATAGGACACATGTCCATCATTGAATTTTGACCAATGAATGATGAAGATAGGTACATCGAACTTTGTGCCTCCACATGTGGTAATTATCCTCCTCGTTGGATGAGTCAAGTGTATTGAATCTAAACACCTTGACTTGGAATGATGTGATTAGGTTGAAGATGACTGGATGCCACCTCAGCTTGTTCGTTGTGCCTCATCACAAGTTTTTGTGATTCTGGCAATATCTCTTGATACTCAATATTTCCAAGTGCCCGATGTGATGATGGTGGGAGATATTCCTAAATTGCCTCATCGTCCAACTTTCATTAACTCTTCTGCAACTATCTCCTTGATTCCGTTACGCAATTTTGCCTCTTGACTTTTGAATTACTTCTTAGTGTACTGCATTTCATCCTTTATAAATGTGTTTATCTTGACTACCATCACCTTGAAGCCTGGTCTTGGATTACTTGCTTGCTATACCAGCAATGATTCTTGCATTTCCAAAGCAAATTCAAGATTGTAATAAGGTCTTATCCCTACATCAATTCTCCTCCATGTTGCAATATCTTTGTTACCTCTGTCCTATGCGGTGAAGCTTTCAACCTTGATGTTGTTGTAGGGCCCTTTGTCCTTGTTGGTGTATCCAATTGATTGTCGGAAGGATTCCTATAAGCTTGTAAGACTTAATCAACAAACCTTGAGGTCAGTGGCCAACGAACAAGGTCTCAATTGAAGTGTTGATGACCTCCTACCCTTTAGGCTTTGCAAAACCTAGGTAGGTATACCTGCAATACTCTTGACACATGACTTATAAACCCTAGTATTGCTACAAAGCATATGCATCCCAATGAAAATATACCAAGGAAAGATTGCTTATCCTTGAATGAAACTATACCACTTGGTTTGACATCATTGACATGCAGATTGGGATGGAAAATTAAAGTAAACCACTTCTAAAACATAAAATAAAAGCTATCTTGATTTAGCTGATTCTGAAAACAACCAAGAAACTAGAACCAGTGCCTACTCATAATGTAACGGAGTCAAGCGACAAAGTAACTATCACCTGCAAATTTTATATCACATATTAATCTAATGCCCAACACATATGCCTTGCATACATACCTCGGTAACAGATTTCAAATTCTTCTTAAGGATCACAACAACAATACATTTACATTACTGTAAGTGAACTGCAGCATTTAACTCTTTCATTAAAAGAGACCCACTATCTAAGTTACACATTCTCCATTAACTGAGAAGACAAATCAACATATCTTTAACACATTGATTCATATAATGCAAACACATGAAATTGGAGACAATCTGAAACTGCTTCTTTTCATTGATTTAAAAGATGATATATATTTTCATTACAGTGAAACAAAAAGACTTTGAAAACTTGCTCTATTATATGAATTTACACCATATACATGCTACTTGCTCTCAAATTTCAGAATCCTTCACTACTGACCCTAATTTCCCTTTTATAACACAAGGGAGCAAAACAAGCTTCAGGCCAATAGTACACATGTCAAAAAATCATTGCTTTACAACAAGAATATGCCAAAGGCACCTTTCTAAGTACAAGACAAAAAATCATCCTTGGAAGGGAGAAGAAGGCGGCTGGGTTAACCAATTTTGGAGATGCGAGCCGCAGGCTGGAATGGAGTGGAGCTGATGTGTTGCTATGTTCTGACAGCTGCCCTGACTGGAGATCAAAAGTTGATGCTGCAACCAGGAGGTACGTGTTGAATGTGAGGCAAAAAGTGACTTGCTGCAAAAAGGGGACCTGCAAAAAAGAATATGGCATGCAAAATCTGACATAAAAGATTATTCCTCAATTTGTTTCTCTTCGTCAAGCGTGCAATGTTCCTTATGCCATCTTTGAATCTAGGAGACGGTGGGCCACTTGAGCACCCTGCCAGGTGTCTCCCTAGTATTATTATCCACTGCACTCTTTACTTCTGAACAAAGCTCTTATACAAAGAATCAACCTCAATAATCTTATGAATAATTTATAATTATATAATAAGTGAAATGTTGGGTTTGATTCCCCCAAATGAGCTGATTGATGGCTGTTTGCACCACCATTTCAAAATCCTTTTTCCACTCCAAACGTTTTATTTGCTTATCCTTTCCCAAGATTTTTGGGATGGTGCAATGCTGGAGATCTTTGAAAGAGTCAAGTTTTTCCTTTAGTGCTGCCTCCCTGCTTTTAATATATTGAAGCTCCCTAATCATAGTATTGTAGTTATTCCATATAGCTCCAATGATTGGAGAAGCCTTTACCACCAAAAATAATTCTTTCAAAACTGCAGCACTAGGCTGCCATGTGGCTCTCGATAGTTTAAAGAATAGACAAGGTCCTGCATTTGCTTGTGGACTTGAAAAATGTGTTGGTATGAGGCATGGACCTCATCCAATTTGTTCAAAATTTGCTCCAACAAATACAAAATTGTGCCTTGTATGACATCTAAGCGTCCTTAACTGGTCTTCTCTTTTGCCCACCAGCATTCGCTACTTTTTAATTACATGCCCCAAGGCCTTAATTTCATCTCTTAATTTCTCCATTTCAAATGGAGAAGCAGGGGGATCATCATCTAATTTCACCATTCCTACATGCTCCTGATGCTCATGAGGGGGAGGTGGTTGTTGTTCAATCATGACAACAGAAGATGATGCTTTAGATTCCTTTTCTGCCAAGCCCTTCTTCAATTTGGTGTTTTCATTGTATAGTTGATTGAAGGTTGCATTGAGGGCAACATGTTGTCTCTTTAATCTTTCATGTCTCTTTTGTTCCTCGTCAGCTGCTACTTGTGCAAATAGTGATGAATGGACCACAATTGTTGCTGCCTCAACAGTAGATGTATCTGTTGTCACAAAAGTTTGCACCCTTGCTGAGCTATCAACTCAGCAACCTTGTGAAACATGGAAACAACCCCGAAGTGTGGGACCTTGTGCAATGGGGTTGAATCTCTAGAGAAGGCCAACTTCCTTCTTAGTCCAAGTGCAGGTGTTGAACCAACTCAACACTCCAAATTCTACTTCTAAACCTATCCTAATAGCTTGCAGAGGAAAAGGGAAGAAGGAAATGCTAAAATGAAAGGAGGTGATGCACTAAGATAAGAGACCTTTCTCTCCCCACCCAAAAATGACACAAAGAATCAATTGAAACACCCTAGAGATGCACAAACTTTAGTTGCATGAATGACCCCAAATGCATATATGGAGGTTAGAAATTCCTTAGTGTCAAAAGGGGAGAAGGTTTCCCACAAGTCGCACCCAGAAAGGTTAACACAGCATACAGATGAGAGAAAGCCACCAACATACACTTACAATGAAGGTAAGAATACATACACAACATGCATAAGTTGAAGGAAGGCAAGAACAATGATTTCAATTCATTATAAGGCCAATGGCCAAATTTACAGTTGCAGAAATGCAAGATAAATACAAGTCTTCAAGAGAAGTGAAAGAGCATAGAATAGCTCAAACCAATAGGGAGAGAACCCTTTACAATGACGCTTAATGGCATTTATATAGAAAATTGGTCGCAGAGGAGAAACCATCGGTCAAGGAAGAAAAGCCTTGACCCTTGTGTGTGCAAAGGAATGTCAGTCAAGGAATGCAGGGAAGTGCATGCACCTGACATGGTGTACATGCAAGCAACCCGACCATACCTTGACAAGGCAATCCCAAGAAGAAAAGTACTTCTAGAAGGTGGATTGCCTAACATTCCAAAGTCAAAGCATGCAGGCATGACATGAAGGTCAACAAGTAACCATTAATAAGCATGGCCATGTACTCCACTTGATGGAAATCCTGCAAAAAACATTAAATGTGTGCTTGTAGCTCCATGAAAGAAAGTGTACAAGTTGCAAGAGTTGGTGGAGCATTAAGAGCTTTGAGTGTTGAGCACGCTATCTAGAAGTGTTGCAAGTCGTCAGAAGTCGAAAGACTTGGGAAACTTGGGTTTCTAGAGTTTGGAAGGAAAAGGGACTTAGAACTTGGAATCTGGGGTTTCTGGGTTTTTCTAGGTTTTCAGAGAGCTTCACGATGGTGTGACATGCAAATGAATTTGAAGATTTTTTCGGACTTACTAATTTTAGTAAGTTGCGACGACTACTCAGAATGTGGTTAAAATGCATTTGGACACTATTTTTAGCAGTATGCTATTTTTAGTAAGTACTATTTTTAGCAAGGTTTCAGCAGGTCTGTTCAGATGGCTATATCCAGTAGGTCAATTTGAGTAGTTGGTCTTCCAACATTTTTTGGAACTATTTTGGCAAGTCTTAGCTTATGTTGGGCGAATTCATGCTTGAGGAAAAATATTTTATAAGTGAATTATTAATAAGGTAAGATGGACGCCTTAGGAAGAAAAAGTTAATTTTATGAAATAATTCGGTTATTTACTTTCGACGCCATAATGCACTTTATTGATATTTTTTATAAAGTATCATTTTCAAGATATAAGGTGGGCGTCCTTTTTGGAGATATTTCATTTAAAGATTATAACCTTTAAAGTGTCCAAGCAATAGTTGATTTTGGTGTCCCTTTTGGAGGAACATATGATTTAAAATAAAGGCAAATATTATATTGCTTTGGGCATTGGCATTTGACTAAATTTCATTTCATGTCAATTTGGAGGGAGTTGAATTTGAATTTGAATTTGAATTTGAAGCTTCAAAGGCTATAAATAAGAGTGTTGGGCTCTTGTTTTTTGTATCTATTGCTAATATAATGAATTGTTGTCGAAATTATTCTAGACTCTTGCTTTGAGGGATGCATACCTCCTAGTGCTTTCAGTTTCGTGCTTGAGAGATAGCGCCTAGCTGAACCTTGTGACTGTTTCTCATAAACTGGAGCAGATTAAGCTCAACGAAGATGAAGATATTTGTCATGTCCCCTTTCGAGAGTGGACATCAGAGACGGAGGAGTTGGCCTATCATTGGAGTCTCGTAGGCTAGCAGAGGTTGATTGGGACTCATTCAATGCATATAGTGACTGGATTTTGGCTTTACAGGCAGTTTGGAGCAGTTCCTAGATTTTAGGGGATATCCCTAAATTTTAGGAGGTCGTGACAGTTGCCAGTCGTGAGGTTATTCATGACCTTTCAGATGGTTTCAGTTTCAGGAGATTTGGGTGTGTTTCCTAGTTTCTAGGAGCATCCCTAGATTTTAGGGATGAGACTACCAGTTGATCCATGATTTCCGACATCAGTCACAGACAGGTGACTGGTTCAGTTTCAAGCTTTTGGTGTGTTTCGAGCTTTCTGTAGCTATTTGGGTTATATTTTTAATATATTTAAATATTTCCCAAGTTAGTGTTTTAATATTTTAAATAAGGCTATGTCTATAGCCATTTCGGAGTAATAAGGGGTTTTTGGCTTCATCTGGATTCATATGCCCATGTGTTATAGCTCGTTGGAAAGGTCTTGAACTTTTCTAAATGATTTTCACTTGCCAGGGTCCTTTTGGCGCTTGGAGTTATTTTATATTGAAAAAGTGGTGTTTTTTTTATACTTGGGTGCCCAATATTGGGAAATATGACTTTATATTAAAGCGCACTTTTCATATATCTTTAGGGTTTGATTTGGAAGGAAAGAGATATAAGGAGAAGGAAACCTAATTTCTCATTATCTTTTACATATTCTGGGACGCAAACCCCATGATTGATACTGGCTAGGACGTAGCCCTCAGCTATTGATTGGCAGTGGATTCTTTTGGCATTGGCATTATTGGTCAGAGTGTATGCGCTATTCCTTGTGGAGATTCAGATTGCTTGGTGGGGGTTTCAGCAGGGTGGTTGAATTTCCCAGGTAGGGCGTGATTGTTTCAACTTGATGCCACCATTACAGTAGGTACACTTTATGCTGGAAGTGGTGTAGACTTTCATTCAGCCATAGCTGGTGTTCTTGGTTTGTGTTCATCATCTACCCTTCAGTTGGCACCATTATTGGATGTAAGCACATCCCCAGTGCGTAGGGAATAATCTGGATATTATAAATCAGAAATCTGCCTGGTACGATTTGTATCAATTCTGATTTAATTGAATGTTCTTACTTGTTTCAACTTCCTTATTTGTTGTTCTTTATTCATTACTTGCTTATATATTCAAAGAAATACAAAAAGAAACCAAACATTCTGCAACTTCTCTCTATTCTGTAAGACCATCAACAAAATCACAGGAAAATATAGTTTATTATTTTAAAAATTACAGCAGATCAGCAAGGGGATCCATCAGGGATCTTTCAGTGGTATCAGAGCCTACATTCTGCCAGCCTGCAGGGTTTATGAGAAATTGTCACATCTGGGTACTGGATAAAAAGTTTTGATAATTCATTAAAGCATCTGGGTACTGGATAAAAGGTTTTGATAATTCATTTCGACATCTGGGTAGTCGATAAAAAGTTTTGATAATTCATTCCAGCATCTGGGTATTTAATAAAAGGTTTTGATAATTCATATCAGCAACTAGGTAGTTGTCAGCCTACACATTTATGCTTACAGTTGATAGCTTGTAAGACAATACATTGGCCAAAGTCCCAAAATTGTTGAGAACAATCTTTATTTCGACCTCCGGGATCCGTTGGGATATCAGTTTAGTTACAGGTAAATACCATGGCTAGAACTAAAATTGGGCACTCAAAAGTTTCATCTTCTCCAACACGTAAAAGTAGGATGCCTCCTGCCAAGATATTTAATGATACAGTTATGAGCAGCTATCATCAGTATTGTTCTCTTCCTAAGATGATATGTGAGCTCCTTTCCTTCACACAATTTATGGGTGTACTCGGAGCAGACGAAGATAACTTGGTAGCTATAAGTTTAGATTAGTGGCAAAGAAGGAAAGAAGAATCAAGGGGTGCAAGAATCAGGAATGGACAGAGAACTTTCATTTAGGGGTAATATACCTCTACATAAGAATGTTTTGGTGCCCTCAAGTTCCGATGAGTGGGACAAGAATTTATGTGATGGTTTTGTTAGACATGTGGATTCAACTCAAGGAGACATTAGGACAGCTTTGGATAATGAATTGTCCTCACCTTCTGTGCAGGGGATTTCCCAAGAGGCAACTGATTTAGAGGTTAGCAATTCTGATTTTCATGACAGCAGTGAGGTACCTTTGCATCAGCTTGAGGTATCAATGTCTACACTTGTACAAGATGGTGCCAATGGGCTGTCACGTGAAGGTATTCAAAATTCAGGTATAAATGATGCTTTGAATGTTGAGGACTCATATCATGATGATTTTGATTTTATAGATCAGACCTTAGAATCCAGCCTAGTATGTTCTCTTAGTAGCACTGGACCCCAAGATCGTGAGCCAGTGGGTTGTGCGGACACATGGGATGCAGAAGAGAGTGATGACAGTGCATTTTCAGCAGTATCATCATTGACGGATGTGGTGTTCTCAGAGGCACAGAGCAGCAGTACTTTGGATGAGGTTGTATCCATGGCCGAGTGCATACACGATGTTGACTACAGAGAGGTACAGGATACAAATACAACTTCTTCCCACAATGTAGATTTTGAGTTTGTACAGTTACAGGAGAGCCAACATTCTCAGACTCCTCATCACCTGATTGGACAACTCAAGGTTGATGACAGGAGTATAGACACAGTTATTGAGCATTTCGATGTCGCTCGCCAGTTGTTGGCTACACATAGTTGGAGCACCCTCATGATTGATGAGCAGGGCAGCAGTGATTTTTCCTTACCAGAGTTTCATGCTCTTTATGGAGCCATTGGGATACTGAAGCATGAGTATTTAGAGTTAGTGGCTGACCGAGATTATCTCCTTCAAAGGGATTTTATTAGTTATGGTGCTTTGTTGAGGGAAGAGGAGGAAGTTGATATCCTCTCTCAGGAGCTTGAGGCGACTGTTGTTGCATGGGAGGATACCCAATTGTCCCTTCAGGAAGCAAACTCCAGATTGGAGAAGCTTTCTGATAGATTGAGAGTGGCACAGACATCATCAATGACAGATACAGTACAGTGTTCTATTGTGACACTGCGAGATTCACCAGAGAGTTGTGATTTGACTCACGATATTACTCCATCATTGTTTTCACAAGCGACTAGTAGTTTGTCAGCTGGTTGGGAGTATGATACTCCTGTTGACTTGTTTCCTTCTCTGGAAAGTAAATCTTCTTTTACACCTCTTATAGCTGACGAGGGAAACCAGTATGTTTCACCGCAGAGCCACAGTGCTCAGTTGAGGTGTATTTTGGATTTTGGATCTCAGACATATGAGTTGTCTTCGGATTCGTGGTTTGAGAGCAGTGGGAGTGATGATGAGTTTGATGGACAAGATTATGACACAGAGCCATTGAGTGAGCCTACGAGAGTCCATTTAGATTACCTCGCAAGGAGTGCACTTCATTTCTCTTTTAGTCCGATTGTAGATGATTGGATGGCTCGCAGATGTGAGTTGGTTCGGGACTTATACTATCCGTGTTGCGATAGTGCTCTCCCATCTTCAGAGGATAGAGTTATTGATTGCAGGCACCTGATCCAGCAGTTTGGGATGGATTGTTTGTGGGATCAGCAAACAATCAACCGTTATGATGAGCAGCGACCGTTAGAGTTTTTCATCTCCTTGACACAGAGACTTCATCCAGGATCATGGGGGAAGGATGATGCATGGATTAGCAGGTGTGTTGTTGTGGATGGTTATCACAGGTGTGAGAGTTTCACAGTGGCTGTAGAGAGACACGGTATCGAGGATGCCTCTTACTATCATTGTCTTTTCATGACAGATGGATGTGGATTTAGTTTTATTTGGGATCCAGGTGTTGATTCATTTGATACAACATCTTATAGGGATTATAGTATGTTGCTCTAGATATTAAGATTATATGGCACTTATATCAGAGGAGAGCAGCAGGAGCAGTTTATGTCCTACAGGTGGTTTGTGTGGATCATGGTATAGACATGTGTAGTACCTTTCTTTCGTGGATCCTACATGGGTTGCTTCACTTCAGATGTATAGATGTAGTCATGGGTGTACAATTGTTGTTGACACTTGGACGGTATGTTCGGAATTTCACGAGGATGGAGCTGGAGTTTACCCACTATCCATCTCAGTTTATCGAGCAGAGTGGGACGACAGTTGATCCACAGGTTGATTGTCATCAGATAGCTGACGTGGATGAGTTATGTGATGTTACTCCTAGTGAGTACTTTGAGCCAGTTGATGTGGCAGTTTCACTTGATTCTCTAGACAGGGTGATTGTTTCATTGCTGGTTGGTGATTACATATTTTTAGATGCCAGCCTGGACAGTGATGATTTTAGTCAGTATTATATATTGTCTAGTGAGTTGGCATTAGATCTTCCGGCACATCAGCAGCAGTGTGTGGCAGTTGTGTGTCATTTGTGTCAGATGGGGTCAGATCACAAAGGGTCTTCCATGGATTGGCATTCATTGGATATTATGACGGATGTTATGCATGTTGGTGATCACAGACACACTAGTGATCTTGGCATTTATGGATATTTGATCTATGGAGATGATATAGTTTTCCATTGCTCACTTGAGGTATTCAGCGGGAGCTATGCTTCGCTCTGGGACCCAGGCAGTGTTGATTTGACAGCACAGGTGCTTCAGCGTTTTGAGGAGCCATTCCAGACCGGGGTATTGCATGTTGTTTATATCAGAGATGAGCAGCAGTTACATGCAATGATTTGTTTACATCTTATTTGGGATGGTGGAGGATTGGTGTTTCAGTTGCTTGTGGGCAAGCAACTCCGAGAGGGGAGGATTGTCATGTCCCCTTTCTAGAGTGGACATCAGAGACGGAGGAGTTGGCCTATCATTGGAGTCTCGTAGGCTAGCAGAGGTTGATTGGGACTCATTCAGTGCATATAGTGACTGGATTTTGGCTTTACAGGCAGTTTGGAGCCAGTTTGGAGCAGTTCCTAGATTTTAGGGGATATCACTAAATTTTAGGAGGTCGTGACAGTTGCCAGTCGTGAGGTTATTCATGACCTTTTAGATGGTTTCAGTTTCAGAAGATTTGGGTGTGTTTCCTAGTTTCTAGGAGCATCCCTAGATTTTAGGGATGAGACTGCCAGTTGATCCATGATTTCTGACATCAGTCACAGACAGGTGACAGGTTCAGTTTCAGGCTTTTGGTGTGTTTCGAGCTTTCTGTAGCTATTTGGGTTATATTTTTAATATATTTAAATATTTCCTAATTTAGCATTTTAATATTTTAAATAAGGCTATGTCTATAGCCATTTCGGAGTAATAAGGAGTTTTTGGCTTCATCTGGATTTGTATGCCCATGTGTTATAGCTCGTTGGAAAGGTCTTGAACTTTTCTAAATGATTTTCACTTGCCAGGGTCCTTTTGGCGCTTGGAGTTATTTTATATTGAAAAAGTGGTGTTTTTTCTATACTTGGGCGGCCAATATTGGGAAATATGACTTTATATTAAAGTGCACTTTTCATATATCTTTAGGGTTCGATTTGGAAGGAAAGAGATATAAGGAGAAGGAAACCTAATTTCTCATTATCTTTTACATATTCTGGGACGCAAACCCCATGATTGGTACTGGCTGGGACGTAGCCCTCAGCTATTGATTGGCAGTGGATTCTTTTGGCATTGGCATTATTGGTCAGAGTGTATGCGCTATTCCTTGTGGAGATTCAGATTGCTTGGTGGGGGTTTCAGCAGGGTGGTTGAATTTCCCAGGTAGGGCGTGATTGTTTCAACTTGATGCCACCATTACAGCAGGTACACTTTACGTTGGAAGTGGTGTAGACTTTCATTCAGCCATAGCTGGTGTTCTTGGTTTGTGTTCATCATCTACCCTTCAGTTGGCGCCATTATTGGATGTAAGCACATCCCCAGTGCGTAGGAAATAATCTGGATATTATAAATCAGAAATCTGCCTAGTACGATTTGTATCAATTCTGATTTAATTGAATGTTCTTACTTGTTTCAGCTTCCTTCCTTATTTGTTGTTCTTTATTCATTACTTGCTTATATATTCAAAGAAATACAAAAAGAAACCAAACATTCTGCAACTTCTCTCTATTCTGTAAGACCATCAACAAAATCATAGGAAAATATAGTTTATTATTTTAAAAATTACAGCAGATCAGCAAGGGGATCCATCAGGGATCTTTCAATATTTGTGGTTTTCTGAATTTTGGAGTGTGTTTTTTTAGTTTTGGAGTTTGTTGGTTGCATAGAGCTGAAAGTGAAATTCGTTCATAAGTCTCTGGGAGTCTAGTCATCTCTTCTGGGAATTTTTCCTATGTCTTCCTCTGTGTTAGGCAATTCATTTTGCTAAGTTGCGTGGGTTTTGGAGTTGATTTGGATTTTCTAGAGAAAATCGCCCTACTTCCCAGGTCGTACCATGCTGGAGAGTGTATTTGGAAAGCGTGCAATGATGATTTGATCCGAGTTGCAGTGGTTTGTTGGTTTGGGAGTGTACACCTTGTCTCCTGGGCCCCTTTGCATTTGATTTCACGTCATTTGGAGCTCCGTGGACGAAGTTGTGAGCATTTAGGTGAATTCTAGTCTTGCTGGTCTGTATTTTCAGATTGTTGTTTTTCATATCGGACCTGGGTTATTTACTTGTTTAAGTACTTTTCATATGCTAGATAGTTCTTATTTGTTAGAGGATTGATTCCTAACATTTTTGGTGTGTCCGGATATCATTTTTCTATTATAATTTGCAAGCTAATGCTCTCATTGTAACACTGAATTCAGTAGTACTAATCAACCTTTATTTAGTTGCATTTTACATTTTGTATTCCCATTGAAAAAGTGGAAGAGGATGGCCTAGCCGCCTATTTGTTACTTTAGAAGTTTTCAGAATCCGCCCGCTGAATAAGTGTTTGAGTGATCTATTTCCATGTTTATAATAACTGTCCTCCCGCTGAATAAGTGGTTGAGTGATCTATTTCCTTGTTTGTAATAACTGTCCTTCCGCTGAAAAGTGGTAGAGTGATCTATTTTTCAGAATTGTAATGATTGTCCTCCCACTGAAAAGTGGTTGAGTGATTCTACTTTAAGTTGCTCTTGTCCGCTGGACAAGCGGAAGGGGTTGGCTTGCTGGCCAGCATTGTATTTTTAGTTGATTATTGGAGCTAATGATCCCCTATTCACCGTATGCTCTCACCTTCCCACATTGGGCTCTTGGTGATCAGAAAGTGGAAGGGTTATCTTTCAGCAGTATTGTGATTATCTTTCCTAACCTTAACAGGTGCTTTGTGGTGTTTGGAAATGGGAAAAATGAGAAAAAACTAAGGGGGACATTTCATTCTGGGGTTTCGGGGTTCCAGAGAGGAAAAGGCTTAGGAACTTGCGAATTTTGGGATTCCGGGGAGGAAAAGGTTTAGGAACTTGGGAATTTTGGGATTCCGAGGTTCCGGGGAGGAAATGGCTTTGGAACTTGGGAATTTCGAGATTCCAGGGTTCCAGGGAGGAAAAGTCTTAGGAACTTGGGAATTTCATGATTCTGGGGTTCTAGGAAGGAAAAGGCTCGCGAAACTTGGGTTTCCGGAGTTTGGAACACTTGGGAAACTTGGGGTTTTCGGAGTTTGGAAGACTTGGGAAACTTGGATTTCCAGGTTTATGACTTCAGTCTCCCTATAAGACAACACTTCACATTTCATGATTGCCTTGTTTTTTTCTTGATCAACTGGGGTAGTGCTGGTCTATGGAACATATCTTTGATCGGTTCTCACTGATGAACCAAGGGTGTCATAAAAATGACAACAGTATCCTTTAATGTTCTGACAATTGCATCCCCAACCTTTTCTTCTATCCCATATAAAATTATTGGCTTGTCAGTCCTTGGGGCTTTTAACAACTATGACAGTGCCTTAATGCTGAGATGAAACCCAATTCCTTTGATGCCAAATTATCTTGCATAGGCTAGATCCTCCTGCTTCATGACTTGGTCTATAACAAAAGTTTGCTCTAGATCCCACCCCGGGATCAGTAGCATACCATTTTCCTTTATCATCTTCCTGGTTTCATCAGAAGAGATGTCTATATTGTCTCTTTTAAAATTGGCCATTTCTTCTTCAGATAAATCTTTCAATTTTATATGCAGCCAAAAACTCTTGAATTCGGGAGTTTTGATGAACTCATCATCTAACAAAAATTGAATTATGGCTATCATCCTCTCATTTGTTGTTTCTTCTATTGGAATTACATTTGGGATGATAGTCCTGTCAGCATCGAGGGGTTCATCAACAAAATCAACATCCTGAAATGTGTCATGAGAAGGGGAAGGAGGAGGCAAAATCCATTTCTTCATCATCATCTTGAATCTCCATAATGTCCAGTGGAGTCACTTTGGCCTTTTCAAAATGTTGCTCCTATTTGGGAGGGAGCTGAATCTCTTGTGGCTCTTGTTGAGGAGGGGTTGGGACACCCTGTTTCTCCTGGCCTATGATTTGTTTCCCCTTCCTAGCATAAGCTGCAACCCTTGGGGGCTGATAGACAGGCCTTTCTTCCTCTGGTTGGTCGAATGGCTCACGTTGTGCCTCAGTGAAAATTTGCTCAAAATTTTGCAACTTAAGTTGCATTCTCATGGCCTCATTTTTTACATTAGCACAAAATCCCCTAAAGGTAGGGTCCCTTTGTCTCCTTTCCTTCTTGAGCTTATCCAAAATACTACACTTTTCCCTGTTATTTAAGGCCTCTTGGGGAGTGCAATTTCTCATTAGGTCCTTATGTTTGTAGTGCTCATGGGGCACCTCCTTTATCTTCATCTTATGCACTCTGATATCATTTACATACCCCACTAGGTCATATTTGGTCCTTATGTTGGAGAGTTTCAAATTGATTGTCAATCTTCACCAATTGGTCAACGGAAACCCTAGTTAGTGATTCATCCACATCACGAGTGTTAAGAAAAGAATGAGGATAAATGAGGTCATTTGTAGGATTGGAAGAACCACCAACATCTTCATGGAAAAGTTATCCAAATTAGGCTCCATCTCCCCGGTAATTAAACCTTCGGAAGCCTTAATTCTACAACTTCTTCTCGCGGGGATATTATAGGCTGGACTAATAGTAGTAAAACTCATGCACAAAGGAGGGAAATTGGAAATTTAAAATAATTAAACAATGCAAATTTTTGTCAAAAATGATTGTTCAATTAATTGATTTGTAATTTGGAAAAGATAAATTCATAAAGATCATGCAATCCACTAGTAAATTTAAATTTAAAAATTAGGGTTTTGTGAAGATAACCTCTTAAATTTTAAAATTAATTCGAAATTGGATCTAAGATTGAAATTTTGAATTTGAACAATCAAATTTGAAACAATTAATCCAAAATTTAAACAACCCACAAGCTCAATTTTAAATTTAAAGAGTAAGGTTTTTGAAATTAACCTCTATATTTTTTAAATTTGATTGGAAATTAAACTTGCAAATGAAAATTTTGAATTGTGAAATGGGAAAGCACTTAGATCTGAAATAATTAATCCAAATTAAGCAATTCACAGGCTCAATTTTAAATTTAAAAATTAGGGTTTTGTTGAATTTAACCTCTAAATTTTTTAAATTCACTTGGAAATCAAACTTGTAATTGAAAATTTAAATTTTAAATTGCATGAACACTCAAATCTGAGAACATAAATCAGAAATTAAAGGTGTAAGGAGTCGTGTTCACCAAAATGTGAAGGGTGAAAAATTAGGGTTTCCACCACAAGAAGGATGAAAACCACTAATTTTTGTTTAGGCACCTATTGCATTCAAAAGGTGGTTTGAATCCAATAGACTTAGTCACAAATCAGCAAGGATAAGGACTGAAAATACTGATTGGATTCAAGATGTGAATTTGTTTAACCTCTTTTTTTAAGTTGAATTGCTGAAATCGAGGTAAAGTGCTGAAAATGAAGGTAAAAACATAGAAACAGAAAGCTATAGTCGTCGGATTGAGGCATGCACTTGGATCTGAGAAATATAAGCACATTCCGATCTGATTCCCGAAAGAGCTCCTAAAATGTCGGGACCGTGGCAAAATTTTCCCTGGTCCTCCGAACTTTTCTCACACCAAAGGGGGATTGATTCGTCTTTGTAAATGATGTCGATTCTAAAGATCGCAACTCTGTACCTGTTTCCTGCGCACATAAAGAAAGGGAAATAGGGGCTTGCCTAAGTCAAACCCCGGTTTTGGAATTAACCATGAAATAGAAATAAAAGATAATTGAATTGCTGTAATTGAAGATTCTCCTTTTGAGGGAGATGCTGAATAATGATTGAAAACCAAATGATATACCTCCTTGTGAAGTTTTGTTTGTCTCCACATGGGATTAGGGTTCATGAAGTCTTTGACAAAATAGGATGTGAATGTCCACTTCAATGCTTGAATCTTGACTTTCTTGGTGCTCCAAGTCTTGAAGGAAGACTAATTACTTGCTCAATTGTTTGAATGCTTCAATGTAATTGTCGGAGATGTGTATGATGCTTGTGTATTGTGTGTGTGGATTATCAAATGAGAGGGGAAAGCCTCCTTTTATACTTGCCCGTCGAAAAACTTACTAATTTTCCGACATGAGCTGACATGGGGCTAGTTTTCCCGCTCAAATTTGAAAAGGCAAAGAGGGTTTAAAGAGGGGCCCAAATAGGGAGGACCAAGGCGTGACGCCCTAGTCCTACCCCATTTTAGGGCTAGGACAAGCTGCCTAGTTGATTTGTGAGGTCAAAATAAAGCCATATTTGCATGGTGCGAGCAGAATCGGGGCCTAGTCAGGCCTACGGGCACAAACGCTAAGGTAGGGACCCAAATGCGGTCAAAATTGTAAAGGGGTGCAATTTTAGGATGCTACAACTAGAGACCCCGTCAACTTGCTTACCCGGTCGACACTGAATTAGAAAAAGGATGGCAAACACCTAGGGCAAACATAAACAATTTAGGACAAGCAAAATTTGAAAAACCCAAACCCTACAGGGCACAAAGGGAAAAAATCAAGGTTGCATGGGTACGGGGGTTCTTGGAGACATCGGGTACTGGTACGGCTATTTTTTCAAAATAGGAGACGTGGGTACTTGGAGACGCCAAATTTTTTTTTTTAATATAATTTAATAATTTATAGAAAATCTGAAAATCTGATGACATTGGACTTTCAAAACAAGAAATAACATTAAGTATTAACTATTAACTATGAAGTTTAGGATCAAAATGCTATACAATCATTGTGTCATAGTTTCAAACTAATTAGTGATACTGATTACATATTGAAGATAGCTTGATAAACAACAACCTGATACGCAAACCAAAAACTGAAAGCAAAAATCAGAAATTTTATATTTATAATCTACTCTTCTTCGCCATGATCATCCATATCAAAGTCATCAGCTATGAGGCTCTCCAAATAGTCATCACTCTCGAATTCGGGTTCCTCTGATGGTAGAATAACAGGGGGTAAATCAGCTAGTCCATCTGCTTCAACCACTTCATCTACAATGGCTGCAACGTCTCCATCAGGTGAAATTTGATCCCATTTTGCCGAAGGACCCTCATTGTATCCAGGATCTACACGAGAGAGAAGACGAAGTGAGCTATAAATGTACACCAGGTTCTTTGCTTTCTTTGATCCTAATCGGTTCCTCTTCAGTGAATGAATGAACCCATAAGTGCTCCAATTTCTCTCACAAGATGAAGAGCTAGCCACTTGTGAGAGTAATCGTATTGCAAATGATTGCAATTTAGGGGCTTCACTTCCATGATTCCACCACCACTCTATAGGGTCTTTCTTTACTTTCATATCATATATAGCTTCCACAGAAGCAAAATCACCTTGCCCACGTGAAAACTTATTCCATTGAGTCCTCATAACTAAAGCTTCCTCACCTCGGCCATAAATCTTTTTAACCGCAGCCCAAAACCCCTTCATTACCTCTCTATCCTGATGTGGAGCTCTCTTTTTGGTCACTTCTATATCATACCATTTAGGATTAAGGGCATAGGCAGCACAATGAAGAGGTGTGTTAAGTTTGTTCCACCTTCCATGTAACTTTTCTTCTATCAAAGGATATAGAGAAATATCTTTTGCATCAATTATCTTCTTTACTCTTTCACACATGGAATCTATTGCTTCATAAACCTCTCCCAAACATGCCTTATCTGAATCTGCAAATTTGATCACCTCACATATGGGCTTAATAAAGTCCACAACAAACTTAACATCAGCCCAAAAATGCTCATCAAGGACCATAGCTCTCACCTCAACTGCAATATCTGATGTAGATTGTTTCCAAGTTGCCCATGCATCACTAACAACCGTGGAACACAAAGCTCCTTTGACTTCACAAAGGCGGTCAAGAAGAATGAAGTAAGAAGCGAAACGTGTGTCAGCAGGTTTGAGAAGTTCCACCTTGGCAAATTTACGATAAATGGCTTGTGTGTGGTGATGGTTACATATGAACATTTGTATCTTTCTGCCCTTCTCTATGAGATCTGAAATCCATTGGAACTTGCCAATATCCTTGAGAGCATTATTTAATGAATGCACACAACATGGTGTCCAAAATATCTGCCTGTACCTCTTTTGCACCAACATGCCTACTGCTTTACAAACAGGGGCAGCATCAGTAACAACTTGGACTACATGTGATGCCCCCACCTCCTCAATGCTATCACATAGCTGGCTATGAAGAAATTTTGCATTTTTTTCTTGCCCTAAACAATCTATTGCCTTCAAAAAATAAGGCCCTTTGCTACATGTTACCATGATATTAAGTAGTGGACGATTCCTAGCATCTGTCCACCCATCCATCACAATACTACATCCTTCTTGAGCCCACACTCTTTTCAATGGTGCAGTTTGTTCCTCTAATCGACTTTTTTCTTTATCAACAAGAGTAGTGCGAAGCTTCTCATACCCAGGTGGTTTATAGCCTGCTGGTGCATTATTGATAGCACGAACCATCTCTTCATAGAATGGAGAGCGAGCCACATTGAATGATATTCCATTTGCATAAAAGAATCGTCCAATGGCTGCATCAACTGCTTCTCGTCCTGGCACATCAAACAATCTTCCAATGGGGTTTGCGCTGCCAATGTGTGGTCTTTTGGGAGCCGGTTCAGTTGCTAAACCTCTAGAAGTCACATCCACCTCTGACTCTATATCATGACTGTAAGTTGTAGTAGCTGCCCCTGTTGTTGAAGCATGAGAGCTTCGCATAACAACTTTCCCATCAGCCCTTTCCTGTTCTCTCACAGCATCATATCTTTCACACTCATTTGGACAACCTTCAACACCATTACATGGCAAGTGGAGGAAATGAGCCTTCACCCTCGTGTAGGTACCTTTCCATCCCAAATTACAAAGTTTGCATTTGATAGTGGTTGTTCCACCTGATCCTTTCGGCCCCGGAACACGATCAACATACTTCCATAGTGGGTACAACCCTTGTCTTCCTCCACCCGACATTTTGAATGCTCAATTTGAATAGAAAATTAAAGTTTAAAATTAAAACAAAAGAATAATATGATTATAATTTTTTTTCTTACTGCTCAATGTTCATACTTCATATACTTGAAAATAAAAAATGAAAAATATTATTATTGCACTAAAAAATGAAAACAAAATTGCACTCACAGTATATACTTGAAAATAAAAAATGAAAAATATACTGCATCCAATGGCGACTCACATTCACATTCAGTAAAATTGAAAACAAAATTGCACTCACAGTATATTAAGATTGGACATTCATAGTTAATAAATTAATAATATTAAATGTGAATGTTCGATACAGATACACTCACATTCACATTATATAATACATTAATAATTTAATAATTTAATTATTAATATTATAAATATAAATGTAATTGATATAATTAATAATATATTAATAATTTAATAATAAATAATAAATATTAAATATATTATATTATAAAATAAAAATATAAAGTTAAAAACTTAAATAGGCGAGTTAGCAGAATCAGATTATATATTAAATATATTATATTATAAAATAAAAATATAAAGTTTAAAAATGGCAAAAACACAGACTATGAAACCAGAAAAATAAAATTCGAAATTTTTTAGCCTATACTGTGAAAAATATAAAATTGACGAAACCTAGCAAAATGCCAAAAATGTAGACGAAAACCACAAAAAACGGTAAAAAATTGAATATTTTAACGCCAAAATGGAAGGCAAAATGAAAAAAACCTGTTGTTTTTTGCAGTAAACACTAAACCCTGCCTGCAAATCGACGAAACTCGTGGCTGCAAATTGACGAAATATGTTCGCGCGACGCTGCAAACCGACGAAATGTGTTCGCGTGGCTGCAAATAGATGAAAATCTGTTTGCGTTAGCTTTTCTCTGTTTTCTTTGACTTTTTGGCTGTCGTATGTGTTAAGATGCTCGACTTTTAGGGTTTTTTTTTAGTTTTTTTTTTGCGTTTTTTGATTTATTTATTATTTTCGGCCTAGAGACGTCGGGAGATGCCTTGCCGACTCCCGCCCACGTCTCCTGTAACTGGAAACGCATCCAATGGCGACTCCCACACGGGATACGCGAACCAGTATCCGGTTCGGGTCTCCAAGGGTCTAGGGTACGTTTCCTTGCAACCCAGGAAAAAATCATTAGCAAAATTTGAGCAAATTTTCGACAGTCCTAACAATGGCTCTAGTTTCGGACACCTGATCTGTGATGTCAACTTTTCTGCCCTAGTTTGTTTTGGGGATTGTTGGCCAATCCCGAGACCCGTTGGTCAATTAGAGGCAGAATTAGGGCTTCCTATTTTCTAGGAGGATGTTTTGCAAATTTTGGTGGCTTGCATGTTGGAGTTTAACAGTTTTGATTCTGGATTCCTTTTGGGTTTTTCAGAAAGCTTCGCAATGATGGTACATGCGTAGCAATTAGTGGAGTTTGATATACTTACTATTTTTAGTAAGTAGGGGCGAGGACGGCTTATTTTTCTAGGTTTTCAAAGAGCTATGCGATGGTGTTTCATGCAACTGGATCTGAGGACTTTTTCGGACTTACTATTGTTAGTAAGTTGCGACAGTTGCTCAAAATGTGGTTAAAATGCAGTTGGAGACACTTACTATTTTTAGCAGTATGCTATTTTTAGTAAGTCAAGATTGCTTCGGAGGTGTTCTAACGAAGTTTAAGATTACTTACTATTTTAAGCAGTATGCTAATTTTGTCAGCTCTATTTTTAGTAATCCTATTTTTGGCAGTTTGGAGTCCCTCTCCTCCCGGCAATTCAGTTTGGTATTATTGTTCCGAGATTATATTGATGATTAAGGTTATGAATTGATTATTTTTCATAAGATTGTTGGGCGAATATTTCATTACTTGGTTGAAAAATGAAAAAATAATATTGCTTTTGGCATCCAACCTTGGCTTGGAAAAGAAAAACTATTTTTTACTCCAATATGAGGAGTAAAATGGTAATTTAGTAAAGTCTCATCTTTTACCCAAAAAGTGGTGCCCAAGTTGGAGGGAAAGCAAATTTGAAATTATGGGTTTCCAGTCTATAAATATGACCCTCCTCTCCTTCATTTGAGTTATGCTAGAATTTGATAACGAAGTGCTGCCGAACTACTCTCTGAAACCTGGCTTTGGGGTTCCGCGCCCTCCTAGCTCAACTACAATTTCGAGCTAAGTTACCGGTTCTTCCCCTTTTGGCCTAGGTTCGGGTTCTGGTTCTTGCCCGGTCCTGGTTCTCCCCGGGTTCTCCTTGGGTTCCTCTCGGGTCCTTCCCAGGTGGCCGGGTTCCCTGTGGGTCCTACGTCGCAGGACCCACAGGGAACCCGACCACCTGGGAAGGACCCGAGTGGAACCTAGGTCGAACCTAGGAGGACCCGGGTGAACCTAGGAGGACCAGCGTGAACCTAGGCCCATGGTTTCCAAAAAACAGGGCCACGGGTCAAAAAAACAATAAAAACCAATAAAAAAGGACTTTTTAAAATAGTTTTTTTATAATAAAACTCTAATTCGCCCCTTTATGACTTTTTAAAAAAGATTTGAAATCTTTTTTGCAAATTATGAATATGATATTAGACTTTAGTTATTAGTTTACTGATTACATTTGCGATAAATGAATATTTATTGGCATTGGCAATTAATAATTATGGATTTATCATTTATCATTTATGTATGGAAAGTCACATTGTATATTTTATTTTTGTATGGATTGTATATATTGAACATATATATAATATATGGGTATATATATATAATTAAAAAATATATATATATATATATGTACGGACGAACCCGTACCCATACCCAAGATTTTTTTTTTTTTTTCCGAATCCGAACCCGAACCGGTAACTTAGGTTTCGAGTTTGAGAGATAATTCCTAGATGTCAGAGTGATCTCATTCAGAGATTACTAGTGGATTCAAAGAAGTTTTGTGTGATAATTTGGTGAAGAAAACCTACAGCTGATCTACATTTCTGCTCATTCAAGTTGTTGTTTCCATTCAATATTTTTGGGTACAGATTCAAATGTTGTGTATGCTCTTGGCGCACATTTGCTCATACTTTGGTGGTTTTTGGTGGAGTGGCTGAATTCTTATTCCAAATCGAATTATTGTTGTTTGCCCTAGTTCGATTTGTTGTTTTGTTGTTGAGATTCATTTGAATGTCACACCATCGCAAAGCTCTTTGAAAACCTAGAAAAACCCAGAAAAATGAGTTGTCCTCGCCCCCACTTACTAAAACTAATAAGTTTACCGAACTCCACTGATTGCTAGGCATGTACCATCATTGCAAAGCTTTCTGAAAACTCGGAAGGAATCCAAAATCAAAACTGTAAAACTCCAACATGCAAGCTACTAAAATTGCCAAAACATCCTCCTAGAAAATAGGAAACCCTAATTCTGCCTTTGACTGACCAACGGGTCTCGGGATTGGCCAACAATCCCCAAAACAAACTAGAGTGGAAAAGGGGACATTACACACCAATGGCGACATCTTGAAGCAGCTGATGATCTCTCTCCTTATGATGCATTGGTAGATGACGAACAAGAATCTCCATTCGAGCACAAAGCATGTTAGGTTGTCTCTTTCTTTAATCCTAGTTTCGAAAGTTATTATTTTTATTATGGGGGTTTTGGGAAAGCAACTTGCATTTGGATTGACCATGGAGTTGATGAGTTGCCTCAATTGATTATTTGTCATGAGGAATCGATTGAATATGAAAAGTGCATTGAGAGAGCTGTAATGTCCCCATTTTTAGCACTATGCTTTCCAGTGACTGTTAGCCTATCCTCGGATGCCTGTAAGACACTCAAAAACAAAATTAGGGTTTCCTATTTTCTAGGAGGACTTCTCACAATTTTCAGGGATGTTCTGATGGGAGTTTGGCAGAATGAATCGAGATTTCCTTTTGGCTTTTTTGTAAGCTTCTCAGAGCTATGACATGCAATCAGTTCAGGGGAGTTTGCAGAACTTACTATTTTTAGTAAGTTGATGTCAGTTGTCATGATTACTGGGTTTTTTTGGGTTTCTTGAGCTGAGCCACAAGGTGCGAAGAACAGTCTTTTTCGTGAAGTTTCCTGGACTTACTATTTTTAGTAAGTACTATTTCTGATAGTTCTATTTTTGGCAGGTTCAGTTGACTTAGTCTCAACTCTTTTTGGCAGTAATCGATATTTGGAAGGGACAAAATATTTTTTTAATAAATACTTTGGTTATATTTGGCCTGGGCATAATTGGCGTTCTGACTTAAAGGGTTCGACATGATATTTTAATCAAAAAAATATAACTTAAGTGAATGAGGCGATTTTGTGCCTAAGTAATATCATTCCTCTAAAGTCATTTTTGAGTGCCCACTTTACACTTTATGTTATAAACTATTATTTATCCAAAGTGGTGATTTTGTGGTGGAATTGGCATTGGGCGAACTTTGCCTAGGAGGTGAAATGAAATGAATTGCATTTGGGCGCCATGTTAAGGGATTTGAATTTGAATTTGGCTTGGCAAAAGTTATAAATTGGAGCCTTGGGCTCTCATTTTATCCATGAAATTTGTATAACGAAGTGCTATCAGAATCGTGCCAGACTTGTGCTTCGAAGTTGCGAGCTTCTTGGCCTATGTCAGTTTCGTCCTTGAGACATAGCACCTAGCTGTGGAGATACTATTTCTCATTCAGAGGAATAGGTAGATCATATTGAGAATGGATTGCATCAGTTAGTTTTCTGATTTCTGTGTGACTTCGTGTGTTTTTTGGTTGCTGGATGGCATCATGGCTGAAGCATATTTTCACTCCCAAGTCTCCATGTTGACTCCTACTGATTCAGGGTATTCGCTTTGATTATTTCTATGCACTGGGCGATGGGATTTGTAAGTTTTCAGCCCTTAGTTTTGAGTCTTCAATTTTTAAATGCAAATCGTACTTTTTAGCCTACTCGTACTTTTTAGGGGATGCATTGCGATGCATGCTGTTTGTTTGGGGTCATGTTGCTGCAGTATTTCTAGTTTGTACTTGATCGCTTTATGCATATTGTCAGTTAAGGAGTGTTGGGGGAAGATTCGAGTGAGTTTTGAGTGAGTTAGTAGCATTTTGGTGTGGATTGGTGTTGTTGGTTATGCATTTCCAGCCTGCTGTCTTTATATCAGATTTTTCGAAAGTTGGATTTTGAGTGAGTTCTTGAGAGTGTGATTTGTTTGGGATTTTTAGAGGATGTTTGGAGTTCTTGTTGCAGCTATTGGTTCTTAATCAGCACTTGGTTGTCAAATTCTGCATTCATTGTAATGCTGGTTAGTAGTACTAACTACTAACAGCAACATTATGGCTTTCTGCTGACCCATTGCATAAGTGGAAGAGGCTGACCTTTCCACCTAGTTTGGACAGTGATTCTAGTAATATTGTAATCCATGTTTGCACTGTAAAGCTGATTAGTAGTACTAATAGCTATATACTTGGATTGTTGCACATGTCCCACTGCATATGTAATGTCCCCTTCTCCTTAGCACGTGGACATTTACGAGGTTGGCCTATAATTGACCCTCGTAGGCCAAGGAGTTGATTAGGGGGTCGGCTTGGCGGCAATTTGTGGCTTCATATTTCATTTCTGTTTGGTTTTATGGCGATATAAGGGTATAACACGTATCATGAGACGTGTGCACTTTAAAAATAATGAAATAATATTTTAAAAGTGCATTAAAAAATAACATGTGTAATAAAATAATAATAAAGTGTACCTACCCGAATCTTCTAGAAGAAATCTTATGATGAGTTATAAAAAGAATAAATAGAAGAGGGAATACATGGCTGATCATCAGTTGTTTGTTATCTTCTTGTATTGTGGTTGTGAAGCCAAGGGTTGTCTGCAGATTTGGTCTTAGGGAACAATACCTCCCTTCGATCCGCATAACTGAGGAGGTGAAAGATCCTCTGAAGGGTTGCCTTGAGAGTGAGGAACATTCAGTTCTTCACATTGAGCTAATTGGAGTCTTTCATATCAGTTCATGGTGTACGATTTTGGTTGAGTCTTCAGATATTGGGTTGTGGTGATTTCAGCTCTTTCATTTGGCATATATGTGCATCGATTATTATTGAAGGTTAGGCGATTCTATTGGAGGCTAAATTGTGGAGAGAACTGCATATTTTCAAGTCAGACAAATTCGACCAGTCCCTCTATGCACCTCGATTTTGCTCATAACCCAACCAAGGAGCATCGATTTCATTCTTTGATAAGGGCGCCCACTTTGGAGGAAGATATCAATGATATTTGATGCCAAAAAGGAGACATTGGAGCTGTTGTTTATTAGATATTATCATCTACATCTGCAGCAAAGTGATCTTGAAGAACAGTTCGATTTGGCATTAGGAGGGCTCCAAAGACTAGGATATTGCTTGCTTCTTCAATCCCAGGTTGAGGTGATTCCCACCAGGTCCAATTAGCATCAGAATTTCATTGTATTTCGGTAGTATGCATGTATTAATGGCCGCCATGTATCTTCAGACAATCTGAAATCAGTACTTAATTGTTAGAAATTTGGGCACTTGTTGAGTGAATAAGCCTATTTGATTCTAAATAAAGGAGTTATAAGGTTGCTTCTCATCTAGACATTGTTATATGATGCATGCCAACTGTTTGTCTAAATGACAGTCTGGTGTAATCTTGTATTTCTGCATAACATTCCATGCTATTGAATCAAACATTAGGAATTATAGTTGCATTATCATCCTAGATTGTAGTTCTATGGTTTGCAAGTCACCTTATTGTTGAAACAAAGGTTTATAATGTCAAGATAAGTCTGAAGTACTTTGGACCAGTCATATGCCAAGTGTTTGACGAAATTCTCCAAGGGGTCAAAAGTCTGAAATTTATATCAGAATTGGCAAGGGACACTACAATGGTATCAAAGCTTTCATCCTGCCATCCTATGATCAAATTTTTTTGAATGAGTGCAAGAGAAGTGAGGTACTATAACAGGGAACAATGGAGACAGCAGTACCAAAATCCACAAGTACCTGAAGTGGATACATTATCTGCAGCATTGAGAGAAAGAGATGCTAGTAAAACTATTCAGAACATGGCAGAAGAAGATAAAGATGCATGAATTGAAAGGAAATTTGACACCATGTTAGACATGGTGTCTCGATTGTTAGGGAAAATGGAACAGCAGTCCAACAACAATAACTTTCATCAATGAAATGAAGCTGAACATAGCGGGAACAATGAAAATATCAGAAATATTGAAGGAGACAGATCTGTCCACAGAACTACTACTAGAGGATCAGCCTCTAGACCACTTTTCCCTACTTTCACACCAAGGGAAGAACAACCTCTAGTTGTTGCAGCTACTACCTTCAGAGATGAAGCAAGGCAAGCTTACTAGGAGTACAATGCATTACCTGCTGATTTGAAGGATCAATGGACCTTTGATCAATTCATGAATCAAAGGAATAGGAGAGGAGGAAGAAATGAACATTATACTCCACCAAGAAATGATTATCAGCAGACACTCGGTAAGATCACTGTGCCTTATTATGATGGAAGCAACAAATGTACAGCTAGGTCTTGGGTACAAAAACTTGATAATTATCTATCATTAAGACCTATGCCTGAAGAAGATGCAATAAGGTTTGCCACCTTACATTTGGAAGGAGCTGCTCATGAGTGGTGGTACCACGGGCTGATCACTCTTGGTCACAACCTACTTACCGCTTATGATGAGTTCACTGAGAAGCTGATTGAAAGATTTGATGTGAAAGATCTTGAGGTAAGCTTTCGTGAGCTAGCACAACTTAAGCAACATGGCTCCCTTGAAGCATATGTTGCTGATTTCCAACAATTATCAGTCATGGTTCCTAATATCAACGAAAGGAGGTTGGTAGTCTTATTTATTGAAGGGCTAATGGAACCACTAAAAGGCTGGTTGAAGGCCTTTGATCCTCCCTCTCTACAAGAAGCTATGAAGAAGGCACGTGGGATGGAATTTGCAGCACCTACCAGCAAGTTTACATCAAAGGGATCATCTTCCTACTGTGATAACAAGAAGTTTCAAAAGAAAGATGATAAGGCAAAGGGTAAGTCCATTTTCCCACTTGATCATGAGACACTCAATGACTTGAGAAAGAAGAAATTGTGTTTCTATTGTAAGGGGCCTTATGATGCTAATCATGACTGTCCTTTAAGGCCTAAAGGGAAGGCAAACAGGGCTATGTGGGCTGTCTATGAAGGATCGGATTTTGATCAGCAATCAGATTATGAAGATTCAGAATCAGAAAAGTCAGAACAAGAAGGGGAAGTTGAACCTGAGGTGAAGCTTAAAGAGGCTCGCCTCACTAGCATTCAGTGTGAGGGTTCTTTTAGGATGAGAGGTGTACTTGCTGGACAAAAAATCATCACTCGACTTGACATAGGTGCAAGTCACAATTTTATTGATGCAAGGCTTGTGGAAAGGCGTGGCATAAGCACCGAGGATTTTGAGGGAATATGAGTGAAGGTTGCTAATGGTTACACTCTCAATTGTGACAAGATGATTCTCGACCTTCCTATGCACTTGAATAATTTTGAATTCAAGGCAGACTTTTATGTGGTGAACATGGGAGACACTCATATGGTTTTGGGAATGACATGACTGCATTACATAGGAATATTCACCCTCAACCTCCGTGAGATGGAAATGAGATTTGAAAGGGATGGAAAGACACATGTGTTGAAGGCACTCACGGACACTAGCTGCAGGACTATTTCATTCAAGAGGATGGAGCGACTCTTGCGTCATGACTGTTGGTGTTGGAAATAAGCCACACCCGGACTGACAATGGACTGGTCCAAGAGGGGCCAGTAGCTCAGTGGTAGAGCATTCCAGCAATGTATGGAAGGTCCTAGGTTCAATTCCTAGCTAGTCCATGTCTCAACATGGTATCAGAGCCAGGTCCAGGCTAGGAGCCCCAAGCACACAAGAGGTGTGGCTTAAGGGGGGGTGTTGGTGTTGAAAATAAGCCACACCCGGACCGACGATGGACTGGTCCAAGAGGGGACAGTAGCTCAATGGTAGAGCACTCCAGCAGCCTATGGAAGGTCCTAGGTTCGAGTCCTAGCTGGTCCATGTCTCAACATGGTATCAGAGCCATGTCCAGGCTAGGAGCCCCAAACACACGAGAGGTGTGGCTTAAGGGGGTGTGTTGGTGTTGGAAATAAGCCACACCCGGACCGACAATGGACTGGTCCAAGAGGGGCCAGTAGCTCAGTGGTAGAGCACTCCAGCATCGTATGGAAGGTCCTAGGTTCGAGTCCTAGCTAGTCCATGTCTCAACATGGTATCAGAGCCAGGTCCAGGCTAGGAGCCCCAAGCACACAAGAGGTGTGGCTTAAGGGGGGGTGTTGGTGTTGGAAATAAGCCACACGCAGACCGACGATGGACTAGTCCAAGAGTGGCCAGTAGCTCAGTGGTAGAGCACTCCAGCAGGGTATGGAAGGTCCTAGGTTCAAGTCCTAGCTGGTCCATGTCTCAACAATGACATGGTTGAGTGGGCAGAAGGATGTGTTTTAAAGCCAACACAAGAGGAGCAGCATAAACCTATCTATGCATCTGACATCCAGGAGTTCAGGATCAAGCATGATAAGGTCTTCAGTGAGATTCCACCTGGTAGACCTCCAAATAGGGGGATAGAACACATTATTGAATTGGAAGAGGGTGCTAAACCCATCATAGTCACTCCCTACAGTCATCCCAAGCGGCTCAAGGATGAGATAGAAAAAACCATTAAGGAGCTGCTAGCTATGGGATATATCCAACCTAATAAGTCACTTTTTGCTTCATCCGTAGTTTTGGTCAAGAAGAAGGATGGCACATTGCGGATGTGCATTGACTACAGGTTGTTGAACAAAAAGACTATCAAGAACATGTATTCCATCCCTAGAATTGATGAATTGATTGATGAGCTACATGGTGCACAGTATTTTTCTAAGATTGACTTAAGGTCGGGATATCACCAGATTCGAGTTAGGGAGCAGGACATTGAGAAGACAACATTTCATTGCCATTGTGGACATTTTGAGTTTGTGGTTCTACCATTTGGGCTAACCAATGCACCTGCTACATTCCAGTCCACGATGAACAGGGTGTTTCATTCACAGTTGCAGAAATTTGTGCTAGTCTTCTTTGATGATATTTTGGTGTACAGCAGGACATGAGAGGAACACATTGCACATCTTGATACAATTTTGGGTAATCTTGTCACGGAGTCTCTATATGCCAAGGAATACAAGTGTGACTTGGGTATGACAGAGTTACTTTATTTAAGTCACATCATCAGTGCAGAAGGAGTACATATGTATCTTGACAAGCTCAAGGCAATTGTAGAATGGCCTACACCTGTGAATCTTACACAACTTAGAGGGTTTTTGGGTTTGCGTGGTTTCTATCGTAGGTTTGTTAATGGATACTCACGACATGCAGCTCCACTCACCGATTTGACTAAAAAGGGAGCTTTTGTTTGGACTCTTGAAGCATAGGAATGCTTTGAGATGTTCAAACGAATTATGACCACCTGCCCAGTACTGGCTTTGCCAGATTTCAGCAAACCCTTTGAGTTACAATGTGATGTGTTAGGTGAAGGGATCGAGGCTATCCTTATACAAGACAAACATCCGATTGCTTTTGAGAGCAGGAAGCTGAGACGTCCTGAGAAGAGCTACAACATATACGATAAGGAAATGTTGGCCATCATGCATGCTTTGCCCAAATTCAGGCAATATTTGGTAGGCAGCAAATTCATTGTAAAAGTAGACCATAACAGCTTGAGACATTTCCTTGGGCAGCGGGATCTTAATGATAGGCAGCAGAAATGGGTAAGCAAACTGCAATCATATGACTTTGACATTTCCTTTGTCAAAGGTATGCAGAATGTAGTCGTTGATGCACTATCTTGTCGTCCACATTTGAGCTCCATGGCACAGATTTCAAAGGATTGGAGGCATCTGATTGTGGCAGAATATGCCAAGGACTCTTGGGCTTCAGATTTCATTGAGGGGTCGATTTGTGATGATAGGTACTCCATTGTGAATGATCTAATCATTTACAAGGGGAGGATATTTTTGACCCCAGGATCGGATGTGAAGAACATGGTGATAAGAACCTTTCATGATACACCTATGGTAGGTCATCTCGGCTACTACAAGACATACAAACAAATACGGGAGAGATTCACTTGGAAGGGTTTGAAATCAGATGTTCTTCAACATGTCAGAGAGTGTCCTGTTTGCCAACAGAATAAACAGGATCACACATACCCTGCAAGTTTACTTCAGCCACTTCCGATTCCTGATAGGAAGTGGGAATATATTTCCATGGACTTCATTACAGGTTTACCTAAGGTGCAGGGTAAGGACTGTATTTATGTGGTGGTTGACCATTTGACTAAGTATGCTCATTTTGTCCTAATCACCACTACACATTCAGCTACACAGGTAGCATAACTCTTCTTTCGAGAGATATTCAGATTGCATGGTTTACCTCAGAGTATAATGAGTGATAGAGATAGCAGGTTCATGAGCCACTTTTGGCAGGAGCTCTTTAGACTTTGTGGGACCGAGCTCACTCCGAGCACCAGCTACCACCCGCAGACGAATGGACAGATGGAAATAGTGAACAAATGGGTGGAGGGATATCTCAAAAATTACATTGCATGGCAGTAGAAGGGTTGGGTCAAGTGGATCTATCTTTGTGAGTATTGCTATAATACCACTTACCACCTTTCTATTCTGATGACACCATTCACGGCATTGTATGGGTATGAGGCGCCTAGCTTTTTTGATTTGTTATTCAGTGACAGTAGAGTGCCTAGTGCTGGAGACATGTTACAGGAGAATCAGGATATTATGAGGGCTCTTCGAGAGAATTTACAAAAGGCACAAAATCAGCAGAAGCAATACGCAGATCAGAAGAGAGTGGAGCAGTCATTTGAGGTAGGTGACATGGTGTATTTGATGTTGCAGCCATATAGACAATTCACTCTCAAGAAGAGTGGTGCCGAGAAGCTTAAGCCACGGTATTATGGACCCTATAGGATTATCAGGCGTGTGGGAGAGGTTGCTTATGAGCTTGAGTTACCGGCGGACAGCAAAGTGCATAATGTATTTTATGTCTCATGCCTCAAGAAGGCGTTAGGACATCATGTGATTCCTTCCACGACTTTACCACCCTTGGATGATGAGGGTAAGTTGAATTTAGTACCTGAGGCTATCTTGGATGTCAGAGAGAAGCAGTTGAGAAGAAGAGTTATCAGGGAATATTTGATCAAATGGAAGGATTTGCTGGTTGAGGATGCTACCTGGGAAAGCGAGGAGATTCTGCAACATCCAACATTGAGATTGCTTGAGGACAAGCAATTTTAGGGAGGGCGGACTGTAATGTCCCCTTCTCCTTAGCACGTGGACATTTACGAGGTTGGCCTATAATTGACCCTCGTATGCCAAGGAGTTGATTAGGGGGTTGGCTTGGCAGCAATTTGTGGCTTCATATTTCATTTCTATTTGGTTTTATGGCGATTTAAGGGTATAATACGTATCATGAGACGTGTGCACTTTAATAATAATGAAATAATATTTTAAAAGTGCATTAAAAATAACATGTGTAATAAAATAATAATAAAGTGTACCTACCTGAATCTTCTAGAAGGAATCTTATGATGAGTTATAAAAAGAATAAATAGAAGAGGGAATACATGATTGATCATCAGTTGTTTGTTATCTTCTTGTATTGTGGTTGTGGAGCCAAGGGTTGTCCGCAGATTTGGTCTTAGGGAATGATACCTCCCTTTGATCCGCATAACTGAGGAGGTGAAAGATCCTCTGAAGGGTTGCCTTGAGAGTGAGGAACATTCAGTTCTTCACATTGAGCTAATTGGAGTCTTTCATATCAGTTCATGGTGTACGATTTTGGTTGAGTCTTCAGATATTGGGTTGTGGTGATTTCAGCTCTTTCATTTGGCATTTATGTGCATCGATTATTACTGAAGATTAGGCGATTCTATTGGAGGTTCATTGGAGGCTAAATTGTGGAGTTCTATATATTTTCAGGTCAGAGACAAATTCAACCAGACCCTCTATGCACCTCGATTTTTCTCATAACCCCACCTAGGAGCATCGATTTCATTCTTTGATAAGGGCGCCCACTTTGGAGGAAGATATCGATGATATTTGATGCCAAAAAGGAGACATTGGAGCTGTTGTTTATTAGATATTATCATCTACATCTGCAGCAAGGCGATCTTGAAGAACAGTTCGATTTGGCATTAGGAGGGCTCCAAAGACTAGGATACTACTTGCTTCTTCAATCCCAGGTTGAGGCGATTCCTACCAAGTTCAATTAGCATCATAATTTCATTGTATTTCGGTAGTATGCATGTATTAATGGCCGCCATGTATCTTCAGACAATCTGAAATCAGTACTTAATTGTTAGATATTTGGGCACTTGTTGAGTGAATAAGCCTATTTGATTCTAAATAAAGGAGTTATAAGGTTGCTTCTCGTCTAGACATTGTTATATGATGCATGCCAACTGTTTGTCTAAATGACAGTCTGGTGTAATCTTGTATTTCTGCATAACATTCCATGTTATTGAATCAAACATTAGGAATTATAGTTGCATTATCATCCTAGATCGTAGTTCTATGGTTTGCAAGTCACCTTATTGTTAAAACAAAGGTTTATAATGTCAAGATAAGTCTGAAGTACTTTGGACCAGTCATATGCCAAGTGTTTGACGAAATTCTCCAAGGGGTCAAAAGTCTGAAATTTATATCAGAATTGGCAAGGGACACTACAGCATAAGTGGAAGAGGCTGTCTTGCCGCCTTCTTATCTATTGTAACACTGTCCTCCCACTAAATAAGCGGTAGAGTTGATTGTAATTCCATTTCTAGTCCTCCCGCTGCATAAGCGGTCGAGTGATTGTTGTTCTTTTAGTTGTAATCTTCTAATTGGCTGGTTGCACCGCCATACTGCTGTAGAAGTTTTTACACCCGTTGGATAAGAGGAAGGGGCGAGCTTGCCGCCCAGTATTGTATTTGAGATTTCATTTCCAGCAGTTATTTGAGCTAACGATCCCCTTGACACCGTATGCTCCCACCCTCCCATATTGGGCTCTCGGTGATCAAAAAGTGAAAGGGTTACTTTTAGCATTGCCTTTCAGCGCAAGTTTGATTATTCTAAACTTAATGGGTGAATCTTGTTTTGTAAAAAATAAAAAAAAATTAAGGGGAATATTTCAAGAGCCTACCTTTCCGAGTTTAAAGATGAGTTTGCTCAACTCCAAACAATCACTGTTGCTATGCTCTTGCTACATATCCTGAGAAATCATGCAAGATTATGTACATATGTTGCTCTTTTGAGTCATGTACACTCTAGGAGTCTTGTATATGGCTTAGACTAGGTTTTCTTTTTGTGTGTTTTAGTTTAGTCATTTTGTTGAGCCTTGTTCTTAGTTTGCCTTGAGTTAGTTGGCTCATGATTCCTCAATGGCACAGATAGTTTAGTTGTTTTCTTGCTTTAGCTTAGTTTTGCTTTAGTTTGGTTTGCTTTGGTCAGTCTAGTCGTTGCTTAGTCTAGGTGTCCAAAGTGGGAGCCTTCATTTGTGAGACAGGTGTTTGTGTTGTTTTCTCACATGCTGGCACATATTGAATCTTTTGTTCAGTCTATTTCCTAGATAACTACTTATGAGGTGCCTTTGAATCTGAGGTTGTTCCTCTCCAATTTTATCATTTGGTTAGGATTTGTATTCGACTCGGAAGGGAATCACTTATTGTTTCTTTGTACCAACATCTTTCAATTACTATATTTTACACACTTAATCTATTGCTCTAAGTTTTTGTGGTTTCTTAGGTGAAGTCATGGCTAGTGAACAATTTAAAATCCTGCTTCAACACCACTGTCATTCTCAAACCCAAGTGATCTTCATTGCTTACAAGCCAAGTGTGGAAAATATGTGAAAGGAAAGCAATATCATGAGATAGAGAAAAGATGAGAAAAAAGAAGAAAAGAGAGAAAATGAAATATCAAAATATTTGGCTTTGGGAACATGCGAGTAACTCCATTTGGGCTATGGACACCCAACTGGAAATGGAGCAATATTTGTGAGATTACAGCGATAACCTCGTCGGGGCTATAGACTCTCGCTGGCAGTGAGGCTCTATCCAAGATGCTTATGGAGTCGAGATAAAACTACGTAGCTAGTCGCGGTGGATTCTAAGAGTCACAATGTTCTTGTGAGCCTGAATGAATGCATTTCCACACACATGGGTAATCAAAGACTAAGTACCTTGATCCAATTCGGGATTCTTCTTCCTTTTTGAGTATGTTTCCTAGTCTCTTGATAGGTGGGTTCGAATTTTTTGGAAGTTCTAAGTATGGATTGGGTCTTTATCCTTGAAATGTTCAGGAACATTTATTCAAGGTGGTGCTACATGTTGTGATGTTTTCACACATCGCCTCATTGCAAATGGGGACCCCCGCTTTCTAGGTTAGTTGTCTTTTCTTGGTCGTCTGGTAGAGTTTTTAGCTATTAACCTTGTGCCTAAGGAAGTGCAGTGTCTTTGATTGTTGGGAAGTGATCACGTCATATCTCCTTCTTTAGGTGGAATTAATGTCAGTTTTTCTTTCAATGCCTTAGCAATGGGCAATATATGATGATCATTTCATTTGATCATCATCTTCAAAGATGGAAACAATGAGTGCAAGTGTTGAGTTAGATGTTAGATGCAAGACAATCAAGATAGAGGCTCAAACAACATTGGAAAGGCTTTGATGATGATGAGGGGCCCTTTGAGTTGGTGAGGTGAGTGCTACTAACAAATCTGAGCAGAGTTGAGTCACTATTAGTAACCCCCCAAAACCCCGTCTTGCCTCAACCTACTATCACTGCCTCCTCAAAAGTCCGATTAGTTGATGGGCATTTCCTGTGACCCTCTGAAAGTCCAATCAAGGTGAGGAAGTCCTTTTACTCAGCATGATGAACATCTCTTGAGGTTAGTGCTTGATGTTTTGAGAGATAGAGGTGATTGAGCAAGCCAAGTTAACATATTTTGGCTCACTGTCAGTGAGGGGTGAAAACCCCGACCATTTCCTGTCAGTGGGGTCTCAAAAGTATGATCTCTTTTTGGCATTGTCAGTGCTCATCAAAAACCCCGATCACTTCCAATCAATGCCCTAAGGAAAGCCCAACCACTTCCAATCAGTGCTCATCCAAAACCTCAACCTACCTTGGTATCACTTCTTGTGCCTTCCAAAATCTTCGCCCATTGCTAGTAGGGTCCAAAAAGTCTGACCGTGTTGAGTGAATTCCTAATTTGCCTTGAAAAATCCGATCAAATATTTGGAAGAGAGCAAATTTCAAAGTTGATTGAATGAACGACAAGGGTGATAATTAAATGGCATAGAAGGCAAGGTTGGCAGCTTTCACTTCCACCTAAGGGCTAAATCTATGATCATCTTGCAAGCATTGTCAATGCCTATTGAAAAGCCTGACCTTGAAGAGACTGTTTGTACTCCTCCAAAGGTCTGACCTATAAGTGCTCCTCCAAATGTCCGATCTCCTTATGATGACTGTCATGCCCTGTCAAAAGTCCGACCATTCCAGTCAATGCCTCTTCAAAACTCCAATCAGCTTTGCATCACTGTCAGTGACATATCAAAGTTTTGACTTGCTACATGTTAGTCTCAACGGCATTCAAAATCCCACCCAAGGACTTGAAAATGTGTTTGTGCTGCTAGAGATTGGAATGATTCCAATGTTTCAACTTGCAAGTGATCAAGTTGATGAGAGATGCCAGTGATTTGAGAAGGGGGGATGTCACTATCAGTGACCCCCTAAATCTCCAACCTGCCTAGTGTCACTTCTTGCGACCCCCTAAAACCCCAAACTTCCTATGCACCGCCAAAAGCCTGAACTTCTTGACAAGCACTGCTAGTGCTACCTTAAATCTCCGACCAGCACATGATGACTTCCAGTGGGGTCCTAAATCTCCAATCAGTCTTTAGGTGACTTCCAACTGCTCCTAAAATCCACGCCCAGAGACAAATAGATAAGAATTAGCTATCCAACACAAGAAAAGCAGACATGTAACTCAGATGTTAGACCTTTAGGCAACCAAATCAGACATTAATCGGATCTGATTGCAAGCAAATTATATGAGTAGACCACCATTTCTAGATTTGAATTAATGATTAGTGATGCTTTAGGGGTATGAAAGGTTTCATTACTATCATGATTTTGATTCATCGTGTCTCCTTTTAGGTTTCGATGCAAGAGAAGGGTGGCACTCATACAAGGGATGATGAGATCAAGGATCCCGCTGCATGGAGAGGAGTTCACTAAAGTGATGCACTTCATTTCATCAAGATCCACAAGTTTGAAGAGCAATGTCAAAGATATCAACACCAAGAGATGCAAGACAAATCAACAAGGACTCAAGTATCATAACAAGGAGATCAAATCCTACAAGAAGGAATGCTAAGGACAAGATCCGTACATTCAAGGTGATTACAACAGATGAGAGGTTAAGATGAAGGAAGTATAGAATGAAGATGAATGCAAGAGCAAGCATGAGAGTGCACATGCTAAAGGAAGAAGACTTTCACAATCTTGGATTTCCTCCGAAAATGCAAGAATCAATGCCAGTACATCAAGGAGACAGTTACATAAGAGTTAATCAAAGTTAGAAAGATTGATGCCCAAGAAGGATACAATTTGGGAATACCTCCTACCTTCGTCTCATTCAAGATTGAGCTTAGAAATGTTGAGTATCAAGAGATATGCATCAATCACCTACATTTGTTATGAGTTACAAAGAACAAGCTAAGGTGTCTCCTAGTCATATTCAATCCTATCACTACATTTCCAGTTGAGGCATCCAAGTTCAATGCATCTAACTCATCCATTAAGTAGGATAATTACCATATGAGGGCACAAAGTTCGATGTACCTACCCTCACCATCTATTGGTGAATAATTCAAAGAAGACGTGTGTCTCATAAAATGTAATTTTGTCATTGGTCAAGCATTAAATGCTTTGTAATGGGTGTAACAAACCCTAATTAGGGTTTCTATCTTGTAATCTTGGTCATTGATTATGAATCAATTTGAGCGATTCAATTGTAACAAGAGCACTATAAAAAGCTCCACTTCTTCATTTGTAAAGTTTAATAGTCAATAGCTAATAGTCAATAGTTAGATAGCAGCAGTTAGAAGTAGAGTAGGAGGAAAAGGCAGAAATTGTTGCCGAACATGTAAATAAACATCCCTTTCATTGAAGATATGGTGGAATGCGTTGTTTCTTCTACATAATTGCATGGTTTATTGTTGGATCCTCATGTTAGATGGTGATAATTAGATGGATGGAAGATCTTTGTGCATGATTGATGGTGAAGCTCCTATGTTCATACTACTAGTATTTCTTTTATTGTGAAGTATCTTGCGTAGTCAACTGAATGCATTTAGCTAAGCTTAACTTCATTCGCTACTTCTTCATTGATATGCATCACCTTGATGGTGTCTATGTCTGTAGTTGAACATTATAAGCTTACCTTAGGAGATCGCACTAAACTTTGTGGAGTTGCTGCTTTGCATGTCAAAGCAAAATCTTGTTGAGTTTCACCAAGGATTGTCCATCGCTCATGCATTCTTAGAGTTGGATCAGCTTTCTAAATCCTTTATCTTTTTTTCCTTTTTTCAAATCAAGTAAATTTCCACGTTCTAGCGGCATTCAAGCATTCAAGATTCAACGTAGGTCCCCAGAATGATTCTAGCAAAATCACATCATACACACTGAGTCTATCCAAGAGCGCGTTAAGACCTGACATTCGTAACCTTGGAGTCACCTCCTATGATCACAAAGTTTAGCATAAGAGGAGATTTTGTTCAAGAGAGGGTAAAATGCTTAGTATTTTATTGCATAGTGCATAAAAAAACACATCAACAAGTCCGATTGAGGCTTTCAATCTAAGACTTCACCTCTTAGAGGTCTGATTGGTGTTTCCACCAAGTGATATACAAACTTGCTGCAGGTCTAATTTTCATCTATTTGCCCTTGGTCGTGCATTTTAGTATGTCTAGACAAAATATGACTATGGCCAGACTTTTTGACTTGTCAGGACATGACATGGTCGGGCTTTTGATTGGGTGGGGACATGGCATGGCCGGACTTTTAGACCTGCTTGTACATTGTGAAGAGAATGGTTGGGCTTTTGGGGCAGTAAGGAAGTAAGGTGATGAGGAAGGCCAAGCCTTTGAGGGGTAAGTGGAAGATTCACCTCATTTTTCTAAGTCATTATTTTTCTTAATCTTTCATCAAACTTATCTTCCCACCTGATCAAATATCAATGATGCATTCTTCATTGTCAAGTCATAGATATTAGTCATGGTCAGGGTTTTAGGGGTGTGGAGACATTGTGAGTATTGTGGTTGGGGTTTTAGAGAGGTCAAGACAGAAGGTGCAAGGGTGGCCGGACTTTTTGATGGCCAAGGAAAGAGGCTTAGAACTGGTTGGACTTTTTGATGAATCCAGACATTTTGGGAAGATGGCTGGACTTTTTGACGTTAGGACATTGTGTTTTAAAGTCCGTGGATTTGGAGGGATGAGGACATGAGATGGTTGGGGTTTGAGATAGGTGAAGTTTCCTTCTTGACTTCTCTAAGTTGTTGATTGTCTCAATCATGTTCATTCCCTCATCAAACTAACCATTTGTCTGGCTTGATATCATATTGTTGCCCTTTTCTTGCAAACTTTGAAGGATTCAAGGGGTAACTCACTCTTTGCCACCTCCACTCAATATCACCATCAAAACCTGGGTTCCTCCTCATCAAGCACTAATCTCACCGAGTGTAGAGTGACTGACTCTTAAGGCTAACTTGGTGTTTTCTTCCTTTCATCATCATCAAGGCTTGATCAACCCTCACTTCCTCATCCTATCCTAAAGATATCCACTTGCTCGCTTGTCTGCCTGACTTAACCACTCCCTGACAATCAAACGCACTGCAGCTCTCACTAGCAAAAGGTTAATAGCTAAAGAAACCATTGCCAAGCTAGGCGACTAAACTAAGACAACTATGCTACCAAGCAAAAAGTGGGGGTCCCCATTTGCAATGGGGCGATGTTTGAAAACATCACAACAGAACTGTTTATCACCTTTGCGGCAAGAGCAACAACATTCTCTTCCACCATTTTCTCCCTATTGGATTCAGGCTTCAAAAATTTTGAGCGAACCGTACTCCAAAATTTCCGAAGTGCTAAGAAATTCCTCAATAATAGAATCAGCTTTGTCATTTAATTGATCCAACAACCGCTTCCGAGTAGCCATTATCTCACACAATGGCAAATTAAAAGTAAGATTAACAATTTCCACTTCAGTGTGACCCTCTATTACATACAAGGTGTCTGATTTGCTGCCCCGAGCAATTACCAAGGCCCCTTTTGTTACTTTCCACCTATTGGATTCAAAACTGATTTCACATCCTTGAGAACCCAATTCACCAGCAAAGATTAAATTTTGTTTGAGTTGGGGAACATATCTAACATCCTACAACATTCAACTATTTCCATTTTTCAATTTTAAGGAAATATCATTTTTGCCAGTAATATCATAAGATCTATTGTTAGCAAGAAAAACCTTACCAAAGTCACTGCTTTGCAATTTGTGAAATACTCCTTGCAGAGAGTGACATGAAACGATGCTCCCAAATCAAGCACCCACACATCAGTTGCAATTTCTTCTTCGATTAAGAACACTTGCATCTTCTTAATACACTATATTGGCTTCTTCTTCTTTTGGCCGATCTATTGTTTTCTTATAATTCCAACAATTCTTTTTGATGTGGCCTGGCTTGCCACAATACCAACAACCACCATCTCTAGGTTTGGATTTTGACCTTCCTTGTGATTTCTCACGACCTCTGGCTCTTCTCTCTTTCCTTTGATCTTCTCCTATCATTTGCAATCAAAACATTGCCTAATCTTGAAGTCTCACCCGTGCTCTTGCTTAGCATTTCCTTGCTTAGAATTGTACCAACAACATCATCAAATTTCAAAGTATTTGAACTAGAAATAGAGTTACTAACTGCCATAACAAAGCTGGCCCAGTTTTTTGGCAAAGAGGACAAAATTAATAGAGCCTGAACTTCTTCATCAAAACTTATTTTAACAAAAGCTAACTGACTGGTAATTGTATTAAAATTATTTAAATGTTTTGCAACAGAACCACCTTCAACCATTTTCATATTAAACAACCGTTTAATTAGAAATACCTTATTCAATGTTGAAGGTTTTTCATACAACTTATCCAAATTACCCATCAAATCAGCAGTTGTTGCTTTAGATATGTTAAATGCTATAGATGGAGACAAGCACAATTGAATCACTCCCAGTGCTTTTCTATCCAGAATATCCCAATCTTCATCCAGCATAGTTGAAGGTTTCTCTGCTTTACCATGTAATGGTCGCCATAAATCTTTCTGGTATAAAAAATCCTCCATCTACATTTTCCACAATGGATAATTGTGGCCACTGGATCTTTCAACCTTTCCTTCATTGGTCGACATTGCTCCCACTCAAACTCAAATCTCTCCTACTGAACACAACCAGCTCTGCTGCCAATTGTTAAATAAATAAAAGAAGATTAAATGAAAACAAAAAAATTAGAGATTCAGACACCACACAAATTTATAGCGGTTCACCAAAAACTGGCTACATCCACTCTTCAAACAGAGCAATATATTATTCATAAACTATTTCTCAGATACATTTCATACAGCAGCAACAAACTCTTTATAAACAGTCATAATCTAACATCATCCAGAATGTGAACAGCCAAGAGTTAGGGAAGGAAAATGAATTGACTGTTGGGTTTCGCATTCAACAAGCACCTCATAACATCATCCAGAATGTGAACAGCCAAGAGTTATGGAAGGAAAATGAATTGGCTGCTGGGTTTCGCATTCAACAAGCACCTCATAATTATCACTCTCCACAAGATCCTGGAGGCAATGAGTGAGACTCAATCATGGTTGTTGTAAAGGAAATAAGTCATTAATGACGAGGATAAGTAATAACATGGAACACATTTAATAAAATCTCGCTTATACATAAAAACATACAATGATTTAGGTGTAGTTAAAGCCTGTAAGATGGAGTCAGTGCTAGAAGGAATTACCACAAGTTCTACACATGATGTGAAAGCATTTATGCATCTTTCTGACTGCTAACATTTGCAAAATTCCATACACGTGTCTTGGTTTTTTTTTTAAAACTTATGGAATTAGAGTTGAGTAGTCTGGAAGTAGTGTTGAGTCTCTTGTGCTTCATACTGCTGTATTTGATATTAGGAATAAGAAAGTGAATGGTTGGAAGGTTTTTGTTAACATACTAATCACATTACAGTCTATTTTTTGCTACCACTGTAATTATCACTTTCACATAAATAAATAATTATTTTTACTAAGCAAATGTTTATTACATTAGATGCAACTCACTCTTTATTTTAACTTCAAATTTTGTTGTTTTTATAAAATTGTTTATTAAATTTGATGCAGCTTTTTTGTTTTATTCTGGCTAATGTTTGGAGCAAGCATCTCTTAATAAAAATGCAATTGATTTATTATTAAACATGGAAAATCAGAAATTTAAATCTGGTCACTAACAACTGTGCATTTTGATTCCAAGCTTCTTAACATTATTAATTTAATATCTATAATATTTTTTACATTTCAAAATACCAAAACGTATTGGGTTTGTTTTTGACATTTCTTAATGGTTTTTGGACAGTTTGAAGCCCTAATTCACCCTGGCCATGCCATGAACTCATTCAATATCAATGCCGTGCGGACATCTCTTATGGTTGATAAATGATGCTGTTCTGCTCGTAAAGTGAGTATCATTTCACAAAGTCTTTTAACTTCAAGACTATTAATCGTTCATTTATTTTAGACGTAATTTCCAATTTGGTGTACTTTCACATAGTACCTGCGTGGAGATTCCTGTCCTTAAGGTAGCTGCTGCATAGGTCTTAGATGATGCTGGCCTTCTTGTTGGATATGGAAGACTACCCAATACGCTGGATGACATATTGGCAACATATGGATGGCGATCTCAATTCTTTTTCCACATATAAGTTGATTCTTGTAATTTTTTAAGCATTAGGCAGTGAAACAAATTGATGTTCAATGTGAATAATGGCCTGGAAGCTCTTAAGCTCATTCAGTTTAACAATATGTGTCCTACAAATGTACAAGTAGATTAAATTGGCTGAACATCAACAGCATTTGATTCTTTATTAGGAATTGCTTGTAATTTCATGTCTCGAAAATATTCATCCAATCAAAGCCCAAATTTAGAAGCTGCTTTCCTGGTTTTTCTTTGCGACAAATACATGCTACGGCTTCAATGCATTTTTCTTTGAACTTTTCTTGATATGCTATTGAAGCCGAATTCTAAAGTTTGGTCGCTTTTTTCTGGTGCTCTGTTCACTTTCGTTAATTGCAGTTGTAGGGTGTGAGCGAGGGCTGCTTTCTGCAGTCTCATCCCTGATTGTCCTTGCCATGAATTACATGAAACAGGAGCAAATTTTAAAAAATGACAAGGTTAGTGAATGAATGAATGTTTTCAATAATATCCACAAGGCCAAACAGTCTATGGGACTCACGGACAGCTAGCAAAAGAAGCGTGCAAAGTCCAAACAAAATACTTTGACCACTAAACTTCATTTTCTTTCTACATCTCGGATCTTCTACTGTGTATCTTGATTAGGAAATCTGCAACTCTTGTTATCTTTTCTTCGTCAAATAGGTTACTCAAGGTGTTTACATTTAGTATTTCAACATAGTTGATCCGAATATCATTGTAGGTTGGACACTCCATGATATGATGTCATTCTGTCTCCACCACCCCTTGAGTGCAATATCTATATCTTCTTTCTTCCCATTCCTCTTTAGGTATCATTCATCTTCATGTTTCGCATCTAAGTTGATGTGAGTTGGTCCTTATGTGAACAATTAACATTTTTGCCTTCTATTTTATGTTCATTCTTATATAGTTCTTTTGTGTATGGTCATGTGTGGGATTGAAATGTTTGATATAGTATTTCGTTTTCCTCTCTATTTGACCTACCCACATGTTTTTTTTTAAATTTTTCTTGCACGTACTTTTTTATTTCTCTATTGTTACAATGAGTAACACATGAAAATCAGGAATACATATCCAAAAGAGCCTTGGAGTTACCAAGAAAATACACCATGGCAAGGCGAGCTATGTTTTATCAAAACATAAAGAGGAAAGGATATATTCCCTTAATTGGTGGCTCTAGAGGGAGTGCAAATGTACATAATAATCACCTTGATTGTTCAACTTAAACTTTCATTGTTGATTTCCCCCTTCTATGTAAATATATTAAGTACAAGTATTGAGATGATTACCATGCATATTTCGGTATTCCCATGCAAAATAGTTTTATATGTATGTAACATGGATTCCAAATCTATTAATTGAATTGAACTATGTTGTGACACTGAACATTTTAACAAGTAAATCTTCATTTCTTAGAGATTTGGATGATGTGGACTTCTATAACAACTTTTGTCATAGGATGTTGTAGATGGTTTAGATATTGTATGGAATATTCATGGTATGAAGGAAAAATTGGCAAACTAAAAGTATAAGGTTTTTTGAAAAAAAAATCAGGAAAAATTTGGATTTAAAATAAACGAAAAAAATTGTAGAAAAGTGAAACTATTTTTTTTTTAAACTTGAGGGCATTTCCATAGCATAGAGATATAGAGAGAAAATAAAATAGAGTTTAAACTATGAATTGTAGAAAATAATTTGTTGTTTATATTCATATTGTTGATTACATAGGCAAATATTTAGTTAACTTGTAAGAAGGTAGTGACCAAATACACCAAATAGACGTCTAAGTCTGAGATCAAATATTAGCTAAGTCTATGAACTAAGATCAAAACTTATCAGACAACGATCCAACTACTGTTGGGAATTTAATTAAAGTGGAAGTTATTTTTAAGTGATCCAAGGTTTTTATTGTGACTGAGGCAATGAGTTTTGTAGGGTTAATTCAATATTTTAGAAAGCTTATCAAAACATATTCCACAATTATAATGCTTCATATTCCATAATGGCAATTGGCAAGTCCTTTATTTGGGGTAGAATTCAACAAAAGGCATTTGTTTAGTTGAAGTAAAAGATTAGCAAGCCACTGGTTTTGGCAATACTTAGCTTGCAACTGCTATTTTAGGTGGGAACAAATGCTAATGATTATGATGTATTATTAAAGTATGTAAGCTTGTTTGTTATCATTCAGATTTATTTCATGGACCACTTTGAATATATTGTTCATATAATGAATTGTATGTCTTTGTTTGAGAAAAAAATAAATATAATCATTATAAATAAAAAATATTAATTTTACATTATATTAAAGTTATAATTTATTATATAACTATTAATATATATTAATAGTCTATAATAGTTTAAATTTTAAACTACATTACAATATTAATTATAAGCTATAGGGGTTCACTCATCCCTGTCAAAGTGCTATCTATAGTAGCACATGATAGTTATAATTTTAAAATTAATGTGCGATATTTTAATTATATATTTGTTTGCATCAGAATCTATGGGCTAGTCATACATAGAGCTCGGCTCATATTGAATCCACAGTTTAGAGCATTTTCATCAGCTACTTCGACCCTATCTCACATGCCGCTGCAATTTAAGATGGTTGAGAACCTTTCAAATTCAATTGACTGCCATTGCTTCTCTTACTCCTTTATCTAGGGTTTTTCAAAGGTTAGAAAGAAAACTGAGGGACAAAATAACAAGTTGTTTCCATGTCAATTCTATGTTGACTTTCATCTCGGAACTGGCCTTATTTTTTAGTGATTTGGTAATTTTTAAGGGCTTTGTGGGTTTTTGCAATGATTTTTTACTTTTTTTTGCCATTTTGGGGGATTTTAATATAAATTGTTCAAATTTGGGTCAACGTTTTTTTTTGAATCTCCACAATTTGCAATTAATCGAGTATAATTGCGCTTTTTTGTAGATTATTACTTCTTTGGTATGGATAACTCTTAGACAAAATAGTGTATGTAAATATTCATTGACTCGTAAATAGCGAAAAGATGAAGTTTTTAATGATTTTGAGTTAGCAATTAAAGTAAAATTTTCAAATAGACTTGATCACCTATGCTTAGACACATCTTGTAAAACAAGATTATCATCAATAGTTAAAATAGACAATGGTTACTCTGTTACTATCCACTTACAACTACTTTTTATTTCTAACAAAGGTTAAGTTAGTGGATACAATGTTAATTATGTATTTTGGTCTTTTTTTAGATATTTTATTGTCCCACCATGACCTGAAACTATGCTGGATCAAGATTTGGGGATACATTGGTCTCTTGTAGAGATTTCTCTAAAATTTCTTTATGGTAGGTGACAAATGTAAAAGCTCTAGAATGGAAATGTGAGTGGGTGTTTTCTTAAGCTTCTCTAGGACATTGTATTGATTAGTTACATATGATGGCTTAGGCGGTACTCCTTGAAGGGTGACTTTTCCGCGACATGTCACATTGCAATCAGGTTTATTGTTTGTGTGCTCTAGGCAGTGTGCCTTCCTGCATGTGCAGGCCCCTATTGTAATATTTATTCATCTGACCAGTGGATAGATATTGTGGGTCTCCAATCCCACCGTGGTTTTCCCTCCTTGAGGTTTTCCACGTATAAATATATGGTGTTATGGTGTTCATCTTTGTGGTTGCACTATTGCTAATTGTTATATGCTTTTATGTTTACCGGTTGTTGAGTTGTTGTATTAGTAAGGTTAAATTTCTCCATTCCAGTAGAACATTGTTTCCCCCCCCCTCCCCGTGTTCTTGGATTCCAACAATTGGTATAAGAGCTTGGTCCTCTTTTTGTAGAAGCCTAACTGTTTGAGGAAGATCCTAAAACCGGAATCCATGGAGATGTGTTTGAGGCAGCAGCTTGAAGTTGCTCTTAAAGATTTTGAAGCTGAAAATTTTAAGAACATAAAGCTGGTAGATGAAATTAGATCTGCAAAAGAATTCATTATCTCTCTACAAGAAAATCTATCTAATGCTCAAGCTAAAAGGAAGGAACTTATGCAAAATCAAGATGATGAAGAGAAGGATGCCCTTAAGGAACAATGTCAGAAGCTAAGTCAGGAGAATGGTGTGATGAAGAATGGCAAGCCCTAACTATGAGGATGTGCAAGAAGATTGAAGACCAAAAGAAGAAAGAAGAAAATATTGCTATATCTTTGAAAGATGGATTTGAGGAATGCATTAGGTTGGTGCATGAGAATGATATGTTGAAAACTGAATTGGTGCAATCACAAAACAATGAGCAAAAGTTGGAAAGAATGATGATAATCCTTAGATGAGATTTGGATGTTGCAAATGAAAACAAAGATAAGTTCAAGGATAGTTCTACTAAACTTGATGAGCTACTGAAGGATCAAAGGCGCAAGGGAGACACTAGAGGACTTGGATTTGAACAAGGTCAGAGCTCCGATACTACAAATGAAGATCTGACATCCGGTATGTAGAAAGATCAGAAGGTCAGCCAGAATCAGAGGTCATCGGTAAGGAAACCCAATGCACATAAATTCAATGGTAGATGTTTTGTTTGCAATAATTTGGTCACATGGCAAGACATTGTAGAAATAAAGAAAATCAAAATAACAATATAGTTCCTGGTCAATGTTCAAATTGTAAAAGGTATGGTCATAAGACAGATGATTGTAGAATGAATGTGAAATGTCATGCATGTGAAAAGTTTGGACATATGGCTAATCAATGTAGGTCGAGGAATGGTCTAAGTTACAGTAAGGAAATTCAGAAGAATAATATCAGTGTTATGCATGCAACAAAGTAGGACATATTGCTAAATTTTGCAGAAGCAAGAACCTATCGGCAGGAAGTGATAAATCTGATGAAAAAGGAAAGAAGAAGGTTGTTGACATTCAGAAGGAGCATGAGAAGAAGTGGGTTATGAAGTTTGAGTTTCAATCGTCAGAATCAACTGCCTCAGATGTTCATTTGGCTGAAGGATATACCTCGGTTACTCAACTGACAGAGCAGAATGTTCTTGCACCAACAGGAAACCCATTTGATAACTAAGGCATTTGCCTTAAGGGGAGGGAAATTGATGACGGATCTTGCATTGCCCCTGGTAGTGGTCTAAATGTTTCAGATCTTTGGAGAAATCAGTTTGAAGGTTAAACAACAAATATTTGTTGGATCTTGGATCTGGTTTGGTTTACCGGTAAGTCACTTTGTGAGTTATGATTTGGTCATACATCTACAATTAATTATTTCAAAATCCTTGATAGTGAATTGGAAGTTTGATCCTAGATGTGATGAAGGTAAATTTCTTGGTTATTCTAAAAGCAAAGCATATAGATGTTATAACAAAACATTGCAGAGAAGTGTGGAGAGTACTAATGTGAAAGTGGATGAGCAACACAAAGAACAAGCTAAATCTTATGATAGAGAACCGACAGTGGAGATGATCATAAGTGATTCGGTGGCACCTGTACTGGAATAGAATGTTGAACCAATTACCCCGACAGTATCAGAAAGCTCAACTGTAATTGAAGATTAGAGCAGAAAAGTAGAAGTCAGAAGACACCAGGTATGTAAGGTTGAATCATTCAAAAGATCAGACAATTGGACAAGATGATGGTTGGCAGTTGATGAGGTATGTTTAATTACTCAAGTTGAACCGGCATCAATAATTGTAGCTTGTAAAGATAAATGTTGGATTTAAGCTATGGAAGATGAACTGGACCAGTTAGAAAAGGAAAATACATGGACTTGGATGTTTTTGGAACTAGGCTTGATTGGCTTACAAAAGATACTCTCAAAAGGAAGGAATTGATTATGTTGAATCCTTGCTCCGGCAACTAGGATTTTCATATATTTTCAAGATTTTTCTGGTATGGTTTTTTGACACTATGAGCATATTTAGATGCACATTGGGCAGGTGATGTTGATAACCGGATAGGCTCATCCGGCGAAGCATTTTTTCTTGGGAAGCAGTTGGTTTCATGGATCAGCAAGAAGCAATCATGCATTTCTTTATCTACTGTTGAAGCTGAATATGTTGCAACAACAACTAATTGCACTCAAGTTCTATGGATGGAGCAGATAAGGGTAGATTGCAACGAATGGGTAGTTATTCACTGTGATAACTCTGCAACTATTGACATATCAAACAATCCGGTATTTCACTCCAAAACTAAGCACATTTCTATCAAGTATAATTTTCTAACGGAGAAGGAAATGAAGTTAGATTGGTTTGAGGAATCATTTGAGCATTTGAGAGACAGATTGGGTGTTTCTGCCCCTCCGATAGAGACTTGAGTAATGTTGATTGGCATCAGTGCAGTATGCATTTACAGAGGATCTATTCATTCTGGATTGATGAGTTGGTGCTACTACTTAGGGGGAGTAGTCAGTTGTGTGGTTTAGAGGCTCTATGTCACAACTCAAATTAGACCTCAGTTAGATTTATTTATTATGTCAGATACCTTTTAATTAAATTTTAATAATGATGGATGATATTGTGTGGTTTAGTGACAATGATGATGGTTAGTTATTTTATGATGTTACTTTACTGTTATGATTAATAATACTTAATAATGATGTTTTGTTGATATGATGTCGTTATTTAATAATGATAAATAATATTGTTATGATATTTAATGATGTTAATATTTTGCTAGCTTTTTTATGTAATGGGATCTGACGAATTTTTGTCAAGTATAAGTTGTAGGGTAATCGTCGAAGGCGGACATAAGACCTAGGAGGGGTTTTTCTAGCTTGCCAGTAGCAACCTAAGTATTGGAACCCTGTCCAAAGTACCCAGTTAGATAAGAAATTAATAAATTAAATCATGGACTCTAATATAAATTGATAAAATAAAATAAAATTATAATAATAAGGATAAATTATTAAATCAAAATAGAAATTTATTTATAATATAATTATTTAAAAGAGAGTAAATAAATTAATTAGTTGAGTAATTAAAAATAAAATTTATTGATAATTAATATATAAAACATAAAAAGCTATTTAAGATATAAATAAATACTAAAATTAGAGGACTAATTAAAATAAATAATGAGATTAATTCAAGAAATTAATTAAAATATTAGTTAATAAATTTAAATAAATGATCAAGGCATGCAAAAATACAATGTTGGAGTAAACTTATGTACTAAAAATATAGACGACATGGGAGAGCCTAATAATTAATTATTTTCTTAAAAACTAAATCTTTAACAAATTGTAATTTAATAAAATCAATTAATTATTATGTGAGTTCTAATTTTAATAATTAGTTTTATTTTAAGAATTTAATCATGCAAACAATTAAATTTTATTTTTAGAGAATTCCATGTTTATAAATATAGGAATAAACTTGTTATTTGATCATTCCAATTCTTTTTGAGCTTCTTGATTTGTGTGATTGCTATGAAGTCGACAAGGTAGATTGAAGAGATTGTCTGAAATTTGGGAAACGCCTGCGATTCTTTTTTTTCATGGCCAGGTTCATTTATTTTACATATTTTATTTGAGTCTTAATTTGATCTTTTCCTTTAAAAATTGTTCCTCTTGTCATAATTTCTGATTAAAAATTTAAGTACAGGGAATAAATTTGTTAAAGGTAGGTTTTTAATCTCTTCTTTACCACAAGACTTCTATCTATGAAATCGATTGATTGGTATTGTTTTGTTGTTGAGAGTAATTGGATATTGTGGATTTAATGCTAGTTTGTTTGATGTGCCAGTTGTGGTGTCAACGCCTTCTACTCCATGTATCTTGAAAAATAGAAACTGGGTTTTAAGGAAATTTACTAGGTTTTTGCGTTTCAAATATTTCTAATTTCTGTCAAAATTTCAAAGAAATTGGGATCTGAATTTTTAAGAAACGACTGAAACATTACGACTGTATCATGACTGAATATGATATGTGCCATGTCAAAGTATATCTATGAAATTTTGATAGTGAAGATATTTTAAGTTTGTATTGAATATAGTTTTAAACTTGACAATTGGTGTGGTGGCAAAAGTTTATTTTTGGAACCTATAGGTTAGGGGATCAAATCCCATTACGTATGTGAATCTTGATTTCTTTTTTATTATTTGTTGTTATTTTTATCTTTTTGGTTATTTGATGTTATTTTTATCATAGAATATGCATTATGTTAATTGCTTATGAGAGTACTAACAAAATATGGAAAAAGATTGATAATTGAAAATAAAATAACTTTCAAAAAAAGGTTGTTGTATTTGGAAAGTCTTGATAGTGGTAAATTCTAACTTCAAGATTGATTTAAGAATTTTTAAGAAAAGAATAAAAGCAACAAAATATTATATATATATATATATGACATTAATCCGCGGAGGGTTAATTATTTTTCTGTTTATGAGGGATATTTATGGAACGAGAGTGTTTGTTATGGGCTAACCAGGGAAGGGTGATTTTCTTCACCTCCCCAATAGGGTAATGATGGCCATCATATTTATTTATTTATTTATCTCCCTATCATAACACATGTAGTTAGTTCAACCAGGATGGGTTGTTAGTTCTACATGATTGCACATGATTCCTTTACTACCAGTTGGTACCGACTTGCTAGGATACTTTGTCATGAGGGACGTGAGCTTATCAAGAGCACCGGGAAGCTTATGCTTCATTTGGTTGGGCGGATAAAATGCCTGGGTCGTATGTCCATCATCCGGTTTGCGAGAGCAGGTTATCCAGGTCAAACGGAGGCGACACATCCAGAGACAAAGAAAGTCAGAGATTCCAGATAAAATTTTATGTAATAATTGAAGATGTATATTTTATTTCATTGTAAAGACCAGAATGGTCGCATGTAGAGGTTATGAAAAAGGACCTATAAGGTCACATGATGTAATGCGACAAGAAGTCGCCATGCAATGTAACTAACAAAAGAAAAGAAGAGAAAAGACTACTAACATACTAACCTACTAACATGCATGATTTATTTTTATTTTTAGATTACTTTTCATTTATGCATGCATGCATGGTCATATTCAATTATCTGTTAGTTGACTTGATTATGCATTTTTGCATGTTAATCTATCACATAATAACTCATGCATACAATTTACGCTACACATGTGCACACGTAACTCAACTTCGTAACTAATCATGGTTTGCATTCTATTTGGTCCTCATGCCTACTTTTACTCATGTTATTTTCCACATGCACATTAAATTTCCACATGTTATTTATGAGATGCATAGTTGTTCAGTTACTTATCTATTACTTTCATGTGCAAAAATGGTTAATCTAAAATTTTAATTATAATTGTGAGTTTAGGTTTGGTTTAACTAGGGTTAGGACAAGCGGGTCCTTACATTTTGGTATCAGAGCTTAGGATTTAAAAACTAGGACCTTGAGCCTTCTATGCTAAGACTTGGTTGTTGACTTTCAAGATATCTAATAGGCCATCATGGTGCAAACAAGGAACAAAGCTAGACCTAGCAATAGTGGACCCAACAATAATGAGAGGTTGGAATAGATATTTGAACTACTCAACCATCAGGGAGCCCAAATGAATAGTATGGAACAAGATATACAGAGGGTTCTTAATGGGAGTCCTAGGATTGAGTTAGATGAAATACCCAGAGTAGAGGAAGTGAGACTACCTAGAGTGGAAGTGGAACCTCCTAGAGGCAGAATATCAGAAGAACTGGGTAGAGACCTTAAGAAAGTGACCCCACCAAAGTTTGACGGGAAAACCATAGGTGACAGTGCAGAGGCATGGATCATAGAGATGGAGAAGTACTTTCAGCTTAGAGACTTATCTGATGAGACTAAAGCTATATGGGTTGCCTACCAACTCTCAGGAGAAGCTGCTACATGGTGGGACAATGACAGAGCACAACATAACTTTCAACCCAGAGAACTTACTTG